>NC_141535.1:36400000-36705000 GCF_021556685.1 Rattus norvegicus
GTACAAAGGGTGAGGGTTAGGGTTTGCTTCTGTGGAAAGACTGCTTTCCTTGTGTGCGCAGAGCCCTGGGACAACGCCGACCACCTTAAAGGGTGAGACCATGCAGCAAAGCTTCAAAGAGCACATAGCATTTAAATGACATTACAAGTTTGGTAGAACTAAGGGACAGACGGCCAGCAGAAATTGAGCTGGCCATTTACATGGTCTTGAACACTAGGAATGAACATTATAAATGTAACAAGCGACTATATTGTTGACATTTATTTTTACTTATGCATATTTGTTTGTATGAATTATGCTACATTTATACAGTGGCCAGAGATGGCATTAGATTTGGAGCTGGAATTACAGACTGTTGTGAGCCGTGTAATGTCAGTGCTAGGCATCAAACTGAGGTTCTCTAGAAGAACAGTATGTGTTCCCAACCTCTGAGCTGTGTCTCCAGCCCAGAAGCTGTGCTCAGTTCTCCGTAAGCCCTAGATGTGTACGGATACCCACAGAAAGCCATGGCTACTGTGTATTCTTCCCAGAACTATCCCAAGCACCTTCATTTCCCACAGCCCATGGCCTTGGGTTTCAATTACACACATATCACCTTCATATTTTTATTCTAAAATAACATGCCACTTCCATATTTTGACTTAATGTTTTTCTTTCTACCTATCTCTAATTGACCTCTAATCAAAACATATCTATAAAACTGCATACATTCATACTATTCTGACTGCCACCATATATGTTCAATCCCCATTATTGGCTCGCAGATCACATGATAATAAGTCGGTCATACTCTGAGCCTATCCTCAGCTCTCCTGGATTCCCTGATTCTCACATCTTCTTCTCTCCTCCTGTCTGTCTCCCTTTTGGACTCAGTTACTGATAAACTAGTGTTCTGAAATCTTAATGCTCCATCAAAACAAGGATAGGATTCTTGCTGACTGACACATGTGGAACAGTGTTTTTACACTGACTCAGTCGTGAAGAACATAAGAGTCTCAGGGTTCACAGCTCCATGGAGAGCTAGGGGTTCTGTGGGTTATTGAAGAACCAAGCCTTCAGGTTGCCTGTGTCACACATGTGTGATGAATCTCATGGGTGGCACCTGTTGAAACCCAGCTGTAAGGGAGGCTGAGAGATACTGGACGTCACTGGGGCTTCATGAACACTCAGGGATTCTGTCACAAAAAGGAGAAACCAGTGACTGACTTGGAGATACTACAGGAAAGTCCTCTAAAATCTGCCTTCAGGGCAGGGCTGGTGAGTGGGAATCAGGAACTCAGAGCTACCAGCTTAGCTGAGCAGATACTATACATCCAGACAATTCCCAGAGAGCTAAGGCATCACACTGGCACAGCATCTTCATGAAAGGAAGACAGACTGAGGCTCCTCTCCCATCGTTCTTACTACTGTGCTCTCAAGATTCAAGCTTCAAAATGGAGGTGACTTTAGTTCCCTATGTGACAAGTTACCATGACAGACATTTAGTTGCATTTAGTCCACGAGCAGGTTCAGCGGGTTTAGCTTAATCAGTTCAATGTTTTTGTTTGTTTGTTTTTAATATTAACATTTTGGGGGTATTTTAAAATTAAGTGCTTTTAAATTGAGTTCATCTCTCAAGTGAGGCCTGTGTCCACTTCTGTGCTTACAGCCTTCAGCTTGAAGCCGGTGTGTGTGTGTGTGTGTGTGTGTGTGTGTGTGTGTGTGTGTGTGTGTGTGTGTGTGTGACTTCTCTTAGAAGCTCAGGTTTATGAACAGGACTTGGAGTCCCTTATTAAACCATTGTAAAGTGGTGAATAGTAGGGACCAGGCCTTCTAAGGGGCCGTGAACATGAGCACACCCTGGGACCCATGCTCCGGGACCTGCCTGCCTCCTTTAAATCTTCAAACTTTTTACCAAGTGTTTCACCCATGGCTATGATTCCAAACTGCCATTTTCCTCTCTTATTGGTAGCATGTCTGTCTCCTTGCTGAGAATTCTCCCTCCTGATCCCAGGAAGCAAGCAGGCCTATGCTTAAGGAGGGGTACACTAGGTGCTGCTGGCTGATACAGGCTTGCACCAGACCCTCGGGGTTCTGTGTCATAAACATGGGACAGAAGTGCAACCTGCAATAAGGGACAAGTTTTAAATCACTGTCTCCCCAGTAACACCTGCCTTTCTTTTTCTTTAACTCCACTCCAAGCCCTGCCTTCAGCCCCTGGAATGAGATCTCTCTTAATGGATTTCTTTACTCTGACGACAGGCCCGATGCTGGTTTGTGTCCTAGTGGGCTGTGTGAAGGGCAGATCACTTTGTTGCATGGCTCGAAGCTCCGGTGCTTCATTAATAACCACACGGCCTGCGCTCAGTCTTCATCAGCGGTGACGTGCGACCTGTCCACCAGAGATCTTCATTACCAAGCAGCCCAACAGCCTCCTGGTCTAACACTTGAAAGTCACATTAGCCAGGCTCCTCTCACGGTCCTTACAAACTGACAGCAGGCAAAGCGGACCTTCCAATCCGAATGCTGCCCAAACTCACCCCCAGGTCCCAGAGCAAGAAGCCAGGAATGTAAGTTTTCCCAGATCCTTTCCCAGATGCTGCCTTCGTGATTCTGTAGCATTCAGTGAATTCTTTCCCTTAAATCAACTGTATAGAAACTCCCTTTCCTGAGTGCTGGTGGTGTACACCTTTAATCCCAGCACTCAAGAAGCAGAAGCAGGCAGACCTCTTCAAGTTAGAGGCCAGCCTGGTCTACAAAGCAAGTTCCAGGACATCGAGGGATAAACAGAGAAACCCTGTCTCCAAAAACCAAAAATAAATAATAATAAAAATAAAACCACTTGAGGTTCATTTTTCCTTAACCTGTCCCTGTTGAGGTAACCATAACACAGGAACAATAAGCGAGTCTAAACTAAGCCAATCAAATTGGTTCCCTGCCATTATCCTAAGGCTGCCTGGGTACCTATCCATAGGTACCGGCACCATGGAGTTCTTTCCCAAGTCTCTGAACTGTTTGCTCTCACCTCACTCCATGGTTGACAGTAAATAGAGGAGAAATTTTAAACCTCCCAGGAAGTCATTCTCAAAATAGCCCTTACCCTCTAGTGCGGCACATTCTGGGTGACTGGAGAACATCAACTTTAAGCTGAAGGCTGTAAGGGCAGACAGAGGTGGACACAGACCTCCATTGAGAGATGAACAATGAAGGAAAGAACAATGAAGAAGAAAGCGAGTGCCCCACCCATGCTCACACGGATCACGAAGCCGGAGTGACCTGGGAGCAAGGCACCTGTGGAACTAAGAGAAGAGGCTTCCGGTTCCGTTGTGTTGAAGCCAATCTGAGAA
Source organism: Rattus norvegicus (assembly GCF_021556685.1). Lineage (NCBI taxonomy): Eukaryota > Metazoa > Chordata > Mammalia > Rodentia > Muridae > Rattus > Rattus norvegicus. The sequence goes on from NC_141535.1 coordinate 36,403,327, forward strand.
GCCCCAAGAAGGTGCTTTACAGCGCTGGACCTTGGGACCCAAACATGCAGAGAGAGGAATACAAAGGGCTAACATGCAGACTCCAGGACTCCGGGACATTCTGTGTCTAACACAGGCTGGCTTCCACGGTATCTCCCCCAAAGAAGTGAACACTACTATTTCCCCTTGAGTATTTCCCTCTAAAATCAAATAATGGAAGGAAGAGGGTTCTAGCCCTGGTGGTGAGCTGGCATCACACCATCTTGGGTGAGCTCATACCCAGGGACCTGTTCCCCAAGAACGCAGTGATATGTGAGCAGTACTTGGTAGCATTAAGACTGGAAGAGGAGTCAGCATGAACATCGGGCGCCTCTAGGGAGCTGGGTGGGGCACTTGAAGACAAGCTGCTTGGGATTTTGGAAAAGCTGTGGACCTAGGCACTGGACAATGTGGGGATCACAATCCCTCGCTAGGGGAGATGACTGACACTCTAGGTGTTACTATCATGAGGTCCCATTTAATGACTATAAGGGAGAGTGCTCTTAACAACCCATCTGTCACCCACCTTTTGCAAATATTCAACTGTGTTTACATGCTACTCACAATGGAAATGGTGACAAAAGGCTGTTTACCCACCATGAATCTGTCCTGCTGAGTGATGAATGGTTCCTGAATGCCAGACACATAAGGATGGCTGGCACTACAGAGACACAGAGGGCAAATGCTGCCTCTAAGGTGCAGCTTAGGCCGGGTGAGGGACCACAGCTTTGCCTCTTCTCTTCCTCAAACAAAAGTGAGGGGACAGCATCCCTCGCCAGGGAGGTCCCTGACTCAGTGAGCTGAGGAAAGTGCTCCACTCCACTGACAATGCTGCCCCTGGCTGTGGTCTCCCAGCTGCCCCTCCCCCTTCCCTACTTAGTTTCCTGAATATTCTCAGTACACCTTCTGCTTTCCTCAGCCTCTTCCTGTCTCATGTGGAGAAAAAGCGAAAACGGCATATGGCAGTCAACACACGGGTTGCCTGGCTCTTGATCTGTGCTCCATGTCAGTGATGTATAGTCCTTAAAACATTCAATTTAGTGTAGAGCTCTGCACCACGGTACGGAATCTGCTCTTCTTTTTTCCTTTTTGCTTTTTTTTAACTTTCATTCAGGGCACACAACACAAACTGGGGATTTCTCAAGCACATGCTCGCCAGAAACATGAAACAAACAGTCTAATTCCTCCGACTTTTGTCTCATAGACTGCTAGATAGAACAGTTTCATGGTAGGGGACAAAGAGTGGATGTGCAGGTCTACTTCAGTCTTGTTAGCGGCTGTAGAGTTCTTCTCTTGGAGTTACACTTTTATTTACTCCATGCGCAATCTGGATTATATCCAGATTCGTTATTTCACACAGTGCTGTAGTAAACACATGCATGAGGGCCATTCTGAAGGTGACTCCCCATGCTGGGGTCGCTGTGTCAAAGGGTATTTAACATCGGTGTGTTGGGTAGAAATCACAGACACCGTTCTCACGAATAATCTGCAGAGCATAACTCTAACCTAACAAGCAGGAGCCCTTACTGCTTGGGCTCTGCGTGCAGACCTTATGGCTCCTCTCTTTCCCTAAACATTTCCTGAACAGAATGTTCTGAACAGAACACTCTGCAATCATCGGTCGGGAAATTGGTAAGGCTGAAATATCCTCAGAACACTGGAAATACCTCTACCCAGCTATCCTGATATTTTCTCCCCAACACAATCTGGGCAGGTACTCAGAAGTGCTTGGTGACTGAGAAGACAGTGGGGGCTTGCTCAGGGTCCACAGCTTTGGGGCTCACCATTCTCACATTCCACTAGGTTTTGGAGGCGGATCAAGACCACTTAGGGTCGAAAGGCCACCTGACCTGCCAGAAAGCCATCTGGAATCTATGCAGATGCTAAAGGTGAGGTCTAGCTCCCATTCATACCCAATGTGCAGATGTTAAAGGTGAGGTCTAGCTCCCATTCACACCCAATGTGCAGATGTTAAAGGTGAGGTCTAGCTCCCATTCACACCCAATGTGCAGATGTTAAAGGTGAGGTCTAGCTCCCATTCACACCCAATGTGCAGATGCTAAAGGTGAGGTCTAGCTCCCATTCACACCCAATGTGCAGATGTTAAAGGTGAGGTCTAGCTCCCATTCATACCCAATGTGCAGATGTTAAAGGTGAGGTCTAGCTCCCATTCATACCCAATGTGCAGATACTAAGGCTGAGATCTAGCTCCCATTCACACCTAATGCTGGCCACACAAATCATGTGGACTGGCCACGGCAAATAGCTGGCTATGCACAGCAGACTAGGTGCTCATAGCTAAAATGTGTAGAAATACTGACAGAAGCGCAATTAATAACCGCGTAGCCATCAAACTCCTGCACAGTGACACACTTGAGTTTCCCCATCTTCGAGTAATTCAGAGCAGGCACCACTCTCAGAACCAGTAGAGACTCTGCTTTCCCTTCCTCCTTTTCCCTTCTTTCCTAGATAGCTTACATCAGTGCTCCTCAACCTGTGGGTCATGACCTTTGGGGGTTGAATGACCCTTTCATAAGGGTCATCGAAAACCATCAGAAAACAGTTATTTACATTACAATTCATAACAGTAGCAAAATTACAGTTATGGGGTAGCAATGAAGGTAATTTTATGGTTGGGGGGTCACTGCCACATGAGGAACTGTATTAAGGGTCACAGAATTTGGAAGGCTGAGAGCCACTGTCTTATGTGGTCCTCTTCATATTCCCTGTCACCAAGTGGCCAGCTTAAGAAAATACAAAATCAATCCAATCCGATGGAACTGGGTTCAAGGCAGTGCTTACAGTAGTTGTTGAGTTAATTCAATGTCTTTCGGCTTCCCACTCTGCTCTGCAGCGTTTTCGTCCTCCAGATTCTCCTCAGAGTGACAGCTCATCTGGGAAGAGTCCCTGGGGAGCTCAGAGGCCCCTGGCCACATTCCCATGCTGCCTGTGGACCCCACTGGTACCACTGTCCCTGGATGTAGGGTGGCCTGTTGCTACTCAATGGTCAAACTGTGACTCTGGCCTTTTGGTCCCTATGTGGAACAGCCAGTCCCAGAATCCTTAGCTATAGTTTCCTCCTTCCCTCCCCGGCTTGAGATCATTCTTTCACTCCTATTCACCCCAGTTTCTCCAGCCTGACCCTGTGTGGAGTCTCCAAGGCACAACCATAGCTTAAAACATAACATCTATTCTCTCACTTTAAAATGCATCTGGAGGGAGCTAATGCGGGGTTTGTGAACCAGAGCCATGGAGTACCACAGACTCTCAATTCCTTATGTCTGTCAGTTTCTGTCCTCAGCATCAATTTGAACTACAAAATGGCTGCCGGAGCTCCAGCCACAATGCTCACATAGACTATGCCCATAGTGTAACAGAAACAAGGTATCTTAGAGGGGTGCCAAGTATCTTCCCACCAGGATGCTCTCCTGGAAGAGGCCTTCCCAGGAGTCCAACTCTAATTTGTGGTTCCATTTCATTACTTGTAGCACTTCTATGGCCTTTCCAGATGTAGCCAAGAAAAATAAGAAAAAACTTTCATCTGCACAGTGGAATTCTGCTGTTTGGAAGACAAGGTAGCCTGGTAGGGAAATACACATTTATTACGTCTACATTCGGGCCCTAGGCTTTCTGGAATCCTCTCAATCTGGCTGCCTTGTTGGGATTTACTCTGCAAGGCACTGTTCACCATGACCTCGAACAGGGCGTCTCCCCAACAGTCCTACACTGCTGCAGCACACACGCACACACACACACACACATACACATGCACACACACACACATCCACATGCACACATGCTCACTCACACACACATGCACACACGCTCGCTCACTCGCACCCAAGCACCGCGTCTGTTCTCCAGCCAGTGAAGGGCAGTCAGCTATCATCTGCTCCTACTTACTTGATCCACTCTATGGTTCCTTTTCTTCTTCCCACATGGGAAGAAGACCCCTATGTCCCATCTATAACCCATATATGTCCCCTGCCTCCTTTCCCAGAGACAAAAGGTGTGGAGCATGGCTGCCAGGGACTGTGGAAGGAGGCTTTTATGTAATGTTTTGAGAACACTGTCCTTGTCACAGGAGTCTTCCTTCTGTTTATAAAGCACTTTGTAAGTAGGGGCCTTTTAGATCAACAAGGGAGTTGAGGGGTCAGAATGCGACACAACACGGAACACATTTGCCACAGTGCACAGCGTATTGCAAGGGTTTGAGAGAAGTCCGCCATTGCAGTTATTTCAATAATAAAATGGTCTGCCTGGGTCTTCCTTTACTCCTCTTATTGCTCCTAAGCAAACACACTGGCAAGCAACACCAACTCCACCTCACAGATGGAGTCATGGTACTGTGTCAGAGTTTCTGTTTCCCTGTTGTAAAACCCACTTTCTAGAATCAGGAAGAATTCCATTCCCTAAGGAGAGGAGGAACTGCTCAGAAACCTAATTTCTAATTAACTCTGTTCCTGGGTGCCATGTAGCTGCGGGTGAGTCAGGGGTCTTTAGGGAAAGGGGGCTAGCTAGAAGAGGAAAGATTGATGAAGGCCAGTGTGGACAGCGACATAGAATTATGGCTGGAGGCTGGGTCGGCTGACGTCAGACCTTACCAATAGGGATCTCATCGCAGGAGTGTAAATTACTTCTTACCCCCCACTGACCCTCCACACTTTATGTAGTTTGTGTAACACAAACTCAAGAAATCATGTGAGTTAAATAAAGCAAAATGAGGATTGATCTATTGACAGTCAGTCAGGAGACTGACTCCGGGAATGTGTATGGGTGTCACTGGAGGCTCTGAACTGGAATTGAGCTTCAGTAGAAACATTAGAAAGAAAGCAAGAGTGTACATCCAGTTTTCCCAAGTGTACACCGTCCTGAATCTACCGAATCTGTAGAGGTTCCTAGTAATGAGCAAGGAATCCCTCGAGATACAGAGTCATGGGCAAGTCAGTAATTTCAATTTCAAAGAAAAATAAACCCATAGAAATGTACCAACAGTGTAAACGGACACTGTAAACAGGGCCCACCCTCACCAGGAACTTCTGAGATCTAGCAAGCTGAGGGAAGTTTCAGATTGGGGCAGAGAAACAGGAGTCTGGAATTAAGAGTAAAGAACAGAGTTTGCGAGTCCAGAAGACTTTCGTGGTGGGCAGCAGCACCAGTCTGGGAAATGGGAATCTGCAAACAGCCAGGAGGAGAATCTGTCCCCATTTCTTCCAAACACTCGCTCAAAGGAGCTGAGTGGAGTAGAGCCAAGCAAATGTGGGCAGGCTTGCGCCAGCGCCCTATCTCCTTTGTGGAGGAGCTTCCAAAGGAGCTGTGATCCATTTGCTAATGGAGTAAGTAAGAGGAGTCTGTGCTTGTGGGTGGGATGGAACCCCACATTAGGGTCAGCTCGGAGAATGGGAAGGAAGGACAGGAGAAAGCCTGGGTTTCCCAGATGACACCGTTGTAGAGGAAACATTTGCATGCAGGCTCTCACTTCATACACGCCACAAAGAGAAGGTGGCAGTAATGTTGCTATAGCCATACTACTGGGGGGAAATGGAGGCACAGAATGGTTGTGAAATTTAGCGAAAATTATAGATTTCTGTATGAGTGTTTGATCGCATGCCTGCCTGGTACCCAGAGAGGCCAGAAGAGGATGTCTGTCACAGGTAGTTGTAAACCACCATGTAAGTGCTAGAAATTGGACCTTGATCTTCAAGAATAAAAAGGGCACTTAGGAGATGGCTCTGGAGTCAAGGCTCTACCTCTGGATATGGGTTCTAACTTAAAAGTTCTCTATTTTTGATACACAGTGTAACCCACCCGGTCTAAAACTCACAGCCATCCTCCTGCCTCAAGCTCTGAGAGTGCTGAGATTACAGGCATGAGACACCATACCTGGCTGTTTTGTTTTGATAACGAGTGGAAAATGCTACATTAGGATAAATTTCTGAGGCAACTTCCAGCTAATTACAGAATTTTTAAATCCACTCAGGCTGTTCTTTACCATGGTTGGGGCTCTATTTTTGTATAATTTTCTCTGGGTCTTTCCTTTTGAAAAGCCCACCTCTATGGATAAGTTCAGAGCAATCAAAGAATGACAAGTTACCTTGAAATCGCAGCTGGGACTCCAAGTGAGGTTTCTTTTTAATTATTTCTTTTATTTTTTGAGATTTTAATATAATTCTATCACCTCCCCCCTTTATTCCTTCCTTGTTCTCTTTCCAACCCGTAGCCGCTGTTTTCATTAATTTTCCGACTGTGTTTTGAGGTTCCCCTCCGACAGCCTCTCTTGGGGAGTCCTGTAACACTTAGCATGGAGCGCCAGCACGGAGCGCCGGCTGCTTAGCAACTGTGGGCAGGAACAGGGTGGGCTCGCCACAGCTCCGGACTCACATTTCCTCTCCCTTCAAGTAGCTGTCAATTCTCTAAGAAATTTTAGTTTTATTGCAGAAATAAAAAAAAAAAAAGCAGCCCTGGCCATTTGTGTTCATATTTTACAACTCATTTAGAGAATTAATATTTTATAAGAAAATTATTTTGATTTAAAACATGACTTTTAAAAGGTTTATGGTCTTCTTAAGTGTAACTCTCATTATGCCTTGGGGCCGGCAGTATTTTGGAGAGGAATAGACACTGTGGTTATTGATGTATTCTTGCCCTTGTGAATTTCCTTTCATGTTCTGGGGCAGAAACATGAGAAATTATTTTCTGTATACAGTGTACACCCTTCTTACTAACTCCGCCCCTCCTGTTTTCTGGCTGCTGCTATTATTTCTTCCTACCTTTGAAAAATAAAACAACCATTGTTACCGATAGATACAAAAAATTTTAAAAGCCAACAGATCATATTTTAACAAAACCGGAGTTAAAAGAATGAGGATAGCCTCATCAAGGCCTGGGAACCAGATGCAAAAAAGGACGCCCTCACTTCTGCCCAATTGATGTCCTGGCCCTTCGTTTCCTGCTGTCTTCCCTGATCTATGTTTGGATGATGAATTTCTTTTTTCAGTTCCACATGATGGAAAGAAAAAGATATGACTGCGGCTGCTGGTAGCTACCTACTACCCTTCTGCAGGGTCTAGAAGGTAAAAGACTCCACACCGAAATTAGAGACGCTTGAGTCATCTGTCAGTTATTAGTACACAATGAACTGCCCAAGACATGGCTCAAGCCAAAACGGATTGTTTCTCGTGGTCTCTAGACCCAGAGGAAAGGGTGCCCTTTGTCTGTGTTCAGCTCCTGGCCAGGTCAGGGCTGTGTGATCTGGGCCAGGCTTGTAGGGGGACACCTCCTCCTGTCTCTTACATTCATCTCACTTCAGCCTATCCTTTCCCCAGGTGGTGGCGAGGGGCCAAGAAAAGGAAATGAATACATATGGGATTTTCAAGCTTCTTCTTGCACCAAGTTTATTATCTCATCCTCCAAGCCTGAAATTAAAGTGGGAGGGAACCAAGGGCTTCAGGGCAGAAAGCCTCGTATTGGGAGACCAATAACTCAACCAGTCTTCCCAAGTCTCCAAATTAAAGCTTACAGCTGGGCAAAGAGAATCACTTTGAAAGCAAAATATGGTTGACCATCATTATTTGTGGGTTCCGTACTTGCAAATTTGCCTGCTTGCTAAAACATATTTGTAGCCTCAGAACGGTGATCCATGGGCATGCGCAGAAATGCAAAAGAGGCGACTCATTCCCAGCGAGGGCCAAAGCAAGACTTTGCATTCACGTTTGAGCAAGTGTGGCCTCTGTGGCATCTCTGGTGCCACATCCTTAGCAGTTTGTGCGTTTTATGTAATGAGTCCACTGCTTCGGTTGGTCCCCAAGGGCAGGAGTGCAGTGTTGGCTGGTGTTTCTGAGAACGAGGCTGGGAAATGCCTCATGGAGAAAGTATGTGCGTTAGATAAGCTTTATTCCGGCATGACGAGTAGGGCTCTGTGTCACGAGAAGTTCAATGTTTATAAATCAATTATGTGTTAAGCAAAACATCTTTGTACAGATAAATAGTTGAATTTATGGGATTGACAAAATGTGACCATTGTCACCGGATCCTGACTCTGTGTACCCTAGAAATAATAACAATGACAGTGACTCTGTGGATGCTCACTATGGATAATAAACGCCGACAGTATGTTCAATATTATCTCCAGAAGAGATACCAAAATAATCAATGCTCTGGTCTCATCCCCAGATTAAATTGCATACTTCTAGAACAACTCTCTCTTGCAAATAACTCTAGGGTAAAACGCTTTTATAATGAGGTCAAACTGGTGGAAGGACACTTATCAGTGAGACTGCTGGTAACACCCTTTCTGATTTCACCCGAGTAACTCTAGCTAAGGTTTAATTTGATAGTGAATGCAGGAAAACTACGAAAATAATAAGGGTTTCCGAGCGTAAATCGGGCTGTAAAATGTGGTTATTTGAATAAAATATTAACTCTGAATGAAAATTTTAAGCAGGAAAGAAAAAGCACAATCCTAAAATAAAAGTCAGGGGGAAACGTCAATATAGTTTGGGGGGACAGTTCTATTGTATGAGGAATTTCAAAGATATTTTGTCTTGTTAGGACAGTGTATCCCCCTAAGAATTGAGTCACACAGACATACATTTAGGTGTACAACAATAACAAAAAAGCTAGTCATGTTGCAAACCACAGGCTCTGTAGTCAGCTAGAGAAATAGCCAGGTCCTGATACTCTAATGGCGAGGTAACAGGGTAAAACACGTCCCATGTGGATTGCCACCTCTTCATTCAAGAGATGGAGGTGATAAGGCAAGTAAATATACCCATACTCTATGAGTGTCAACCAGAGCCTGAAAGCTGACTGGATGGAAACTTTCCACAAATGATCTTATGTAGCCATCGCTGTCCTCTGAGGATACGATCACCACCCATCTCATCTGTGACAAGATACAGGCTTAAACAATTTTTCCGAGAATTAGGGTTGACAGAGTCAGAAATTAATCCAGGGTTTTTGACTCTAACCATATCCCACTGTGTTGTTTGTGAAAGTGTCATGAGAGAGTATGTGTGAAAATGCTTGACGTGGAGCCAAGAATACAACAAACACTCTTTACAAATGTCTTAAAGATTCTCTTAAATAAGAATGTGCCATCCTTCGGGATTCACGCTATAACCAACAGCTGGGTCTCCAACAGTTCACAGGAGAAGGTATGAAGAGGATGTGTGGGGGGCCTCTGAAGCACCATGGGAGAAAGTCTTCCCCACCAGAAAAATTGTTCCTAACACCCCCTTGAGGAAACTGTTGTCTAACATGAATGGAAGATAACAAATTTAGAAGAGGAGATCGAAAGTTCCTATTGTTAAAATTGCTCCTGGCGAGGTTGAAATTCTGGGGTTGTTTATCTCATCTCTCCTTAAATACCTTTATTTAAACTATCTGATTTGTTAGCTTTTCTTTGTCCAAATCTTGGGGATAGCTATATTGTTTTCAATAAAAACATCGTAAGTATGAGTGAGGCCAGCTGTGTAAACTTCACGTCTCCTAGGCTAAAACAAAGCACACTTTGGGAAGAGAGCTTGAGAGAAAGCACAGGCCTCTGGTGTCCCACATTTGCTGAAATGCTGTTCTTTGGTATCTTCATGCCTGTTTTATCAAGACAGACGTGGAGACGGGACAGATAAACAGGGATGTGTCTATGAGCATGGATGTCTGAACAGATATGACTGACTGTCATTTCACCTTGAAAGAATATGATGACCACTGTTACCATCCCTGTCCCTGAGTCCTCGGGGCATCCTACCAGCTCTAAGAGCCCATGAAATGGGAGAGCACATAGAAAAATTAAAACACAAAACGAAAAGCATTCAGGGCCCATTGCTAACTGAGAAAGGCCAGACTGTACAACAGACTCTAGGTGTGAATCTGAAGAGAACTAGGCACTGTAGCAGAACTAAAGCAGACTGGTGTATGCTACAGGGCAGCCACTCACAGCCTAAGTGTTCAGTGAGAGAGCTCAGTGTGTTTGACCATGCCTCTTAGGCCAGTCCCTACTGCTAAAGTGGAGTTGCTGAAGCTGGAGAATGAATTTTAACTTCCAGTTTTACAGGGTGGAAATCCATAGAGGACGGTCCCCCATCCATGCCACGTCATGGTAGATGACATCGTGATAGACTCATGCATGTGAGGAGTCATAGGGCTAGACAGAGAGCTTAGACCAGGAAAGGGCCAGTCTCATTCTTTTATAACCACTGTGACATAAGAACACACTAAGTCTTTGGGAGGACAGTGTCCTCATGGTGGGATTACCTCCTGCTGGGCCCTACCTTTTGAAGGTCTATACCACATCCCACTAAGAGAGGAGCGTGTGAGCCCTTGAGAGATGCAACTCAAACCACATCCCAGCCACAGCACTATCCTTCTCTTTGAGTTCCAGAATGGTACAAGTACAGACTCTGAGTCCCAAGGATAGACACGAATTAGTCAGTGTGATTAGCTCAGCAGAAGGAGTTGGATGTGGTGGGTAATGTCTTTTTTGACTCACGTCATTTTGTACTACTGAGATTTTGATTTAAAAGAATATTTAAACTAGGTGTGAACCAGAGGCTACACTGAGAATTGATCAGCCCTCAGATCTGCAGAAACTAGCAGAGCGCTGGAGGGCTGAGCTCAGGGCAGAGGAACAGAGATCCTGGAAGAGCTCTGTGAGGATGTATGATAGGGTGCCATGACTCCTCCATTTACCATCCTTCCAGATAGATTTGCCCTTCAAACTGTGTCTTGTTCAGCCATCATCAAAGAAGCTTACTCCTACAACAGCTGGGAACAAACACAGAGGCTCACAGCTGGGCAATGTACAGAGAGTAAGAGACTTCGAAACACTCAATTGCTAAATGGAATGTCTTCATCAAATCTCTCTCCTCACAGCTCAGAGAACAAAGAAGAAGAGAGACAGAAAGATTTTTAAGAGCCAAAGGGATGGAGGACACCAAAGAAACAAGGTCCTCTACACACAGCAGGACCAGTGCACATAGGAACTCACAAAGACTGTGGAGGCATGCATGGGGCCTACGTGGGTCTACGCCAGATGGGGTCTCGGCACTAAGAGAAGTGGACACAAGCCCTCGCCCTCATCCCTTACTCAGAAGCTGTCTATAATTAACTGCTCACAAATGAGAATGCTCCCTCTTCTCCATCACAGACTCACTGGGTATCAAACCCTCTTCAGGCCCTGCCCCAAGCTCAGCAGTAGGTGGCCAACACAACAGGAGCTCAGTGGCGTTTGGGGAGGTTCTTTGTCTCATAATCCTTTTTCAGGGCCTTGTTTTATTGTTGGCTGGTGGGTTGGTTGGTGGGTTGGTGGGTTGGTGGGTTGGTGGGTTGGTTGGTGGGTGGGTGGGTTGGTTGGTTGGTGGGTTGGTGGGTTGGTGGGTTGGTTGGTTGGTTGGTGGGTTGGTTGGTTGGTTGGTTGGTGGGTGGGTTGGTTGGTTGGTGGGTTGGTGGGTTGGTTGGTTGGTTGGTTGATTGGTGGGTGGGTGGGTGGGTTGGTTGGTGGGTGGGTTGGTTGGTGGGTGGGTTGGTTGGTGGGTGGGTTGGTTGGTTGGTGGGTTGGTGGGTTGGTGGGTTGGTTGGTGGGTGGGTGGGTTGGTTGGTTGGTGGGTGGGTTGGTTGGTTGGTGGGTTGGTGGGTTGGTTGGTTGGTTGGTTGATTGGTGGGTGGGTGGGTGGGTTGGTTGGTGGGTGGGTTGGTTGGTGGGTGGGTTGGTTGGTTGGTGGGTTGGTGGGTTGGTTGGTTGGTTGGTGGGTGGGTGGGTTGGTTGGTTGGTGGGTTGGTGGGTTGGTTGGTTGGTGGGTTGGTGGGTTGGTGGGTTGGTTGGTTGGTTGGTGGGTGGGTTGGTTGGTTGGTGGGTTGGTGGGTTGGTGGGTTGGTTGGTGGGTTGGCTGGTTGGTTGGTTTTTAACCTTACAGCCTTTGCCTATACAATGTGATTTCTGGTTTTGTGTTTTCATTATATCTTTGTGTGTGCAAATCTGTGCGTTTCTGTGTCTGTGTGTGTTTCTTGAGTTTTTTCATTGGATCTTTTCCTTCTGTTTATTCCTTTGTTTTCTCCTATTCTGGTTTATTTTTTTATCTTATTTCATTTTGCTTCTTTGTTTTTAGGTGCCTTTTTGTACCCTAATATGAGAGAGAGAGAGAGAGAGAGAGAGAGAGAGAGAGAGAGAGAGAGAGAGAACAGTATGGATTCAGGTAAGTAGAAAACTGTGGGAGAGTCTGGGAGAACAAACTAGGAGGGAGGGAGGGAGGGAGGGAGAGAGAGAGAGAGAGAGAGAGAGAGAGAGAGAGAGAGAGAGAGAGAGAATACAACGGAATCAATGATTTGAGCACAGAGCAACAAAAGGTGATAAACTGACACAGGGGTGAATTTTTTAAAACAATAAAAACATTGCCATTACATCACATTAGAAGAGACAGGAGCAGATAATACTGAAAGCAGGAATATAAAAGAATAGCATGGAAAAGTCATAGGTAATCAAATGAGAAAGAACAGGAAAAAAAGTATAGAAAATAAAACACCAATCATTATGTAAAGTGAAATAAGACAGACTCGGGGAGAGAAGGAGGAGGGAGGAGGAAGGAGGAAGGAGGGAGAAGAGGAAGGAGGGAGGAGGGAGGAAGAAGGAGGAAGGAGAGAGGAGGGGAGGAGGGAGGAGAAAGGGGAGGAGGGAGGAGAGAGGAGAGGAGGGAGGAGATCTCACATGATATCTTGCAGAAGGTGGACTACACATGAGAAGAAGAGAAGGATCTAGGACAGAAGGAGAGGGAAAGAGAAAGGGTTTCAGAGGGAGGAAAGAGGTATATCTCTTGTTTCTCTCATTTGTAGAGCTCAGATTTAGATGTTTATATACACAGATACATCTGTAAATACATATAAACATGCATACTCACTTAAATGTAGATAATTGAATGCCTGTTATCTTATAGACTCATGGACTACATTATCAGAATCTTTGCACGATTAAACTCTCTTTCTTTGCCAGACATGGTTGGGCATACCTAAAATCCCAGTGCTTGAGAGCCTGAGGCAGGGGGAGCTCACAGTGTAAAAGCGAACAGGGACTCTTTGGAAGTAGGAAGAGGACAATGGAGGGTAATGGGGAGAGGTTATGAGTAAAGGACAACAGATGCCCATATTAAAATGTCATAATAAAGACCATCATTTTCTGTGCACACTAAAGATTTTAATAAAACATTTTTTAAAGAATTGCTTTTGAGGCAACAGAGAGCCTAGATAATGCTGGGGTGATTATCATGAGCCACTTCTTGACTTTCCTAAAATAGAACAAATATTTAGAGACACAGAAAAAAAATTCTGGGATAAAGAGGTGAATCCAACTACTTGAGATCTCCCAACATAAAACTTTCGTCCAAGAAAATGTATTTTCTCAAACTTTTGAGCCAGTTGTGAGGAATCTCTAAAGTTCAAGTTGAAAAAAGAATCCTATAGGTATTCAGGAATTAAAATACATCCCCACAAAGGAGAACTTTGGCCTTCTCTTTGTGCAACCTTTAATGAAAAGTTTGCTAGACCAGTATCTATGAAATCCTGATGAGGGGAGCTGGAGAGATAGCTCAGCAGTTAAGAGTACTTGCTGCTCTTCCAGAGGACCAAGATTTGGCAGCTCATGACCATCTACAACTCCAGTTCCAAGGTGTCTAACGCCTCTTTAGGCTTCCTTGAGCACTACACGCACGTGCCTCTTAGACACCTGTGCAGGCAGAACACATAAAATAAAAATAAAGTTTTAAAAGAGGAGATTCTCTTTTTTAAATTTTTATGATGAAAATACATGATCTAATAAGTATATGCCTTATATATAAAGCTTGTAGAACAATAACTACTTACTTTATTTTGTTTTGCTTCTGTTTTTGAGAAAGTCTCACTCTGTAGGCCTCAAACTCAATGATTCTTCTGTCTCCCAAATGCTGGAATGACAGGTGTATGCCACCATGCCTGCACAGACAGATATGTTTTAAAAATGCAAAGTTTCTAGTGTATAACACTTTATAAGTCCTTAAAATAAAAGGTACTGATAACCAAAGAAAAGTGGAAATGTTTAAAGTCATGCCATGAAAGGGAGAGTCATAAGAGAAAGGGCTGTGTTACTACCCCATGTGTGGGGAAAAGGGCTGTTGGTGACCACTCAATGTGTAATTGTCTTTCCCGAGCTCAGCTGTACTCACATTATAAATCTTGGTTATATATATGAGGCAAAGAACTTAGAAGTATGAATATAATTTTTCTTATTTTGCAATGTGTTATAAAAGCTGTCCAAGACAGATTTAAAAATAGAGGTTTAAGTATATCAAAGTTTCAAATATTATTATTATAAGACAAAAGAAAGTGAAGAGAATTGATGAAAGAAAAATTAAGAAAATTACATAAAGCACAAAATACAACCAAATAAACATAACAACATACAACGCACACATATATATACATACACATACATATACACATACATACACACACACATACACACACTTATGTGTCCTTAAAATGTAAAGAGATAATAAACCTTTAAAAGAGAGAGACTAGCAATCTTATCAGCACAATGCATCTTTCATGCTAATGGAAGAGCCAAATAGAGAGACTTAAATAAAAATCATACAGAATACTCACATGTTGGTTATCTGAAATCACTAAGAAAAAAATACCAGTATAAGAAACAATGGGCTCGTGGGCAGCACCCCACGAGCGAACTTGAGCCTCGGGAACCACAGGTAAGGCCAACTTTTCTGCTGCAAGAAAGCTGCCTGGTGAACTCAAGACACAGGCCCACAGGAACAGCTGAAGACCTGTAGGGAGGAAAAACTACACGCCCGAAAGCAGAACACTCTGTTCCCATAACTGGCTGAAAGAAAACAGGAAAACAGGTCTACAGCACTCCTGACACACAGGCTTATAGGACAGTCTAGCCACTGTCAGAAATAGCAGAACAAAGTAACACTAGAGATAATCTGATGGCGAGAGGCAAGCACAGGAACCCGAGCAACAGAAACCAAGACTACTTGGCATCATCGGAGCCCAATTCTCCCACCAAAACAAACATGGAATATCCAAACACACCAGAAAAGCAAGATCTAGTTTCAAAATCATATTTGATCATGATGCTGGAGGACTTCAAGAAAGATGTGAAGAACTCCCTTAGGGAAACACAGGAAAACATTAATAAACAAGTAGAAGCCTACAGAGAGGAATCGCAAAAATCCCTGAAAGAATTCCAGGAAAACACAATCAAACAGTTGAAGGAATTAAAAATGGAAATAGAAGCAATCAAGAAAGAACACATGGAAACAACCCTGGATATAGAAAACCAAAAGAAGAGACAAGGAGCTGTAGATACAAGCTTCACCAACAGAATACAAGAGATGGAAGAGAGAATCTCAGGAGCAGAAGATTCCATAGAAATCATTGACTCAACTGTCAAAGATAATGTAAAGCGGAAAAAGCTACTGGTCCAAAACATACAGGAAATCCAGGACTCAATGAGAAGATCAAACCTAAGGATAATAGGTATAGAAGAGAGTGAAGACTCCCAGCTCAAAGGACCAGTAAATATCTTCAACAAAATCATAGAAGAAAACTTCCCTAATCTAAAAAAAGAGATACCCATAGGCATACAAGAAGCCTACAGAACTCCAAATAGATTGGACCAGAAAAGAAACACCTCCCGTCACATAATAGTCAAAACACCAAACGCACAAAACAAATAAAGAATATTAAAAGCCGTAAGGGAAAAAGGTCAAGTAACATATAAAGGCAGACCTATCAGAATCACACCAGACTTCTCGCCAGAAACTATGAAGGCCAGAAGATCCTGGACTGATGTCATACAGACCCTAAGAGAACACAAATGCCAGCCCAGGTTACTGTATCCTGCAAAACTCTCAATTAACATAGATGGAGAAACCAAGATATTCCATGACAAAACCAAATTTACACAATATCTTTCTACAAATCCAGCACTACAAAGGATAATAAAGGGTAAAGCCCAACATAAGGAGGCAAGCTATAACCTAGAAGAAGCAAGAAACTAATCGTCTTGGCAACAAAACAAAGAGAATGAAAGCACACAAACATAACCTCACATCCAAATATGAACATAACAGGAAGCAATAATTACTGTTCCTTAATATCTCTCAACATAAATGGCCTCAACTCCCCAATAAAAAGACATAGATTAACAAACTGGATACGCAACGAGGACCCTGCATTCTGCTGCCTACAGGAAACACACCTCAGAGACAAAGACAGACATTACCTCAGAGTGAAAGGCTGGAAAACAATTTTCCAAGCAAATGGTTAGAAGAAGCAAGCTGGAGTAGCCATTCTAATATCAAATAAAATCAATTTTCAATTAAAAGTCATCAAAAAAGATAAGGAAGGACACTTCATATTCATCAAAGGAAAAATCCACCAAGATGAACTCTCAATCCTAAATATCTATGCCCCAAATACAAGGGCACCTACATACATAAAAGAAACCTTACTAAAGCTCAAAACACACATTGCACCTCACACAATAATAGTGGGAGATTTCAACACCCCACTCTCATCAATGGACAGACAGATCATGGAAACAGAAATTAAACAGAGATGTAGACAGACTAAGAGAAGTCATGAGCCAAATGGACTTAACGGATATTTATAGAACATTCTATCCTAAAGCAAAAGGATATACCTTCTTCTCAGCTCCTCATGGTACTTTCTCCAAAATTGACCATATAATTGGTCAAAAAACGGGCCTCAACAGGTACAGAAAGATAGAAATAATCCCATGCGTGCTATCGGACCACCACGGCCTAAAACTGGTCTTCAATAACAGTCAAGGAAGAATGCCCACATATACTTGGAAATTGAACAATGCTCTACTCAATGATAACCTGGTCAAGGAAGAAATAAAGAAAGAAATTAAAAACTTTTTAGAATTTAATGAAAATGAAGGTACAACATACCCAAACTTATGGGACACAATGAAAGCTGTGCTAAGAGGAAAACTCATAGTGCTGAGTGCCTGCAGAAAGAAACAGGAAAGAGCATATGTCAGCAGCTTGACAGCACACCTAAAAGCTCTAGAACAAAAAGAAGCACATACACCCAGGAGGAGTAGAAGGCAGGAAATAATCAAACTCAGAGCTGAAATCAACCAAGTAGAAACAAAAAGGACCATAGAAAGAATCAACAGAACCAAAAGTTGGTTCTTTGAGAAAATCAACAAGATAGATAAACCCTTAGCCAGACTAACGAGAGGACACAGAGAGTGCGTCCAAATTAACAAAATCAGAAATGAAAAGGGAGACATAACTACAGATTCAGAGGAAATTCAAAAAATCATCAGATCTTACTATAAAAACCTATATTCAACAAAACTTGAAAATCTTCAGGAAATGGATAATTTCCTAGACAGATACCAGGTACCGAAGTTAAATCAGGAACAGATAAACCAGTTAAACAACCCCATAACTCCTAAGGAAATAGAAGCAGTCATTAAAGGTCTCCCAACCAAAAAGAGCCCAGGTCCAGACGGGTTTAGTGCAGAATTCTACCAAACCTTCATAGAAGACCTCATACCAATATTATCCAAACTATTCCACAAAATTGAAACAGATGGATCACTACCGAATACCTTCTACGAAGCCACAATTACTCTTATACCTAAACCACACAAAGACACAACAAAGAAAGAGAACTTCAGACCAATTTCCCTTATGAATATCGATGCAAAAATACTCAACAAAATTCTGGCAAACCGAATCCAAGAGCACATCAAAACAATCATCCACCATGACCAAGTAGGCTTCATCCCAGGCATGAGGGATGGTTTAATATACGGAAAACCATCAACGTGATCCATTATATAAACAAACTGAAAGAACAAAACCACATGATCATTTCATTAGACGCTGAGAAAGCATTTGACAAAATTCAACACCCCTTCATGATAAAAGTCCTGGAAAGAATAGGAATTCAAGGCCCATACCTGAACATAGTAAAAGCCATATACAGCAAACCAGTTGCTAACATTAAACTAAATGGAGAGAAACTCGAAGCAATCCCACTAAAATCAGGGACTAGACAAGGCTGCCCACTCTCTCCCTACTTATTCAATATAGTTCTTGAAGTTCTAGCCAGAGCAATCAGACAACAAAAGGAGGTCAAGGGGATACAGATCGGAAAAGAAGAGGTCAAAATATCACTGTTTGCAGATGATATGATAGTGTATTTAAGTGATCCCAAAAGTTCCACCAGAGAACTACTAAAGCTGATAAACAACTTCAGCAAAGTGGCTGGGTATAAAATTAACTCAAATAAATCAGTAGCCTTCCTCTACACAAAAGAGAAACAAGCCGAGAAAGAAATTAGGGAAACGACACCCTTCATAATAGACCCAAATAATATAAAGTACCTCGGTGTGACTTTAACCAAGCAAGTAAAAGATCTGTACAATAAGAACTACAAGACACTGAAGAAGGAAATTGAAGAAGACCTCAGAAGATGGAAAGATCTCCCATGCTCATGGATTGGCAGGATTAATATAGTAAAAATGGCCATTTTACCAAAAGCAATCTACAGATTCAATGCAATCCCCATCAAAATACCAATCCAATTCTTCAAAGAGTTAGACAGAACAATTTGCAAATTCATCTGGAATAACAAAAAACCCAGGATAGCTAAAGCTATCGTCAACAATAAAAGGACTTCAGGGGGAATCACTATCCCTGAACTCAAGCAGTATTACAGAGCAATAGTGATAAAAACTGCATGGTATTGGTACAGAGACAGACAGATAGACCAATGGAATAGAATTGAAGACCCAGAAATGAACCCACACACCTATGGTCACTTGATTTTTGACAAAGGAGCCAAAACCATCCAATGGAAAAATGATAGCATTTTCAGCAAATGGTGCTGGTTCAACTGGAGGTCAACATGTAGAAGAATGCAGATCGATCCATGCTTATCACCCTGTACAAAGCTTAAGTCCAAGTGGATCAAGGACCTCCACATCAAACCAGACACACTCAAACTAATAGAAGAAAAACTAGGGAAGCATCTGGAACACATGGGCACTGGAAAAAATTTCCTAAACAAAACACCAATGGCTTACGCTCTAAGATCAAGAATCGACAAATGGGATCTCATAAAACTACAAAGCTTCTGTAAGGCAAAGGACACTGTGGTTAGGACAAAACGGCAACCAACAGATTGGGAAAAGATCTTTACCAATCCTACAACAGATAGAGGCCTTATATCCAAAATATACAAAGAACTCAAGAAGTTAGACCGCAGGGAAACAAATAACCCTATTAAAAAATGGGGTTCAGAGCTAAACAAAGAATTCGCAGCTGAGGAATGCCAAATGGCTGAGAAACACCTAAAGAAATGTTCAACATCTTTAGTCAGAAGGGAAATGCAAATCAAAACAACCCTGAGATTTCACCTCACACCAGTGAGAATGGCTAAGATCAAAAACTCAGGGGACAACAAATGCTGGCGAGGATGTGGAGGAAGAGGAACATTCCTCCATTGTTGGTGGGATTGCAAACTGGTACAACCATTCTGGAAATCAGTCTGGAGGATCCTCAGAAAATTGGACATTGAACTGCCTGAGGATCCAGCCATACCTCTCTTGGGCATATACCCAAAAGATGCCCCAACATATAAAAAAGACACGTGCTCCACTATGTTCATTGCAGCCTTATTTATAATAGCCAGAAGCTGGAAAGAACCCAGATGCCCTTCAACAGAGGAATGGATACAGAAAATGTGGTACATCTACACAATGGAATATTACTCAGCTATCAAAAACAACGAGTTTATGAAATTCGTAGGCAAATGGTTGGAACTAGAAAACATCATCCTGAGTGAGCTAACCCAATCACAGAAAGACATACATGGTATGCACTCATTGATAAGTGGCTATTAGCCCAAATGCTTGAATTACCCTAGATGCCTAGAGCAAATGAAACTCAAGACGGATGATCAAACTGTGAATGCTTCACTCCTTCTTTAAAAGGGGAACAAGAATACCCTTGGCAGGGAAGAGAGAGGCAAAGATTAAAACAGAGACTGAAGGAACACCCATTCAGAGTCTGCCCCACATGTGGCCCATACATATATAGCCACCCAATTAGACAAGATGGATGAAGCAAAGAAGTGCAGACCGACAGGAGCCAGATGTAGATCGCTCCTGAGAGACACAGCCAGAATACAGCAAATACAGAGGCGAATGCCAGCAGCAAACCACTGAACTGAGAATAGGACCCCCGTTGAAGGAATCAGAGAAAGAACTGGAAGAGCTTGAAGGGGCTCGAGACTCCATATGTACAACAATGCCAAGCAACCAGAGCTTCCAGGGACTAAGCCCCTACCCAAAGACTATACATGGACTGACCCTGGACTCTGACCTCATAGGTAGCAATGAATATCCTAGTAAGAGCACCAGTGGAAGGGGAAGCCCTGGGTCCTGCTAAGACTGAACCCCCAGTGAACTAGACTATGGGGGGGGAGGGCGGCAATGGGGGGAGGGTTGGGAGGGGAACACCCATAAGGAAGAGGAGGGGGGAGGGGGATGTTTGCCCGGATACCGGGAAAGGGAATAACACTTGAAATGTATATAAGAAATACTCAAGTTAATAAAATATATATATATATATATATATAAAGAAAATGTGATGCAGAGAATAAAATACAAAAAAAAAAAAAAAAGAAAGAAACAATGGGCTCCCAAGGACTGCCAGGCCTCCCCTTCTGGGCAACCCAACTTCTCACCTCCTTTCCTGGGACCACTCCCTTGCCTTCTTCTGCATTAGGCTGCCCAACTCCCTGCTGGCCATTCCCAGGTTCCAGCACATATGGTACCACCAAAGAGGTCCCTCTCCTTCCTTCTCCGTACACCACCCAGCTCCCCATTCACCTTCCCCAGGACCTTGTGCCAACAGGGAAAAACAAAAAACAAAACAAACAAACAACAACAAAAAGAAAACCCAAAGCCAGGCCATAAATTAATAAAATGGAAACAGATGAGAAATAAACAATCTAAGCAATGCTATGAAGAATTCACTCTTTGAAAAGATGAACAAGTCTCTATTAATAGTAAACTATTAGCCAAGTAGCTAAAGGAAGGAAGAAAGAACCCCAAACTGCAGATGGACAATGAAGGGTTGCAATGGATGCCTAAGAAAACTGTAAGGGCATACTTTAAAAAACTGTATTCAAATAAATTGGAAAACCTAAAAGAAATGAATGGATTTCTAGAGATATTTGACTCATCTAAATCAAGATGAGATCAGTAAGCCAATCAGTAGACCATGAGATCAGTTAGACCTACAGGGAACAAGGAGATAAGTAGTAATAAGCTTATGACTAAACAAAGCCCAAATGCAAATGGGCACATAGCTGAATTCCACTACAAGTGTAAAGCAAACCCTCAACCAATGTCATTCAAATCATTCTACTGAATAGAAATGAAGAGAAAAACCTCTAAATCCCTTTTATGGACCTATCATTATTCTAGAACAAAAATCAGATGAAGAGCACAATTGACCAATATCTTTGATAAACATAGATGCAAAAATTCAACAAAATACTTGCAAAGTGAATACAGATACATCAAAATTGTTCTTCACTCAATCATGTTAGCTTTATCTCAGGGATACAGGAATAGTTCAACATAGGCAAGTCAATAAATGTAGTGAATCATGCAATCAAACTTAAAGGCAAAAATGACATGATCACCTCAAAACATGCATAGAAGACCGTTGACAAAATCCAATAACCCTTGGTAATAAAGGTTCTTGAGAAAAATATGGTCGAGGACTCGGGTTGCTCAGGCGATGAGGGCAACAACTGACAGAGGAGTCCTGGTGAAATGGAGACTTAGGTGGGCAAAGGAAACAGTTAATGGTAGCCTGGAGAAGAAGAGAGATCTTTGTCAGTTAAATATCTGAGAGAGGATTATTATTTAAAATGCATAAATACATTCTCACACACATACATATTTGTAGATCTCAAAATATAAAATGTTAAGTAAATAAATAAACAGCCTGATGTGCAATGGTTCCATAGATCTGAACAGAGAATTTTCAATGTAAGGAATATGAATGAGTAATGAACACTTGGGAGGCAGAGGCGGGCAGGTCTCTGAGTTCCAGGTCAACCTGGTCTACACATAGTAAGTTCCAGTATAGCCAGAGATACACAGTGAGAACCTGTTTCAAAAAGCCAAACAAACAAAAAGGAAATCGGATCACCTTCTTTTAAGCAAGGTGGTAGAGGCACTTACTTTTAATCCTCCCAGCACTCTGGAGGCAGAGGGAGGTGGCTCTCTGAGTTCAGGGCCAGCCTGGTCTGCAGAGCAAGTTCCAGGATGGCCAAGAGAAACAGAAACCCTGACTTGAAAAAATACAAAACAAAACAAGTCTTCAACATCATTAGCCACCAGGGACATCCAAATGCAAACCACTTTGAGATTTCATCTCAGCTCAGTCAGAATGGCCATCAGCAAGACATCAAAAGACTACAAATGCTGGAAAGGCTGTGGAGTCAGGGTGGTGGGGGAAAGAAACCATTATTCACTAGTGGTGGAAGTGCAAGCCTGTGATGTTACTGTAGAAATCATTGTGGTAACTGCTCAAAAGGATAGCGCTACAACTACCATGTGACCAAGCTAGTCTCCTCCCGGCCATATACCCAAAGGACTCTATAGAGACACTTGCTCATTTGTGTTCATCGCTAAGAAGCAGAAACAGCCTACCTGTCCATCGGCTGATGAAAGGATAAAGGACACGTGGGATATACATGATAAAATGAACATGTGTTACCTACACATGATGGAATTCTGCTCAACCGCAAAGAAAAATGACATTTGAGATAGATGAGGTAATTGGAAAAACCATACTGAGTGACATTACCCAGGCACAAAGAAACAAGTGCCACATGGTCTCCCTTATGTGTGAGCCTTAACTTTGAATCTCTAATTTTGTATATTTAACTTGGAATGTGTGTCCAAACCAGAGAGCTAGAAGGAGGTTGTGGGGAGGGGAATACTTTAAGGGAAGGGCTGAGGGAAGGTAGAGTATAGACAATGTAATAAGAGAGAGAGAATACTAGGAGTGGAGAGAGGGGAGGGGAGGAGATAAGGAAAAGGGTTAATCCAAATGAAGAGGGTATTAAAAAGAAAAAAACGCGGAAACCAGCATCTTGTAACCAAATTAAAAAATACTTTATAATAATTTTTAAATGCTACAGTTGGTGAGGTGACTCAGCGGTGAAGAGGCGTCTCACAGGTGCAAGGCCCCGGGCTTGTCCCCAAGTGCTAAAATAACAAGACCAATAATGAATTTTGGCTGCAAACAAGACGATACATGCCTATAATCCAAGCACTCGGGAGGTAGAGACAGGAGATTTAGAAGGAGTTCATGGTCAGCTTCAGCTTACATAGCAAGTTCGAGGCTAGCATGGGACATATGAGACTTACTTTGAAAAATGGAAGGCTATAGAAAGAGGCCCAGTAGAAATTAGCAGAAACTATTGTAAAACTAATGCGTATGATTCCGTTTATATTTTTATGGTGATATATGCCATAAGTATACATTTTATACACTTGTACATATGTGTGCATATGAATGTGTGTTTTCCAATATGGAACTGTGTGTGTTCCGTTTGGTAGCCATGAAACAAAGATCTGGTGAGAGAGATGGTCAACACAGAAAGGAGTATGCTATCTGACTGGTTTACAACTTCTTCTGTGGGGAGCTAATCAAGAGCAGATCAGCTTTCATGGAGTTTTATCAACTCTATAATTCACTTCTAACAGTGCACCTCCTTATTGCTTGGAATGGATCACTGCCAACCCTCCCTTGCCCTTGGTGCTCCAGTAAATTATCTGGGATGAAATCCACAAGTGTGTGAGTGTACGTGCAAGTGCATCTGTGTGTGTGCATGTGCATGTGGAGAGGGAGTGGGAGGGGGAGAGGGAGAGGGAGGGGAGAGAGAGAGAGAGAGCTGAATTCATTCACATCACACAATAATGGTTGTACCAAGGAGCAGTGTTGGAGGACACAGGAAGAAAGGCGAGCCTATAGATTTTCCTATAACATGAGAAATTCTAGCAATGAATTTTAATACAGACAAAGCATTACCCATTATAATACAGTTTGAACCAAATTGTAAAAAATAAGAATTTAAGTTAGTTGTAGCTGTCAAAAGATAGTCAATGTACTTGAATTACTAAATGTTGTTTGGTGTTCTAACAGACACAGAACACAAACTTAAGTCAGACAGCATTTACATGAGACCAAAGAAAATATGCAAGTGCTCTTGCTACACATAAGACATTCCATGAAGGTTTTGCTGGGAAACTAATGAATTATTCTGGCCTAAGAATATTTCTCCCAGCAACGAATTTCAGGAGAGGTTACCTGAATCCTATAGTAAGTGACACTTTCAAAACCACAAAAGATATATAGACACTTGCAAAATGACCTGATACTGTGACTTGGGACTCTGAAAACCACCTCATTCAGGCTTAACTACTGCTAGGCCTTTCTGTGGGGAGCTCAAACAGGTTCATGTGATGCTCCCTGGAGGCCTGGATAATATATACCCAGTGTTTAGAGAATGAACTAAAAGTGATTCACACCTTAGCTCTTCAAGTGGCAGATGTCTTGAGTGGCCCTTAGAGATTTTACGAGGTTGCCAACTCTCTCACAGCTACATGAAGTGTGTTGTAGGTGCCTGACTCTTCATTTCCTCTTCAAACACCTGCTGGGCTTGTGGCAAAGTTGATATTGCGTTCGTCTCTTTAAGGACTAATTTGCTCCATTCTATAGTAGCTATAAAGTGGGCTCTTTCTCTACTGCCCAGACTTAAGTTTGCAAAAAGATCCAGACTGACATCATTGGCAAACCCAAAGCACTGGTCTTTCTCTTATCTATTTGGTTGTGAGCCTAGCCTTTAATGGCTGAGCCATCTCTCCAGCCCAGCACTGGTCCTTCTAATTTATGCACTCACAGCACCCACTGGAGATAGGGGAGAAGGACCCTAGGTAAAGTTGAGCGTGCAGGTCATCATTTCCAACTACTCTATGTAATTAGGTTCATGCCAACAGAGGATGATGCTGATGAAGCCATCTTAACTCTTCATAGGGTCCTGGCAAGTGGAATAGCTGTGATGGAGACCTAGTGAGGTCCCTGTTAGCTTAGGCTAGCCCCCAATGGCTGAGCATCAGGCTTCGCTTGGAGTGAGTACTTGAAATGTTTATTCTTGCCTACTGGCAGGTCCATCCCAGCACTAATATTCTAATGCAAATCACAGCATCCCAACTAATGTGAATGAAAACCTGCATATTCTTACTCTACAAAATACACTGGACACTGGAGACAAGTCCCAGCCCATGGTAGTATTTTCCTACTGGGACCCCAGCATTAAGTAGCTGTCAAAGTTATTTTCTACCGAGCACTTTTTGGTGGCTTAATTTCTATTCGAATGAAGAATGGCATAAAGCTGCTATGAAGGTAAATTACAGAAAAAATAAATGACGAAGTCACAAATTTGGAAACAATGTCCCTGTCAAAGGACCTGTCTCAGTGCCCCTTCCTTCAGATAGTCTTTTGTTTGAACCTTCTTTCTTGCTGTGCAGTGATGACAGGGTGCTGTGTACTTGAGATTCTAGATACATGGGAATGAGGGTACAGTGCATTCAGTGTGCGCAGGCCTGCACATTTCTGTACACAGCTGTGAGAAGCTCTAGCCATCCATCCTCGCTTGTCTTTCCTTCTCTGTGGGCTCTTGGCTGTTTCATTTTCTCTTCTCTGATATGGCTGGTGACAAGGGATCTAAATACTTGTGTTTTTGGTTAATGGAAGAATTCCCTTTAGCCTTTGAGCCAAGATCAAAGGTCCCTATACTCAATTTCTGGCATGCCATCACATCCTTCTCATTAGAACTGTAAATTTCGCTGCCATTGTCCTCACTAAATGTGCCTCCTTCAATGGAATCCTAGGAGAATGGCCTGATTAACTTAAAGCCGGGAGCATCCCACTCCCATGTAGAATCATGAATATGGTAATTATTCAAACAATTATTGAGTTGAGAGCTCACAAAAACTAAAGCACTTGGTGAGAGAGGACTTCAATGTCTCCACAATGAGGAATCATCAGAAATATTTGCCTCAAGGAGCATCTTCTGAGTATTATTTCCTGATGAAAGGAAAATCAGGAAAAATGAATGGGATCTGGTGATATCAAAGAATTCCAGTCATGGGAGAGAGAAATGGATCAGTGAGTAAATTCCTTGACCTATAAGCCTGAGACCTGAGCTAGATTTCCAGGACCATCACAAAGCTAGATGTGGTAGCACACACCTATAATCCCAGTGCTGAAGAACTGGAGACAGGAGAGATCCTGCTATTCATTGGTCAGCCATGTCTAGTTCTATACCTCGTTCTAGCAACTTCTACACCAGTAAAAGACTCAGTCTCAAAAATCATGGTGGACATTGCCAGAGGAAAAATACTTGAGATTATCTCTGGTCTTTACACACACACATACACACACACACACACACACACACACACACACACACACACGAGTGGGAAAAAAAAGAATTTTAGTCACTTAGAACTCCTATAAAGCTGTTGGCTCCCTTGCAAATATTCAAAAGGATTTATTATATATAGATATATTTTGAGGCATTCTGAATTCATTTGATATCAACTAAAAAAGGAAGTAATAAATCAAAATTATAACTTCAAATATAAGCAAAGGTACTACTGATTAGGAAAAGGTCAAAGGAAGTCTTTATAACTGAGCCAATTTAAGAAAAAAAAATAAAGTCTATATCATAAGCTCGATTACATAGGGTCAGGACAATGAAGACGAGCAAATGAAAGACTACAACCAGGTCAGAAGTGTCTACATCACTCAATTTATACCTGCTGTACACGGGCCTGCTAACAGCAGGAAGTTACCCTTTTGAGGGTTACAGGAGATTTCCTATTGATGTCATCAAGTGCGGACTTACGGTCCTCAGATTGAAACCTTCCTGTATCTCCATGCGGAACTGCCAGAGGAGGCATCGGTGAGTGAGAGAATTGTTGGCTTCCCAGTAGGACTAACCTTCAACCCAGGAGGCTTCCCAGACCCAAAAGAGAGATTATATGGGCAGCCAAGTCCCTGTGGAGTGTGGCTAGCTCCTGATCTAGACCCCTAAACCTGGAGCTTCCTGTGTCTCATTTTAAAAGACACAAAGTGGTACTAGGAAGAACAGAACAACTTTATAAAAGAAATATGATCTGGAACTCTACCAAGTAGAGCTACAGCAGTAGGATGAGGTCTAATGAGGTGAAGGTAAGCTAAGCACTGAGTGTTCTCACTACACAGGAGCAGGAGGGTTGCCCAACAGAGTCTCTCCTGAGGCAAGGCTGGTCAATCCCTAACCCTAAGGTGAAGATTCCCTCAGAATCTCTCATAAAGCAATAGAGAGATGTTTTAAACCAGTAACAGATGGTGAAATGCTCATGGCAAAAAGCTGTAATGTCCATAGTGTAGAAACAAGATTGGGAGCATAAGGCAAGTCTTCCAGGAGTCTAAGGGCAGATGGCACTCAGGAAGCAAAGAGAAGAACATTTGGATGTTCTGGATCTGAGAGCATGGTCAGAAAGGAAAACTCATCCCCAATATCAGTCAGAGGAGATCTTGATACTGCTATGCCCCAGCCCCTGGTGAGCAAAGCAAACCATAAGTGGCTCCTGACCCTCACAATGCCGTATTTGTATCACGAAATGCCAGCTAGACCTGGAAATTGGGGGAGCCATTTCTTGAGTGTGCACATATGTAACAGACAGGAGGATGGGCAGAGAGAACGGTGTGGTAGAGGTAGGACACAGCTCCAAGACAGAGGCCACAGGGAAAGAACAAGAAATGTATGTGGTGGTTGGGTGTGATGACTCGTGGGTATAATTCCAGGAATGTGAGACCAACCTGGGCTACATAGTGAGGTCCACAGCAGTCCAGGGTGCACAGATAGACTCGGATGCTAGAAAAGAAAAAGAAGGAGGGAGGAGAAGGAGGAAAAATAAAGCTGAAGAAGGGGGAAGAGAAATACCTCGTCCAGAAGCCAGAACATCCATTTTATGAGAATATCAAGCCACTCACACCAAAACCCAGCACTGGCTCCCCGGCGGTCCTGTCTGCGCAGCTGCTGAGATGCCTGCCATCGCCTTGCTTGCACTGCCCTTCCCACTGAGTCCTCATCCTAGAGCTTGGCTTTGATCCCAACATCCAGGAAAGTCTAATTAATTCACCACAGACCTACATGGAGCAAGGCCATGGATCAAACCAGGTAAGCACGGTCAGTTGTCCCATACTGTCTAAAGGATCATCATTAGAATTGTCATGTAAGGAAGCAGAGAGACAGGAGTCAAGATACCTGATACCAATGCTGGCTCCAAATGGACAATAGCGTAGATGACCCAAAGTCAGGAACCAGGAGCCTCATAAGGAAGAAGTGAATTAGAGAAGATGAGCACCAGGAAGGTTCCTATGAGCGTTAGTTTCAAGGAAGACTTTGGAGACAATCACATGCACCTCAGGCATCATGGCCTGAAAGCCTTCAGTGCTCTCTGGACTGGGTGGTGTCCCTCATCCAGCATTCTATGATCATTCTTTACAAAACTGCCTACATTGTAAATGTCACTGACTGACTTGCCTCTGTTCCTGTAAGGCTGGCACTGTGTCTTACTGAGCTGAGTATTGAATACCCAGCATGCAGTAGGGTAGATGAGGGTTGATTAAGTGAACCTGAACTGAACTGGCAAGGCTCCAGCATGACCAAATCACTCGGAGTCCCTGGGGTAATGTTATCACACGGTTTCATCTGGGTTTCAAAAATCAAGCGTCTGCTCGCTGATTCTCTAGGGTGTTCGTGATACAAGAGAGGCACCTTTGTCAAATCCACTTTCATCCTGTCACCGGGGTCTGCCACGAAGCTCCATTGTCCCTCAGCTTTGGAGTCATTATCTGTTCGACATGAAAAATGTCCTCTAGAAAATGCAGTCACTAATTACATCAATGAAAATAATCCTCTCGAATGTGCAATGATTAACTGCACACACACACAAACAATTATTCAATAATAATTTTCCAGTCTTTTGTCTTAAACTAAAGTCAGTTTTCTGCCTATGCGGTGGGTCTTCCTAGAATGCTTTAGTGCTTGTGCCCACTGTCTGTTGCCTGAAGAAACCCTCCAACTCTGCACTAGCATGTCCTGTCTGACTCACTGAGTGCACCACTCTCCTTGGAATCTGCCAAGTTCTTTCAAAAGCCCCTTTCTTTTATGGCCTGAGCTCTCTGAACCTCCGGTCCGCTCTCAGCTGTAGATTGCTATCCCACCTGCCCTAAAGGTTTCCACTCAGTGACTTGTACCTGTGCAAGACAGCTGTGACTCAGAGTCCTGTGCTCCATGCCTCCCACCGTGGTGGCCCTGGTGCTGTTGGGGTGCAAGAGGAGCCTGGAAGAAGTGAGAAGGGAAGACAAGGTGAAGACAGCAAAGGAAGTGACCAGTGCGAGAGATGAGCATGGTGGAGGAGGGGATCCTGATGGAGGAGAGGAACATGGCGGGAGGGTGGTCCTCCCATGTTTGGGGGGACTCCCCCATATCTCCCTCATATTGTTCTGCAGGGCCTACCATCTCTCTATTAACAGAGGCAGATGTGAAGTTCGTTCTGAGAGGCCCTGCCCTGTGCCAAGGTGGAGGGAGAGACACTCATTCTGGTAGGCTGTTGACCTGCCCATTGAAATGTCCCCTTCTCTGCCAAGGCTTCTCTTTCTTTTTGACCCCACAGCCCTTTCTTCATATTTCTGTGATAATGCTTATCCTGTGGTAAGACATTTAAAAAATCAGTAAATTATACCCCTCCTTTGGGATTTTAAAATTGATGGGGACATAAATACAGGCACCTAAGAAGTGGAGCTCACAATACCAGCCTTAGGACATAACAGATGAAGCGGGATGGGAGACAGCACCAGCTCTGCTTCCAAATGAGCTCCCTAATGTGGCACATGCACCCTCACTGGCCTGCCTTATCCATCTGCCACACTGAGCAGCTGGAGAACTTCCGGCCTCCCTGACAGAGCAGATCAGTCACACAGAGGACGGCACATGAACACACCTGCTAAGCGGGAGCTGCTCTCAAAGGAGAGGAAAGGGGCAGCCATTGGAGGAGAATGATCTTTACATTTACACATCATTCCTTTCAATACAGAGCTGTGATGTCAATTCCCTTCATCCCAGCTGAAAGGTAGTCACTCCCCCTGCTCCAGGGAGGAGTGAGTGACAGGTATGAGGCAAGGACAAAGCCTTGTTTTCTATATTGTAGAGAATTCTGGGGCACAGACATAAGAAGTAAGATGCAGGCAATACAGGCATTTGGGCACACACACACCACAATTTTCTTTACAATTCCATTATACTGGACTTTGCCAAAGGCAAGGCTATTTGATTCATCTTTGTAGAATTAGAGGAAAAAACCATCTAGCTACCACATAGGCTTTATTTATTCAGTGTCAACTAAGTGAACAACCCATGTAGCAGGCCTTGCTCACCTCGGTAATGAGATAAATCAGGGACCGTGGTGTTACTGAAGTCTCAGGGATGGCATATCCTGACTACACGTGTTCTGCAGGTCACCTCCTGACAACCATTGGTGAACAGAGTCCTGCAGAGTCCTTCCAATTGTCTTGGCTGGACCCATTAAGCTGTCTCATATTCTCCTTGAGACACTAGGATGCTTTGACTCCCTGAGGACCAAACACATAGCAAGCTAGGCCCAAGATGTTGATAGCTCAGATGTAGGCCATGCTTCCATTACTAGAGCTATGTATAGCACCTGGGCGGGAAGGATCTGCTCGAACACGCTACTTCTGTATCTCTTCAAATTCAACAATCACAAACATAGCTACTTTAAAGCTTCCTGAATCCAAGATCCAATATTTACCATAAGGAGTGCTAACCTTAAACCTGAAACTACAGCTCTACAACTCACCTACCTCCTTTGGGGTAAAGACCAGTTCTTCCCAAGGGAAGCCATGCTTCTGGCCCTGTCGTAGGGAAGGGCACGTAGCTGTGTCCCCAGTAACATTAGCTGTGGAGATGGTGGTGTGCCACTTTCTGGGGAGCTATGCCAACTTCTAGGCGGCATGCCTAAGCAAAGGGGATGGTTCTCTGGGGGGCAGCCTTATGTGAGTCAGTTAACTTCCCTCTTGCTTCTCTTTCATCTACCTGTAAAACAGAAATAGTAAACTACATCTCTGAGGGCTGCGGACAAACAAACCCTATACATCATGCTCAAAGGTGACCAGCTGTTGCTGTTAGAAGCTTAATAAACTCAGAGAAATTTAATTAGGGTTGTTATTCTTGTCTCCATTTTAGGAATTTAAAAGAAAGAAAAAAACACCAAAGCAGCAAGGGGCGAGGGAAGGTGGTCGGGTCTGAAGCACAGCTTTCACTTTTACTGCTTTAGCCCTCAGAACATCGGGTCCATTTGTGGCCTGTGGGTACCATTCAGGGCAGTTTTATTTTCCCCAGTTGCGTTTCAGACAAGGAGGTCAGTGTTCCTCCCCAGCTCACCTACCATTTCAGACTCGCCAGACTCCCTTCAGTTTCCTCCATAAAAATAAAAGTGCAGAGCTCAGAATAGAACGACACTGGAAACATCGCCTAACAAAGGGAGACCTGGTAGTGGAAAAGAGGAGTTGGCCTTCAACTTGGCATCCGCTTGACCCAGAGAGAAAAAAAAAATGGTGATGTCATCACTTCCCTAGCTGACCTTGACCCTTCCAATGAAGGGTGATGGAGAGCGAGGAGGGAGGTACAGACCTCACTGTTTCCTTGCAGAGAGCACATTACACAGACACAGAGCAGCTTATGTTCAAAATCCCAAAGGAACGTCTGCCAGGAAAATAAAGTTCCTTTCCCCCCAAGTTTAGAATCTTCCACTCCGTCCCTGCTGTGTCTGGAAGGCCAGACCCATCTCCAAGTACTTTCTAGGAGAAAAACACAAACGGTTCTATTTTTAAACCACAGTAACTTTTTCCCTTCCTCTACCTGAACACACCAACAGCTGCCAGAATCATGCATCATTTTGGAAGACTTGCAAATGTCAAGCTCAAGACTGCCGTGGCTCTCAAACACCAGAGGGATGGGGAGACCATGGCTGGTCATTGATCCTTCTTGCCAGAGCCTGCAAGAGTTCATTTTGATAAGCCCAACTCAACCACAAGCCAAGTGTGGACTGGGGCAAGGCAGCATTAACCCAGCCTTCAGTGCTCACCCATTTTGCCTGTGAGTTCAGAAGGCTCCCAGAAGAAAGCACCATGGTAACAAAAGCTGCCTTTCCCAATGTGCTTAGCTCAGCAGCAGAAGGCACACTAAGTGCTGTGTATACCTTATCTAATTTGTACCCAGTCCCAACCCATGATGTTGTTTCTTCTCTGTGTTAAGAAATTACTAATGACTATAGAGCAAAATCACTTGAGGTGCTCAGGGTAGCGAATGGCAGAGCTGACATCTGAATGAGGGCCTGCACCACCTCCAGAACCCATGCTCTATTGAAATATTGCCACTCATTAGGCACGGCATTGGCTGCAGACATCACATGTTCTCTCCGCCAGAGAACCAGAGCCACTTGTTCGACAGGTCTCCTACTGAGCACACACAGTTGGTCAGCAGCTCCTGAAAGCAGAGGATGCAAGATGGCCCAAGGCTTGCGGCTTAACACAGACCAAGAAAACACAGTCTATAAGCAACGTATTCTGTAAAAACTGACACCTGAACACTCAAATACATTTCGGGAAATCCAGGAATAAGAGGATGGGTCTAGCTAGCCTTCTGCCAGGATCTCTGGGACACTGGCAAACCCAACACCCCAACCCACCAAGGGCCCGTGGTAGAGTCCGGGACGCAAGGGCAGAGAGAAGCCTTCTACTGCCCTGTATAGGTAGCAGCTGTGGGTGGTGCAAGTATATTCTCCTGTGTCACGAGAAAAAACCTCCCCAGAGTCTGAGTATGAGCGGAGTAGTCCTGAGTGATGAGCCTGAGCTGCTTCCACACGGGTTCTCTAAAGAGAAAGGAAAGGGAGGAGACGTACTTGATTCCAACCAAGCTTAAGCCCAAACAAAACTGTGAACTTTGACCACGCTGAACTGGACATGACTAGACTGGGCTTCCTATATCACCATGGAGACTGGAGATGAAAATCCAGCCAAGCCAAAGGGAAGTGCCTCAAGCCTCTGTTCTTTCCATGAGAAGCCTGAGCCCAGCTGTGATAGTTCCAGCGAGCTTTGATGGCGAGCCTGATTGAACAGGAGAGGATGCAAGCAGACTGCATTAAATTACAGATCAGAAGCAGTGCTGGGGGGGACACCATGGAAGGCTGGCCTTAAAATGGCGAGTATCATGAGTTGAGTTATGCCTCTGAACGTGCTGATACCCTAAGCCTACTTCCTTAGGATGTAACCCTCCCTGGAAGTACATTGCAGAGCACATAATCAGGCCAAAATGAGGTCAACTGGGGCAGGGTGAGGCCCGAATTCGCTGTGACTGGGGCCTGATAACAAGTCCTTGCCTGGCATGGTTTCATGTGCCTGTAACCCTGGAATTTTAGATGAAAAGGCAGGAAGATGTGACTCCAAAGCCAGCCTGGGTTACACAGTAAGAAAATGGGAGGAAGGGCCCAAAGGATAAGAAAGAAGAACAGGAAAAGGAAGAAGAGGAGGTAGGCTCATTACAATAACTAAAAAGGCAAAGATCATGGTGTCCTGCATACCAGGAAACCAATGCCAAAGTGGTCAGCGAACCACTCAGAAGCTAGGAGAGAGACATGGAAAGGACCCTCCCTCCCATTCCTTAGGGGAACCCAACCCTTTGATACTTTGATCTCAGACTTCCAGCCTCTAGCCCTGTGTGAAGATAGAGTCAGTGGAGCCTCCCAGTTAGGGTCACAAAGTTCGGCTGTTCCAGCAACTAACCCAGTGGAAATCGCCACTCCCATTTCCTTTCGTCATCTCCCCTAAGCAACAACCAAGGGAAGGAGAAAGAAAAAGTGATCTGAGAAGCACTTATGTAACAGATGTGCAGCTTGGTCTTCATGTGGGTCCCAAACAACCGGAGCGTGGGCTACCCCAAAGGCTGTTGCCTGTCCATGGGACATGTTCTTCTAGCTGGGCTGCCTTGTCTGGCCTTAGTAGGAGAGGATGTGCCTAGCCACTCAGGTGTGCCAGGATCGGGGGATACCCAGGGGAGCCCCATCAGCTCGGAGGAGAAGGGAAGGGAGATGGAGGGGAAGGACTGTGGGAGGGGATGACCTGGAGCAGGGCGGTGAGCAGGATGTAAAGTGAATAAGTAAAATTAAGAAGAAAGAGCTCAAAGCTGGCTGTCATTTCTATCACATCCCAAGGACTACAATCTCATCTGCTTCCTTGGTCACTGGATGCCAATGGTTAGAATTACCAGACCCTTAGAGGAGGTTTCTGAAGGCAGAAGGCTCGTGGTCACATAAGCCCACTAAGCCCCATGACTACCTCTGCTTCTCAGTGTTTCCTGATTCAGCTCCAGGTTCCCTGGTGTAACACTAACACCTGAGCATTCCTACCATGTGCACCTGAGAAACGGTTCCTACCCTTTTCACCAATGTGCGTTCCTCCTTGCTTTACCTAATCCCTGATTCTGAGGGGAAGAGTCTCCCCAAACCTTGCCCTTTGTCATACAGCTTCTGTCTTTCCCTTCATCCCAGTATATACACCGGGAAGATGCCTCCACTACCAAGAAACCAGGCCTGTATCTGTGCTTCTGAAAGGCCAACCCACCCTATTCAGGAAGCAAAGGCCTGATCCCTGGTCCTCTCTTTACTTCTATACTTAAGGCCTAGGAAATCCTTACCTGTTCTCTGGGATGAGAAGAGGAAGTGGAAGGTCTGGTGATTCTAACCATTGGCGTCCAGTGACCAAGGAAGCAGATGAAATTATAGTCCAATCTCCTTTACCTATGGTTGTGTCCAGGAACTCAGCTGATAACTACTCAAAATGTCCTTTCCTTTCAAGGTTATCCTGTTGCTACTTTTTTGATATTAAAATTCTTATTTTGATGCCCCAAACAAGGAAGCTTCCCTCTCTACATTGCTGTTATGATATCTTGCTATTCCTTAGTGCAGTGAAAGGACATTTCTCATGATAAGAATGCACACACACATGGGATGGAGAGATGGCTCAGCGGTTAAGAGCACTGACTGCTCTTCCAGAGGACCTCTTCCAGAGTTCAAATCCCAGCAACCACATGGTGACTCACAACCATCTGCAATGAGATCTGATGCCCTCTTCTGGTGTGTCTGAAGACAGCAACGGTGTACTTAAATACATTAAATAAACAAATCTGAAAAAAATTAAAGTTATTTTAAAAAAATGTACACACACACACAAACATAGTGATTGGCTGTATTTCTGCCTAACTCCCTGCTGCTAAACAATGAGAGTAAGTGACTAGGAGAAAGACTAAGCTAGTCAAAGTCTTACTAGGAAAAAAATGAAATCACTAAGCTATAGTTTCTTTTCCTGTTGAATCTATATCACGTCTTTCTTCTCTTTCCCACCCCACACTCCAAGTACCAGCCATTGCTCTGGATGGCACACTTGAACTACCTCAGTGAAGAAGGAAGACAGAATCCACTGAGTTCCTGTGTGCATTTTCTTAACTAATGGCGGACTTCATAGGATCAGTAACCAGGAGACTTTTGATCTTTAAGAACCTGGGCAGAGCAGGAAAAGTCGATGGAGTGCCACAGAGAAGTCACTGGGTACAGAGGCAGTGGGGCAGAATCCAGATCTTCAAGACCAAGATGGGTTCAACTAAACCCCAAGACTAAAACTAGAACCCAGAGAAAGAGAAGGAAGAGAGAAATGAAATTCTAGCTAGCCTATACAGGAAACAAATGGGGCCATTTGTATCTAGACTCTAGGGCTAGGACTCTAGTGGTTCTCAACCTTCCTAATGCTGCAACCCTTTGACACAGTTCCTCATGCTGTGGTGACCCCAACCATAAATTATTTTGGTTGCTTCATGACTGTAATTTTGCTTCTGCTGTGTATGGATCATAATGTAAATATCTGTGTTTTCAGATGGTCTTAGGCAAACCCAAAGAGGTCGCAACCCAAAGATTGAGAACCACCGATCTAGAGTCAATCAAGTTTTCAATGATCCAGAATAATGAAGCTAAATTTGTACAGAGAAGATTGTACTTCCCTTATTTTCTGTGTAGACGATCTCTACCTTCCTGCCCCATATCCTCCACAAAACACCATGCCCTTTCATACCATGTGCTTGCAGGCACTCTGCCGTCAGAATCCTTGTTCCTCACATGGGATTGGAATGCCACCTCTTCAGACACTTGTGACCACCAAGAGGGCCCATGCCGATGTCTGCTTCCCTGAGCCTCTCAGCAATGAGTTACTGTTTCCATCATGGGCTTACTATGTTAGTCAACTCTCTATACTTGAGGTAATCAACTTATAAAAAGAAAAGTCTTATTTTGACTCACAGTTTTGAAGGTTCCAGCCTATGATCAGTTGAGCCCACTGCTTCTGGTACTGGAATAAGGCAGCAACATCATTGGAGTACATGGCCCAGCAGAAGAGCACAACTCCTAAGTCAGGAAGTGAGAAAGAGAAAGTAGAAGAAACTTGGGCATCTTATCCCCCATTCAAAGGCACTCCCCTAATAACTAAAACCTTCCAAACATCACAGTCTCTTAAAGGTCCCACCTGCCAACACCATCATGCTGGGGCCTAGTGTTTTAACACATGGACTTCCCAGGGACATTTCAAGATCCAAATCATAATATCATTCCATCTCTAGTTTTTATTAGGTTTTTGTTGTAATCACCTCGCTTAGTATACAAAATTCATGAAAGTAAATCTACTGTCTTTCTTGTTTAATCTTCTATTCCCAGGGACCAGCCCAGTGCCTGGCACTCCTAAGTGTTTGTTTGATGAAGGAATGAATGAACCCCAGCTCACTGCCAATGTCACTTCTTTGATGGAGAAAGAAGAGAGAAATGTTCTCTGCTGATGTGGGTAACGCTCACAGCATCTGTTTACAGTACCCGGGGGAGTATTTCACTTTAACAAGCCCAAGAATTTACATTTCCAAGAAACACATGTGGTTACCAGTGACATTAAACTAGTCGTGAGCAACCTTTTCTGGTTGAGAGCCAACTCAGGGAAAACACAAATGTTTATGATCAGCATTTTAAATTTTAATGTGGAAATATCTTCCGCGAATCCTCTGGGGTGGGAGGAGTAGTGTAGACTTTCGCCATTGAGATGATGTACTTTGCTGATCGGATAAATATTAATGAGCAAACAAACATTACTTTTAAGCTTCTAAAACGTGAATCTGAGCAGCAATCCATAGATAAATATGACATAATAAAAAAATGTGCATTTTGTCTTTGTTTTTAGTCCCCGCCACAGAACTTGGAAGATGTGGAGTTTCCTGAGGGACAAGGGTGATCAGGTCAGCCTTTGTAAGCCAGATAGTGCTGTCAGGGGATTAGGAGACTGAAACTTTTAGCCTTAGGTATCGGGAAAGGGGAGAGGTTCAGCCATGGATAGCAATGACTTAATCACACAGGCATGAGATGTTCAGAAGACACCACAGGAAGGAGTTAGGGAGCTGAGGGGCCACGTGGAGATGCATAGAGGCTGGCCAGCCTGCACAGGCATGGATGGCTTACACACTTCTTCACACTTCCCCCACCCCGTGTGTCTCTCCCTTTACCAGTTCCTGAGTGGTAGCCTCTAGAACACTGCTCCTCAACCTTCTTGCACCTCTAATACAGTTCCTCATGTTGCGTTGACCCCCAACCATAAAATTATTTTTGTCACTGCTTCATAACTGTAACTTTGCTACTGTTATGAATCATACTGTAAATAGCTGATATGCAGGACATCAGAAAACATAGGAATCACGACCCACAGGTTGAGAATCACTGCTCTACAACAAGCTGGAAGCTATAGCTACAGTGTTCTGCTGAGTTCTGTGCATATTTTTCTAAACCTGAAGAGTGGGTTATGGGAAAATCTTCACTGTGGGGAGATCAGGCAGTGAGGTAGCATCTGAGGTAGGAGCAATCAGGTGGGGCAGGCCTGTAATGTGTGGCATCTGATACTTAATACCAGAACTTGTGGGCAAATAATGCCGGAATCAAATTGGATTGTGGGACAGCCAGCTGGCATGTGGAAGTTGAAGAGTTACTGGGAAGAAAACGCTGTACATTTGAAGTCAGAAATGTTGATCTTTTTATAGTTAGCATCTATCAGACTTTTAAGTCATGGTTAGCAAGCTAATCCAGGTACACACATCTGTTTTGCTTACAGATATAACTACAATATTGTCCCGCGCGACCTCGCCAGCAAGAATACACGGGGACACACAAATCCTTACTGCAGCTAAAACGTTTATTGAATCTTAAGGAGAGGCCCGGGGCGCCGACATGGCGCGGCTTATATACACCCTAGCGCAGCGCATCCACACCTGATTGGTCGCTTACCCATGATCTCATTAGGCACGCCCCAGAGTGGGCAAAGACCTGGCACGAAGGCACTCTTGCACATGCGCACACAGTTAACTTCCTGAAAGGAAGTCGGCTGTCGCGGCGGAGGCCAGCGCCATCTTGTAATGGCGAAAGCGATCTCGGCTTTCCACGTGGGGCGCAGTGGAAGCCAGCGCCATCTTGTGGTGGCAAATGTTATTGCGGCCCTCTACACAATATAACTTTTGATCCTTTTTTCATCATTGAAAGATATATATTATATATAATGCAAATATATAGTATATAGTGAATATAATATATAGTGTTAAATTTTAAAATACATAAATAGACAGGACAGGATGCTTAATATTTCTACAGATAAGGGGACATGCTGAAAAGATATTGGAGAATATCAAACACATCAAACTAATCCAATCTTGAATAACACAGGAACACTATGATCCACCTTTAACAGATGGGAAAAACAAGACTTAGCAATGAGTCTGTGAGTGTCCATTGCCTGGCCACTGGAATACACCCGTGACATTCCACTCACATCTCTACTACCAGGCTCTGTGAAAAAGTGTTAGGGATAGGAAGACAAAGAATATCTGGTCCCCGAAACATATTCATACCCTCCTCAGCCTCAGCCCCACCTTCCCTTTACAATGAAGTCTGCCAGACACTAGAATCTACAGAAAGACTGAGGCCATCACCAATTTCCTGAGGGCCTTCTCTCCTCCAGCTCCCTACCTCCCTGTCCTAGCCCTAGAACTTGCCTCCCAGAACAAATCCCTGTGGGTTGGTGGCTATGCCTGAGGTGTAAGGCCATCTGGAGGAGGCTGTGTCCTGGTGGATCTCACTGGTGTATTAGAATAGGTTTGTTTCCAGAGAGGAACACGTAGGCTGAATCTGGAGTGCAGAGTTATGACCTTTCAGATCACAGTGAGGACCGTGTGTCAGGCATCTGGCTCATCCACTGAGATTGCAGGCTGGAGGCAGAACTACATCAAGGGTGTGTCACAACAACAGCAGGAACTCATGCAAGAGAAACAGTGCTCATGACAGGGCTCTCATCCCCTTAGAGCTACCAAAGGGACAGAGCAGGGACTTCCTAGGACTAAACTGAGGCCAAAGTTTAATAACCAAGAATAAAGTAGGAGCCAAGTTGCTGCAACTGAAGCTTATAGATTTGGTGTGCTGACAGCACCTGGCTTATTCGTCATTACTTGTCCACTTAGAAAAACTTCAACTTTCTCTACCTTAGAACAGGACTCTTTCGAGAATCTAGCATAAGGTAGAAACAAGAAATAATAGAGCATAAGCATAGACAAATATTTGCTGCTAGTTGATTACGTGTAGGTCATGATATTAAGGGCTGTGCATGACTGAGTACTGCAAGCAATCTTTTCCTTGCAGAGCTTCATGTGCGGGAAGCATAAGAACATAGCTAGGACATGATGTACCAGGTGCTGAGAAGGGGCAGGAAGAGATCAAAGAGATTTCACAGTTATCAAGATGAAAAAATGCAAGCATATTCCCTGATGGAAAGGAGCCCACAATCAGCAAAGGAGAGGGTAGGAATGCCAGGGAGACAGAGAACCTTGGGATTCAAGAGTCCTGGGGCGTAAAGCCTTCTATCTAACTACATGTGGCATTGTGTTTACTATGGACTAATATGACTATAATGGGAGCTATCAGCCACCGATGTCTAACAGTGCTATGCTTTGAGGAGGGTAACAGGTAACCCTGTCTGATGGAAGGACTGATTTCATGGGTTGGAGACTCTGTCCTTCATCCAGTCAAGTGGGCTTGGGGCAAATCATTTAATATCTTTTAACCTTAGGTTGGTTGCTTCCCACTGGGCCCTCATCTGGACAGAATCTGAATCGTCATAATCCTTGATTCTTGGCACACTCTCGTGGTTAGCCCATCATATGGCATGGACTCACTCCCACCATTGCGTATAAATTATCCTTTTTGAACTGTTATATAATACCTCATTATGTGAATGTAGACATGGATCTCTGATCTATGTCAGAGTTGGCAAGATGCATTGGTGGAGAAAGGAGAAACTGTTAACTAAATAGAACTGTAAAATAAAATAATTGTCCATATGCTGAGAGATAAAAGGGGATCTGCTAAATCATTCCATGTGTAAAAATTGACTCCAGATGAATGAAAGTCTTACGTGTCACCCTCCCATCTCCGAGTCTCTACAGACACTCTGCAAGCTGACTTGAAGTGAACAGAAAGCCTCAGGAAATCGCTTAATCCAGCAAAATGCCTGTGACCCTGACACTCAAATCCACTCAGCGCCCAACATTGAAACAGGTAGGCATTGTACCATAGAGAACAGAGCCTAATGCCCTTAAACCAGGAGACCAGGGTATAAGCCCTCTAAGGCTGTTTAGCTGCATGTTGGCTTCTATAGATACCTGAATTGAAGGCAGCGCCACACAGTTCCTGTGACACATCCTAATACACACCCACACAGCCCATATTCCACATCGAGGTACATGATGCTGGCTCTCATGTTCACTTGGCCCCTGCTCACACTACTGAGGGGCTCAGGGAAACACCTGAGCTTCAGCCTGTGCCCCACCTTCATAATCCATTTAGATACAGGGGGCTGTCAGGACTCAGTGGATACCACAGAGGAGGCATGGTGGTTCCACCTCTGCTTCCTTTCATGCAGTGCCTGAGCCTATGCCAGTGCATACTCAGAAAAACTGACAAGCCAAAAGACTTGCCAGGAGCAGTGTAAGTATCCACAGAACCTTAGGAAGCCTGTACTGCCCAACTGGGGCAACCATTTCCATCAAATGGCATACCTTGAACACTCCAGCCAATAACTGTTTAAATCACACATGCCATTCCCTGACCCTCCCTTATCTCTAGAGATCATGTCCTCAACTGTGCCATAGCCTAAAGTCATTAATCACAGCTCCAGAACCCATAAGAAGATTACCCTTCAGCGTCCAGTTAGAATTAAAGTCAACATTGCCAGCCAAACGAATACCCTAAAACACACTCTCAGGATAAAGTCACTTACTATGAACCCTATACCCCATAAAAATGATAGGGTTCATTAGATGCACAAATCTCAAAATAAGGACACAAAAATTACCGAAAGAACAACATAATATAGTCAATTTGAATAATTGATCCCCAAAAAAACTACATCTACAAAATGCCTGCTAAAAAAATAACAAAAAACTCAATGAAATAAAAGAAATACATAGATAATTGAAACAAAGCAATGAATGATACAAATAAAAAAGATTTAAATGGTGAAAAAGAACCAAACATAAATCTTGAAATGAAAGGTATAATAAGATGCATAAAAATATAGTCAAAGGCCACAGCGGGGATCTAGATAAGGTAGAAGAGAATTGAACTTGAAGTATTCTGAAACATCCTACCTGAAAAAGAGAAAGTTAAGGGAAGAAGGGGGAAGGAGGGAAGAGGTGATGGAGAAGAGAGCAGAAGGGAAAGAAAGAAGAAGGAAGGAAAGAGATGGAAAGGAGAAAAGATAGAGAAAGGAAATAGAGAAGGGGAGACAAGAGAAAGGGAGAGAGGAAGAAGAAAGACCTTGATGTTTTTGGACACCATTAAATGGATGTATTTTGAGTATATCTGAAGGAAGAAAAGAAAGAGGGAGGACATATATTAAAATTCGGTCAATTAGGCTTCTAGCGACTGAGCCATTAGCTGCTGTAAGATTCTTTAGTTTTGGAGAGACCTCACCGCCTGATCAGGTGGGCACTCCTGAGGCTGCAGAGCGGAGGAGACCACCAACACTGCCCACCCCTGCCCACATCCCTGGCCCAAGAGGCAACTGTATAAGGCCTCTGGGTTCCCGTAGGGGAGGGCCCAGGAGCGGCAGGACCCCTGCGCCTGAGACACCGCCGGAACCTGAAGGAAACAGACCGGGTAAACAGTTCTCTGCACCCAAATCCCGTGGGAGGGAGAGCTAAACCTTCAGAGAGGCAGACACGCCTGGGAAACCAGAAGAGACTGCACTCTGCGCACATCCAGACGCCAGAGGAAAACACCAAACGTCATCTGGAACCCTGGTGCACTGAGGCTCCCGGAAAGTGTGGCGCAGATCTTCCCGGTTGCTGCCGCCGCGGAGAGGACTTAGGCAGTACCCCACGAGCAAACTTGAGCCTTGGAACCACAGGTAGGACCAACTTTTCCCCTGCAAGAAACCTGCCTGGTGAACTCAAGACACAGGCCCACAGGAACAGCTGAAGACCTGTAGAGAGGAAAAACTACACTCCCGAAAGCGGAACACTCTGTCCCCATAACTGGCTGAAAGAAAACAGGAAAACAGGTCTACAACACTCCTGACACACAGGCTTATAGGACAGTCTAGCCACGGTCAGAAATAGCAGAACAAAGTAACACTAGAGATAATCTGATGGCGAGAGGCAAGCGCAGGAACCCAAGCAACAGAAACCAAGACTACATGGCATCATCGGAGCCCAATTCTCCCACCAAAATAAACATGGAATATTCAAACACACCAGAAAAGCAAGATCTAGTTTCAAAATCGTATTTGATCATGATGCTGGAGGACTTCAAGAAAGACGTGGAGAACTCCCTTAGAGAACAAGTAGAAGCCTACAGAGAGGAATTGCAAAAATGCCTGAAAGAATTCCAGGAAAACATAAATAAACAAGTAGAAACCCATAGAGAGGAGACACTAAAATCCCTGAAAGAATTCCAGGAAAACACAATCAAACAGTTGAAGGAATTAAAAATGGAAATAGAAGCAATCAAGAAAGAACACATGGAAACAACCCTGGGCATAGAAAATCAAAAGAAAAGACAAGGAGCTGTAGATACAAGCTTCACCAACAGAATAGAAGAGATGGAAGAGAGAATCTCGGGAGCAGAAGATTCCATAGAAATCATTGACTCAACTGTCAAAGATAATGTAAAGCAGAAAAAGCTACTGGTCCAAAACATACAGGAAATCCAGGACTCAATGAGAAGATCAAACCTAAGGATAATAGGTATAGAAGAGAGTGAAGACTCCCAGCTCAAAGGACCAGTACATATCTTCAACAAAATCATAGAAGAAAACTTCCCTAACCTAAAAAAAGAGATACCCATAGGCATACAAGAAGCCTACAGAACTCCAAATAGATTGGACCAGAAAAGAAACACCTCCCGTCACATAATAGTCAAAACACCAAACGCACAAAATAAAGAAAGAATATTAAAAGCAGTAAGGGAAAAAGGTCAAGTAACATATAAAGGCAGACCTATCAGAATCACACCAGACTTTTCGCCAGAAACTATGAAGGCCAGAAGATCCTGGACAGATGTCATACAGACCCTAAGAGAACACAAATGCCAGCCCAGGTTACTGTATCCTGCAAAACTCTCAATTAACATAGATGGAGAAACCAAGATATTCCATGACAAAACCAAATTTACACAATATCTTTCTACAAATCCAGCACTACAAAGGATAATAAAGGGTAAAGCCCAACATAAGGAG
Source organism: Rattus norvegicus (assembly GCF_021556685.1). Taxonomy (NCBI): domain Eukaryota; kingdom Metazoa; phylum Chordata; class Mammalia; order Rodentia; family Muridae; genus Rattus; species Rattus norvegicus. The sequence goes on from NC_141535.1 coordinate 36,447,450, forward strand.
GCAAGCTATACCCTAGAAGAAGCAAGAAACTAATCATCTTGGCAACAAAACAAAGAGAAGAAAAGCACACAAACATAACCTCACATCCAAATATGAATATAACAGGAAGCAATAATCACTATTCCTTAATATCTCTCAACATCAATGGCCTCAACTCCCAATAAAAAGACATAGATTAACAAACTGGATACGCAATGAGGACCCTGCATTCTGCTGCCTACAGGAAACACACCTCAGAGACAAAGACAGACACTACCTCAGAGTGAAAGGCTGGAAAACAACTTTCCAAGAAAATGGTCAGAAGAAGTAAGCTGGAGTAGCCATTCTAATATCAAATAAAATCAATTTTCAATTAAAAGTCATCAAAAAAGATAAGGAAGGACACTTCATATTCATCAAAGGAAAAATCCACCAAGATGAACTCTCAATCCTCATCTTCGGTTGGTTTATATACAAGTGTGCAATTTCTAGGCTTGAAAGTAAAATGATGCTATCTGGTGCTGGATAGAGGAGCCTTATTTTTATTATGGCAGCTTGCTATTTTTGTAACATGGTGATTTGGTTGAACACAATAAAGTACAGTAGTAACTGATCTCCCCTTCTTCCTGGATGAGTGAGGAGATGATTAAATGTTGATGTCAGCATCCTTGAGCATATTCAGATGAGCTTCTGCTTCTGTTGAAAAGGATGCTGTGTTTGATTGTGGTCCGAAGCTTTGAAGCACTACTTGGCATCTCCTTCCTTGGAGGTCTCACAGTTTAAACATAACAGATTTGATAGCTTGTTGGTAAGGTGAGGTCCAGCTTGTCTCCACTAGGTCATCTTCATGTGAATCGGTGGTTATACGGTTTTGTTTTAGGGATATTTCATTTTTTTAATAACGGTTTTAGCTGACATTCATGGAGAGAATGAATCCTTAGAACTGTGCCACTAGTGAAAGGAAATCCTGTCTAGAATATGTTTCTTTACAAAGCTGTGTCACACCATCCTTTGGGCCCTCTGCTGGAAAAGTAGAATCAAGTCTCAAATAATGCCTTTTAAATTGTATCCTCTAGTATTATAGATGTAGGACAGTACTGTATCATACCTCTGTGGATGTAAAATAGCTTGTACCTGCTTTATGATACGTAGTAGTGACCGTGCTTTATCAGAGCTGTTTTTAATGATGTTGCTCAGAATGTTTTCTTTCCAGATGATGATTGAGAAGCTAATTTAAAAAAAAATGGTGCCAGGTACCACAAGAGTAACAGAACTGTGCTGTTTTCTCGGGTTTTGTTTTTTTACTTTTTTTCTTTTTTAATGGAGTGTGCTGGATGTCTCTACAGTTTTGTTCAGATGACAGCAGAACCTGGAAAAGCTGTTGCTGCTGTTGATGCATAACACACTGCTATTATTGGTCTTTTTATATAAATATGAATATATATATACAGATATATAATTTGAATTTTTTGAAACTTTAGCTGTGCTGTCAACTTTGGAAAAAAGTATCCCCATTTACTGTATTGAGTTGGCACTGTACAGAAATTAACAGCCATATTGGTCTAGAAATGTTGAACTTAAGTTTTTTCCATTTGTACAGGGGTAACACACTGTATTAAATATGTAAGGTCTTATCTACGTGGGTTTGATTACAAAAACTAATAAAGTATTCTCTAAATTAAAAAAAAAAAGATTCTTTAGTTTGGGGCTGGAGAAATGGCTCAGCGGTTAAGAGCACCCGATTGCTCTTCCAGAGGTCATGAGTTCAATTCCCAGCAACCACATGGTGGCTCCCAACCATCTGTATTTTTTTTTTCCTTTTTCTTGGAGCTGGGGACCGAACCCAGGGCCTTGCGCTTGCTAGGCAAGTGCTGTACCGCTGAGCTAAATCCCCAACCCCCACAACCATCTGTAAAGAGATCCGATGCCCTCTTCTGGTGTATCTGAAGGCAGCTATAGTGTACTTATATATAATAAATGAATAAATCTTTTAAAAAAAAATTCGGTCAATTAACTCATAGTTAAGAACATCTCTGATCTCTGGAATGATATGAATACCCATGTATGATTATAGAACTATATATAGACATAACCAGAAAAAATCTCACCACAGTTTATTATAGTAAAGCCATTGATATTAAAAGACAAAGAGTTTCAAAAACAGCAAAAGAAAGGGCACTTCGTGAACTCATATTTCTCTCCTGAAACCTTAAGAGCCCAGGTAGAAATGGAAATATGTTTTCTAAGCCCCAAAAGAAAACTACCAACTGGGAACACTACTTCTGAAGGTTAGTCTTCAGAGATTAAGGAGAGAGGAAAGAAAAACATCTTCTAAACTAAGAGAGCTCATCACTGCCTAATTAGCCTATCAAAGAGGCTGAAGAGAAGCTAAACAAAGATGACTGCAGTAATAAAAAGATGAGAGCACAAGTCTTACTAAAGGAATAAACACGTAAAAGATAAATAGAAAAGAATGAAGCAATGTCAACCCAGTAAACCACCAAACCACAGAGATGAGTAAGAGGAAGAAAAATGGGATATTCAAAAAGTTAAAAGAAATGTAATAAAATTCCAGAATAAGTTTTTACCTGCCAACAATAATAATAAATGTAAACAAGCTACATTATCTAATTAAAAGATTCAGACTGCTTAAAGGAATAATAGAATATACCCAACAATACACTGCCTATAAAAAACTCACTAGTAATGGTGCACACAGCCTGAAAATAAAAGGTGAAAAAGTTATTCCAGGCAAATGAAAACCAGAAGTGAGCACCAGTGAAACAGACAAGCACAGGAATAGTTAGCAACCTAAGGCTTCACTTGACTTTGGGCTATATTCCCATTCCTTTTCTAACAATGCACTGAAGCAACCTGGCAACCCCCAACACACTTTCGGGTACACTCTGTTCCAAATGATGCAAGAAATGGTTCCTCCCCCATCGCTTCTCAGCCTTTTGGCTAAGAGCAAGTGTAGATGGTTCCTCCCTTAGCAGCCCTTTGGAAACTCTTCTTTTTTTGTGGTTGCTTTGCATTCAAAACTGTCATGAGACATGTTAGGGACCTAAAGGTAGGGAGCTCATCTAGCCTAAATGAGTTTTGAGTACTTGCAGGATAAGGCAAATTGTGTCCTCTGAGCAAAGTTTTAGAGAAAATCCCTTAACTAATCATCTCATTCGTCTGCATGATTAGGCATGCTTATGCTTATAATCAGATACATCACAGGAAAGGACATGTGTGTCAAATAAAAACTTGCAAAACCCAAGCCTATCAATCAATACAGACAACTACCCTAACTATAACCCTTAACCAGCCCCTCCTGCTCCCAAACCTCACAAAAGAAAGTCCCCAAACAACAAGGTCCCCAGGTACTCCAGCTCAGAAAGCTGCTCTCTTGCTGCTTGTCCTGTACTGTCTCTTTGCTGCTTTGCCTTTGTGTGCACTTCTTCCATTCACGGAATAAACTGTGAAAACATTCAGTCCAGTCTGAGACCACAAACACCGGAACTGAGTTGGACTTACCTGTGCAAGATAAAATTTGGCAGACACAACAAGAGAAGTACCTATGTTCTCTCTCATATGTGAAAGCCAGGGCAGTGGTTTTGGTTTTGGTCTTGTATATGGGACCAATCCAACAACTTGCAAAACATTCTTTTCTCCTCCTGGAAATGTGATGCATGAAGTGGGTGCTGGTGCAGTTGGAAGGATCAGAAGGCAAATCCGAGTTCTCCTTCCCTCACTGACTGTGAGGATCCAAACCAGTCGCTCAATAACTCTGAGTTTCTAACTTGTCCTTCCTCAAGTCAGACCATCCTTTGCCTTCCCAGTCTTAGGGGTAATGTAATATAAAGTTATCAAAGTACATTAAAAGGCCAGGTCCCTGAGAGGGCTCAGCAGGTAAAAGTACTTGTCACCAAACCTGATAACCTGTGCTGCATCCCAGAAACCCACATAGTGAAAGGAGAGAACTGACTCCCACCGGTTATCTCTGACCTCTAAACCATCAGCAGCACACACACACACGCTCACACTCACACATGATCACACACACACACACACACACATACACACATATATACACACATACTTACACACACATGCACAACAAATAAATAGTTTAGAAGTATTAATTATTTTGACCAGTGAACATGGAAAAATCAAGCTGACACTAAACTAGAGGTTCTCTCCCAGCTTGACTTTCAAAATTCCGGAAGGTACTATAGAGGCTGAGAAGGGAGAAAACTGATCAATGGTCTTACTCAAGTATGGAACCTATGAGCCACAACAGCTAGCTACCTGGTGAGATTATACCCACCAGTACAATAGTAGCTTGACTATTTTGAATAACCAATAGTTTTCTGATTGGATCTGAGGCCTGTTCCACAGGACGGAACTCGTGCCTGATATGGCAGACTTTGTCAAGGCTGGCAAGGTCAAAGGCCACAGAGGTAATCTAATATGGCGATTTGCTAGATGGACATGTCATCAAACTGCCTTCTGAATGCACACCTGTAACAGGGCTGGTCTCGGCCTTCACTAGAGCTCAGTTTCACACTGGATGCCAGTTAGTGCAAATGCTCACAACTGGTCACAGTGTTGAGAATGAGTGGCAGTTGAGTGCCCAGTCCTCAATGGAACATCTGTGTTGCCTGTAGTTCTGTTCTACCCACCTTTACTCCGGAATCGGCTATGCTACCCATCCCCCACCCACTTCCCTTAAATCCTCCAACAAAAGACACACACAGTTGTTGGTTTTCAACTTGCTTTCTTGTCACAATTGCTGAGCGTTAATATCTCCCACCTGGAAAAGCGTGCCCTTGTCAATTTCTTATTTCCACCTCTCCCACCCATCCTAACCTTTACCTGCTCAGTTGCATCTATTCCTTGCTAAACACCCCAACCACCTGCCTATAGGAGCGTGTGGCCGCTCAGTTATGAGATCTCACATAGCTGGTCGACTTTTTTTCATCGGACGCATCTGTCCTTCTTTCCTTGTGTCTCTCTGCTTGCCTCCAGGGACCCAGAAGTTCCACCTATCCCTTCCATCCAGCAATTAGCCCATGGCTTTCTTTACTGACAGATCAAGAACCAATTGGTGAACAGGACCTCAGTATCAAAACTGCCCCTACACATCTGTATTAAAACCATGCCCAAGGTCCAGGGAGCACTGCAGAAGATGAGACAGGAAAAAAAAATGTAAACAACGGATGAGGAGGGAGTGCTGCCAAACAGTATCTTCTAGATAGTGCATGACCATTGTATTCAGGAACTAACAGCACTATGGTTGGCTGAACACACCCTGTACAACACCGAGTCCATCATTATTTCATTATGCATGGGTGAGGGACTCGTGAGGCTCCGCTCTCCTGATGGACAGTCAATTGTGGCCGGAGGAGAGGTCACAATTTTCATCGGTAGTAAAGCCACTGATAAATTGCCCATGCTCCAGCAAATAAGCCCCTGCCCATGCCCATGAAAGCGACCCTAATTAGGTTCAATAAAGGAGAGAGAGAGACCTACCAAAGTAGATGTCAGGATTGTTGAAAGTAAGAATCACTGGGAAGAGAGAGGAGGAGGGAAGATGGCAACAGAGGGGGCAAAAATAACCAAAATTCATTATATACATGTACATATAGCATTGTCGTTTTTTAAAAGTTGTGTTTTAAATGCCTCAGTGGGATAGACAGTCAAAATAGACAGCACTTTGCACAATCCCATGGTGCCCACTCACCAGTGTAGATGTGCCTGGGCCACCTGCCAGGTGCTAAAAGTAAAGCTAAATTCAGCAGCTGTGCCCTCTGAGGGTCGAAGTCCAGTGGAGGAGACCATCAGTGAGCACACCATCCCAGTGCACCGCCAAGTATGAGGGGACCCAGAGGAGCAGGGGAAACTGCCATTGCTTAATGGTGTCAGATTGGTCCTCCACCCCAGCGATGCAGGCGAGGCGGGCAATACCCAGGTGCCCCAAGCTGCTTTTTTTTTTTTTATAGCTCACCTCATCTTCTCCTGGTTTTGTTCAATTTTCTGCAAGCTTTTCTATCTGACTGAGTTATCTCCCTTTATCCCTTAGAACCATCTCGGTAATTCCATTGACTGGTGGGAACAGTCCCGTCAGAGTGGAACAGGGTCAGTCCAGCCCTGCAGCCCCCTCCCACACCCTGGTCAGACCCAACACTTGACTTTTTAGGTTATCCAGGGCTTTCCACAGCCAGACCTTTCTAGTATAATTTTTTTTTAATTTCTAGATGCAGGCTTTCTTATCTTAACTACACTTGAGGATCCATTTCACAGCATCCAAGGCATCCAGGGTTATTTGGGTATCATTTTCTTGATTTGTTTGTTTGTTTGTTTGTTTGGTTGGTTGGTTGGTTGGTTGGTTGGAGACAGCATCTTGCTTGCTTTGTAGCTCAGGCTAGCCTCAAATTCTCAATCTACCTGCCTCAGTTTCCTACCTGCTGCCATGATACTACTCATGGCTCTAACCTGTTTTAAAGTGAGTTAAGATGCCACAAGAGGAATCTATTTATCTTGATTCCCACATAAAACTGATCTAAATTCATCCCTTTGCAAATAAGAAAATGAAAAGTAGCTGACAAGAGGGGGGGGTGACATGGGAAAGGTGCTGTGCTTGGGGGCCAAGGAACTGGGCAGTAAACCATGGGGTCTCGGGCAAGTCATTTAACCTTTTGGACTCCCAAACTTCATGTTTCATCACCTTCCTCATAACTTCAGTGACAAAATCAAATTCATGGCTTGCCAGAAGCATGGCCTTATAAACTGTTAAAACTTCAGTCAGTAAACACTCACATCAAGTATGGAGACACAGTCACTGGGTGCCCTTCTCAATAAACACACAGTTCCATGGAAGTAGGGTGGGGGTCAGCTCTTGTTCCCTATGTTCCTCCGTGCTTGGCAATGATAAAGGAAATGGGACAAATCAAACCATCCATTAAGGAGGAAATGCCAGGTCTTTACATAACTGGGAAGCTTACTACTTGGAGCTAGGAATGAAAATACTGCCTGAGATTCCCCTCATGTCTTTTCTCTGTTTACACCTGTGACTCAGATTCCTTTTGTGTGGGGTGTGGAAAACCCAATCCAGACCAATGATCGTTCAGCTGTAGACTGAGTATGTGGTCCAACAGCAGATCACTTGTCTGTTTCATTGCCTAGCACTGCTAAAGAATAGCAACCAACTACAAATATGCTGGTGAGTTTACGTCAACTTGGCACAAGCTGCAGTCATCAGAGCGGAAGGAGCCTCAATTGAGAAAATCCTTCTATAAAATCAGGCTGTAGGCAAGCCTGGAAGGTATTTTCTTAATCACTAGTTGATGAGGAAGGCCCAGCCCACTTCGGGTGGTGTCATCTCTAGGCAGGTGGTCCTGGGTCTATAAGAAAGCAGGTTGAGCAAGTCATGCTGAGCAAGCCATGCAGAGCAAACCAGTAAGCAGCATTCCTCAATGTCCTCTGCATCAGCTCCTGCCTCCAGGTTCCTGGTCTATATGAGTTCCTGCCTTCACTGCTTTTGATGATGAACTGTTCTATGGAACTGCGAGTGAAATAAACCCTTTCCTCCTCAACTCTCATTTGGTAATGGTGTTTTATAATAGTAACTAAGACAGCAAGCAATGATGAAGAACAATTTCCCCTGCTAAGTTATAAAAAATAAAAAGTTGATAAAGATGTATCAACGTCAGACCTGTAGCAAAGTCTACATGTATGTTCACCAGTATTGAACATACATATGCACTGTGACAAGCTTTTGGAAGTTCACACAACACAAGAGACACGACATTGCTCACAATCTCCAAACTAATAGCCTTGGGAATCTAGCCTAAGGAAATAATACAAAATAGAAAAAGAGGATGAAAATGCCTTGCTGGGCTCTGGTCATCAAGCTCTTCCTTAGAGAGCAGTGAGATAGCCTGTTATCACTTTAATAAATTTACTATTTGTTTAAGCTAGCTTGAGTTCGGTTCCTTGTTGCCTGGTACCATATCTGCCACTGCTAGAAATACATTCATACATAAAGATAGCTAACCCAGATATTAATGTTCTCCAAGTTGATCCAAGTTGACCTTTCCAGCCACACAGCCTGGTGCCCCATCGCTCAAACTCCATCAGTCCCAAAGATCTGCCCAATGGAAACTAATGTGGCCTCTTCTTTCTTAAGAGAAATGTGTTTTTGACTTTTGTGCACAGAGAGTCACTTAGAATGATAATTAAAACACTATTGGATCCTACTTATACCATACGCCTGCCTTCTGACAGCTTTCTGGCAGAGTTTTGTGTAAGGCCTGAGAAGGAGTGCTTCTAGCAAGTTCCAGGTCACGTTGATTCCAGAAACCATACCTCAAAGCCACCAGTTTCAAGCAACGTTTTGCCTAAACTCCCCCAGCAAAATCTTCCTAACCAGTGGAGTCCCAGATCCTCCGTTCCTGGAGCTCTCACTGTTATAGCCGTCCCTGAGGTTCTTGAGTGAGAAGCACCTGCATCTACAGGATGAGTGTTAGCCATATCCACAATGCCAGCTCCTGCCAACTGTGGTACCGGCCCAGGGCTTTAGCACCTCCATGTCCCTAGAGCTAGCACAATGCTTGGCAGACATCAGCCACATGCACTGGGGAGAATGAATGATTCTGTGCTGCCTTCCTCAATAGGAAGTCATGGCTGGCTCCTGTTCCCCCAGGATTTATTAGCATATTGAATAGCTATTTAAAAAAAAGAAAGAAAGAAGAAAGATTAGCCACAATAGCAAAAGAAGAAACATGAGCCTGGCTTATTAGTTTGCCAGACCAGTAAATATCATTTTGCTTTGCTCTCTAAACTCCCTAATGAAGACAGCAGCTCTCAGGAAAATAAATAAAACATTAGGCTGACAGCACACAGCACATCACAAGCCCAGCCCACTAATTTGCTCACCGCTGAAGGACATTGGCCACCTCGAGGCCAACCTCCGTAAGCCCAGTCTCCCTCCTAGATCAATTGTACCCAAGCTATGGTTTCAATGTTTCTCAATGTCTTATATGTATTTTATTTCAATAACTTTCTAAATAAGGAGATAACCATCTTAATCACACGAAAGCTATTTTTCAATAATTGTCCTAAAAGCCAATTCCTTTTCTGGAATAAAAAAAAAAAAAAAAAACACAGAAACATCATTTCGAATCACAAAGTGGCTGGGCTAAACATTGCTCTCAGAATATTAATGCGAGCGCAAGCTATTAAAATGTCATGGTTAACCTTTTTAAAATCTAATTAAATTAAAATAATAATGTGTAGAATAGCTTCCCTGAAAGGAAAGGCTCTTTTTCAAAGAAGCTGTCCCGGGTCTCGGTACTAACACCTGGAAGCCATGATAGGAAGGGGCTTTTGCACGCGCACAAAGGAAGCCTGCCTTGCACCTGCTGAGATTAACTTTTAGTTGTTGTATTAGACTTAATTATTGTAGCATGCTGGAGGGCAGGGACAATTTACTTGTCTGATCTCACCTAATAAGATGTGTTTGCAGATGCCAGCATCTCCTGGACTTAATCAACAAACCATCCAGACAATCAATGCTGTCGTTCCCCATGTCCTTGTGATATCTTTTTTCCAAATTAAAAAAAAAAAAGAAAAAAGAAAGAAAGAAAGATAAAAACTCAAGGGCAGAGGGCTGAAGAGGGAGGCCAGCTTGCTGGGAAAGCCACAGTTAGCTAACATCAGGCTTATCTCTCTCACTGCATGGCCGATTGTGGGAGAGGGTTTGTCTACCCCAACGCCTGCTTCTTTTGAGTTTGAAGTTCAATCAACAAACACCAAGTGTAAAGAGGTTAGTTTCCAAGCACCCCCACACTCTTGGTAACTGAGTCCTGGAAGACTTCACTGGAGTCCTGCCTATCTTAGCTCACATGAGATTATTACCCCCACCCACCCACCTCCAAGGTCCTGTGCTCACCTCTTGCTCCACAACGAATGAGTACATTTCTGTTCTTGTGCTTGATCATCTGTGTGTGAATCCAGGCAAAACAGTTTTGAAAGACAAAAACTTACTATGATATCAAACAGCCTGACAAATTACACAAAACAGAATGCCTCACTTTCCACTCTGCTTCCCTGTGGGCTCCAAGACACGCTGGAAAAGAGAAATTGAATCACACATGGACATCGAGAAAAGGGAGGGTGCTACTGTGACCTAGCTGGTAGGCTCTCCCACAAGCAGTAGTAAGATAGAAGTGATGCCACTGAACACTAAACTATGACTGCCATGTCGTAATTGGTCCGTCTGTAATAATAAATACCTACCTAGCACTTGGTGTAATCCAGTCATTTATTCACTTGCTCAATACATGTACCTTTGTGCAACACTACTTCATGCCAAGAACTGTGTTGGGCATGCTCTTGGCTTCGCTAAATATGGACTGGGCAAAACTGAATTCTTGGTAGTTTGCCTGTCTTAGGCAAAGCTACATTATGACCATGTTGAGGGTCTGATTTTTGATCAAAACATCCGAAAGATGATGCAGTTGCCACCTCCATGAGTGGGTTTCTTTTTGGGAGATTTTAGTTGCCCATAGGGACAATCATGGCCCCAAAGTATTAAATGGAAAATTCTAGAAACAAATGATTCAAAAGTTTCAAATAATACACTGTTCTTAGGATCATCATAAAGTCTTGCAGTATCCTGTTCTGTCCTACCCAGAGCATGAGTCATCTCTCTGTCCCATGGCATCCATGTGCTATGTGCTACCCACTCATTACTCCCTTTCTAAATACTTCTCAATTACCAAATCAACCACTACGGTATCTTAGTGTTCGAGCTCGAGTAAGTTTTATGTAACAGCCAAGCACTGGGTCACAATGCACATTCACTTTACCCTACGATGGAGGCCACCTATCATCTCAAATCACCACACAAAGGCTGACTATAAGACAAGATTTTGAGAGAGAAACCACCTTCACATAACTATCGTTTCAATATCTGAGAGCTCTCCTATTTTATTATTAGTCATTGTTAACTCTTGTTGCATCTAATTTATAAACTACACACTATCATATGTATATATAGATGAGAAAGCCTAATAAAAGAAAAATGTGATTTACATGTGTGCTATGGGGGTATGCTATGGTATGGTATGTATATATGGAACAAATGTGTGTATGTGAGTATTTCTGTGTGGTAAGAAAATGTGGAGTGCATGTTCTATCTGTGTGAGTGTGGTATGTGTTTGTTGTATATGTATGATGTGTACGTATGGTGTTTATGGTATATGGTGGGGGTGGGCCGTGTGTGAGGTATGTGGTACAGTGTGTGTTTATGTATGTGTAGTGGAAGGACATGGACTGTATGTGTGTGTGTGCACATGCTAATGTAGACAAATAGCCAGTACTAAATGGTCAGCCCTGAAAATATGCATACAAGTAACATAACACAAACTCAGAAGGTCATATTTAAGAATACATATGATATGCTTATACTTAGATACATGTAACAGTAATTAATGGAAAAGAGACCATGAATTTGAAAGAGAGCAAGGAGGGGTTTATGAGACAGTTTGAAGGGGAGGGGATGGATAAATTGAGTTCATCATTATAATCTCAGAAATAAAGAAAAAATAATACAGCAAAAATTTGACACAATAAAAAAATTACAGTGGAAATGTGATAGAGGAAGACACCTGAACTTGACCTTTAACCTCCACATGTGTCTTCATGAGTGATTACACACATGTACTGCACATAGTGTGTTGCTCTTGTTCTGTAGCTACATTTTATAATGAATAATATAAAGTCTTAATTTAGTGAGCAAAGGCTTTGGAGCATTTTCATTAGACTACTGAGTTAGAGGGCCAGCTAGGAACCACTCGCTACCCATGAAGGGAGATCTCTGAACTATCCAGGCCTGACTTCGAGACCATGATTTCAGTTAGATCGGTTCTTGAGGAGACCTTAAAGAACTCAGAAGTGGACCACATCAGAATCACCATGCATGAAAATATAAGAGAAGGGGTTCTGTCCTGTTCACGTGGGGGGGGGGGTTGTGTAAGGTTGAAGATAAGACACAAGCTGTTGGGAACTCATACAATCCTGAATTAATACGCATTATTGACATAAACATAGCCATCTCAAGGATCCCAATGAGGCTTCAGACTCATCAGGATGGCAAGGCCTTCCCCTGGCCTAAGTACAACCTGAGGAATGGGTGACTTTTAGATAAAATGCATCAACCACAGCTTCCTCCCCCTGGACAACTACAGTCACCAAATTCTTCCCTACAGAGACACCCACCCCACATTTCACCTCTCACCTGCCACTAGAAATTAGCTAACCCACCCACCATCTGAACTTCTGGGTCCCTCCTCACATGTCTCCATTAGAGCCCATGATCCACCTGATCTCAGCTTTTCTGCATGTGTGTCCATCATTTCTTTGTTCCCTGTCACCATGTCAACCTCAAACCCATGATATTTCAATACCACACTCTACAGAGTTAACTCTGATTTTAACTTTATGTGTCGGTAAGGAAATGCAACCTCAACCCCTTTATGTTCATTGACGGGGGACGTAGGAAATAAACTGGCAAAAGAAAAGACAACACTTGTTCAGATCCCCAAGAATCCACAAAAAAAAAAAGATGTATTGCAAAGAAGCAGTTAGAATCTGGTGCTTACACAGAATCTTAACAAGGGACAGAGGTCAGACTCTCAAGAGACAGTGCACACATAAATAGTAAATAGTGGGAAATAACTAAGGACTACATGGGGGAGACAAATGAAAGATAAATAAAATGTTTCATTTAATTAGTGAGCTTGAGTGGGTCAATGGGTGGCCAGATAATTGGTTCAACATTATTCCTGGCTGTGTCTTTAAAGATGAGATGAATATTTGAGCTGTTCCTTAGTCTAGTCTCTGAGGCTATAACACAGCACCTGAGACTAAGTGATTTATAAGGAAACACAACTTATTCCAGTCATGGTCTTAAGATCTAGGGAGTTCCTGATCAAACAGCCACATCTAGTAAGGGTTGTTTTTGCAACTGATAACTCTCTGGAGTCCCTAGAGTCATGAGGGAGTCATATGGTAAGAGGAAAACTTACAGAAACAGCTAAGCTGGCTCTAGAGCAAACCAATTCTCAAGATAAATCACTATCCCTTAAATGAATAAATCCTTTCACAAAGTCAGAGTTCTTATAACCTAATTGCCTCTGAAGAGTCCTACCCGGTCTCACATCTTAGCACAATACAAGGATTACATTTAAGGATGAGTTTTTGGTGGGGACACTCAAACCACCGCAAATTGGTAGGTTGAGCCAAAACAAATCGCTCTTCTAGATGAAGAAGTGAAAGAGGTAGGAGAGGCCCCCAGATAGGAGCATTCTGACAGCTGGGAGCTCAAGCCCCAAGGGCAAGGAGCTACTGTAGTGTGCTGTGCAGCCATTTGATGGCCCATAGCCAAGGTCCCAGCTGTCAGAGAAACAGCAGCCAAAACCAAAACAGACAATGAACTATCTGCACAAGACCAAACCTGTTAAAAACACCAGCATAGACGGGTATGAGCTTCTAAGGCCCCACTCCCAGCTGAGGATCTCTTGACAATGGCTACTGTAGAAAGGAGAATCACTTTTGTTAGGAGTGTGGTGCCTGGTAGTTCCTTATGCCCCATGTGCAAATGGCCAGTATTAACAAGACTTGGTGGGTAAATAAATAGGACATGAAGTTGGGTAAAAACAGACATGGTTCCCCAGGTGCAAATGGGGCAGGAAAATAGGGTGCAACCCACAGTGACCACAATGGTGAGAAGCAGATCCTACCAACCTGATTGGAGACTTTTAGGCTTGGTGTTCTTCCCCTTCAGGTTTGACAGCCTTCTCTGGTTGGTCCAATTTTATACTTTATTTGCATGCACACACATTCAACCAATCAGGACCCACCTGGCTCTATATAAGTGAGTAGATGCACTCCAGAGACACCATTATCAGAGCAGTCCTCAAAAAGGAAGAGTGCTGCCAAGACTCACCAGAGGCTCAGGTAACTCACACAGGCCCTCCTCCAGTACTGGGCCCACAACTACAGGCAAAGGGGCTCATTCCTTCCATAGCCCCCGAGACCCCACAAATCAGCTACAAAAGGGGATTTATTCCTGTAGCTATTTTCAGGCTCCAAAGCCCACTGCTTCAGAGTTCTGCAACACCAGACTTCCAGACTTGCTGCTCTGAGATCTGCAAGAGCTGTAACACTTCTCAGAGATGCAACACCCGCTAACAGCTCTCACTTAGCATCCCGCTGCTGGTGAGAATTCAAATCTCATTGTTCCATTTGTCACTCTGCCTTGTGACCTATTTTTTCCCATTTTAAAGTTATTAATCCCAAGTTAATTAAGTTCCTCTCATTTACACACCCTTTACTGTCTGTCCACTTCATTGTTGGAAAGAGCAAGACAAGAACCCAGCGGGGTTCAGGAAACTGGTGTGCACTGACCACCTTAGAAGGACACTGAATGAGAGCTGACAATTTAACACAACAGAAGGGCAGACGATTTGCTCCCTGCCAAGTTGCTTGAACTGGACACTTACTTCTTTTTCTTTTTTTTTTTTTTTCCCCGGAGCTGGGGACCGAACCCAGGGCCTTGCGCTCGCTAGACAAGCGCTCTACCACTGAGCTAAATCCCCAACCCCTGAACACTTATTTCTTGCCTTCAGACTTAGACTCACACCATCTCAGCACCGAAGTTTTCAGGCCATCAAGTTTGGATTGGAACTTATACCACCACTCTCTTGGTCTTTGGACTTTGGAGACAGATGGGAGCCATATCAGCAACTCCCTCAGTTCTCCATCTTCCAGATCATGGGATGTCATGGCTCCCATAATCATAGCAATCGATTCCTCTCAATATAGCGTTTTAGTGAGATCTGTTTGTGAATATATCACAAACTTCTCTTCTCCAGTGAAAGTTGTTGTTCTTCCCCTGGTACAAGAAGCCTCTCTTACAAGGCACTTAGGAAGGGGAATTCTTCTGGAAGGCTCTGCTTTTAGACAGATACAGGAATCAAACAAAGGCTCGTCCCACGCCCAATGATTCTCAAATGCGTTCAACTCAAAATAATCTCTACGTTATGGTAACAGAGTCTGGCCATCCCACACAGGTCACCCCCAAAGTTCATGAACTCTTTTATTTTAAAAGCAGAAAGAAAGGAAGAAAGAAAGAAAAGAAAGGAAGGAAGGAAGGAAGGAAGGAAGGAAGAAAGAAAGAAAGAAAGAAAGAAAGAAAGAAAGAAAGAAAGAAAGAGAAAGAATCAGGATAGAGGGGGGAAAGGTACTGGCTATACTGATGTATTTGTATTTTTCAAGTTATTTGTGAGTTTCAGAAAAAATAAATTACATTTATAGTCCCCAAAATCAATGCATGATTTACATGTGTGTGTATTAAAGTTTACTTTTGTTGCTGCAATAAAATATCTGATCCAAAGTAACTTAGGGAAGGAAAGGGTTTATTACAGCTTACACTTCCTTGTCACAGTTCATCACGAGTGAAGCCAAATCAGGAATTCAAGCAGGAGCTAAAGCAGAAACCATGAAGGATGCTTACTGTCTCCTCACTGGCTCATGCTCAATCGACTTTCTCTCTCTCTCTCTCTCTCTCTCTCTCTCTCTCTCTCTCTCTCTCTCTCTCTTACTTTATTGATTCTTTGTGAGCTTCCCACCATGCACCCCAGCCCCACTCATCTTCCCATCCCCTTATATCTGCCCTTTGCCTTTGCAACCTCCCAGCAAAATAAAACACACACACAAACAACAACAAACAAACAAATAACAAAGCATAGAAAACAGCCCATCATGGGGGCTGTAGTGCGCCACAATGTGTACCACAGTACATCCTCTGTCCACACATCTTCTCTTGCAAATCTTCATTGCAATGAGTCTGGCCCAAGATCTCTGGCTTCTATGATAGCATCAATGTCAGATCCTCATCAGGACTGCTCCCGGTTATCCTGTTGATGCCCTGAGTCATGGAAATCCTGCAGCTTTAAAACAGCATGACTTGGGGTTGGGGATTTAGCTCAGTGGTAGAGCACTTGCCTAGCAAGCGCAAAGCCCTGGGTTCGGTCCCCAGCTCCGAAAAAAAGAAAAAAGAAAAAAAAAAACAGCATGACTGGCCTTTCACACATCCCAACCCTTCCCAGATGATATTGATTTTGGGGCGGGCCAATTTTGAGCTCTGAATTTGGGCCTAGGTGGTTGCTGAGCTGATCAGCATGCTGGCTCTCCCTTATCCACACTACCAGGGCAAGATCTCCACCACTGCTCCAACTAAGCCATGCAATGCCACCATCAGCAGGAGGCAGGGTCAGCTTTCCTGCTCCTGGGGCCAGCTCACCTGCACCCATGCCTCCAGAGCCAGCTCCATTGTGTTGCCCAGTCAAGGTGCAGGGCCTGTCCACTCTCCCAAGTACTGCAGCCTGTGAGGGGCTGGGTCAGCTCTCCTAATCACACACCCTCTGGGTCTGACTCACCTCGGTTACCCTTCTTAGGCATCTCACACCCATCTTCCAAGAGGTAGTTCCACACACAGTGGGCAGGTCCCTCATGCAACCATCATCAATCAAGACAATCTCTCGTAGATAGGGCCACAAGCCAATCTGAGCAAGACAATTCTCCAATTGAGGTTTCCTCTTCTTAGGTAACAATTTAAAAACTACCGTCTCTTGTCAAATAGACACACAAATATATCACTGTTAAATCATAACCTTTTCTTTTTTTTCTGTTGGTCCCTAGGATCTCATGTTAATATCATAAAATCCGGTGTAACATTAAAAGTCCTAAAGTCTTTAACAATTCTAACGCTTTAAAAGTTCAGTTTCTATAAAGCTTTTAAAGTCTCTCATCTGTGGGCTCTTGTAAAATCAAAGTCGAGTTAAATACCTCTTACTCAACAGGAAAGAATTGGAGTACATAAACAATTAGATCAAAAGCAAAACTAAAACCCAGTAATGCAAAGCAATGGTCTGAAGTTCTGTGTCAGGAATCTTGGGCTCACTCGTGATCTTCTGGGTTCCAGGACTGAGCATCCTGACTTTCATGGCTCTATCATCCATCGCATGCATAACTTGTCCTCACAGGTTTAGGTCAACTCCATTGCACACCTGTTGGCAGGCCTCCCATGGTTCTGGTATCTCCAAAATCCTGGTGTTCTCACTTAAACCCTGTCTGCGTCTTTACCATTAGTCTTCCCTGGCACCTCTTCAGAGACTCTGACGCTGTCACACAGGACTAGACTTCACCCTCTCTCCATTACTCCTTAATCTTGTATCTCTCATGTCTTCAAAACCAATAGCATGTGGGAAACTCTGACACACTGCTAAGTTCAGCTACCAGCGCGAGATGTAGGCTAGTCCACCCCCCCCCACCCTTAGACCACAGCTTCTAGATGAGCTTGAGAAAACACATCCCTATTGACAGATTACTTCTCTTCAATAATGCCAATTTATTATCAATTGCAGCTGATTCTTCAGCCCCAGCTGACCAACAACCACAGATACTTTTAACCTAAAATACCAACAAACTGCTCTGATAGAGTCTTTGTTTCCCTCTGAAACTTCATGCCAGACCCTGTCTGCATTTGTTTTAACATTCTTATCTTCTAAGCTTTGACAGAACAGTCCATTAGCTCTGAGCACTCAATGGCTTTTTCCAGTTCTAAGTCCCAAACACTTTCACAATTAAGATAATCAAACAAACTAACTAGCATGGTCAGGTCCATCACAACAATACTACACTCCCAGTACCAATTCCTGCTCTGTGTGTGTGTGTGTGTGTGTGTGTGTGTGTGTGTGGTGTGTGTGGTCAATATTAGGTGTCTTCCTCAATTACTCTACACAGACTGGCCAGTGTATACGCTCCAGGAATCCACCAGACTCTGCCTCCCCAAAACTAGGACTACAGTCCCATGCTACCGTGCTCACTTCTTTACCTGGGCACTGGGAATTGGCACTCAGGCCTTCATGCTTACATGCCAAGCACTCTCCTTACTAAGGCATCTTCCCAACCCCTCATTTCATGATTTTTAACAAACAGCATGGGTGGGAAAGATCTAAGTTGCTTTCCAAATTCACTTGTTAGGATTTCAAGCTCTGGGTGAGCCTTTCTCTACATGCTCTAAACAGATGTTCAGAGTTGTAAACAAATTGCCTGATTTTTATTTAGTATTGTACAAGTGAAAAATATGGGGAAAAAATTGCAGAAAAGAGGAGAGCCTAGGAAAGAAAAAAACCATGACATTGGAGGAGAGGAGGGTTTTGCAAGGCATGGGGTGATCGATCATTGGCCAACTATGTTAATAGCTGAGAATTGCAAGAGATGTTTTAGGCATTTTGCATCCTAATATCCCTGTCATTCAGTCACATGTAGGCATTTTTACTATGTTTCAGCTGTGTTTTCAGATTGTTTAGGGATTTGGGGTTTGTTGATGTGTAACACATTGCAATCCTTCCCACTTACAGTAATAAGAAGTGGGCTTCGGTAACCACTATCACACAGAACATCTGATTTTTAGGAGATTACTGATGTTAAGGGGGACGTACCTGTATTTTAGAAACCAGACGGAAAATTATGTGCTGTGGCTCTGTAGGATTTCAGCATCCCTTCTGCAAGCGTTCACCTTACTACAGAGAGCCATAGTACAACAGGCACTGTCCCTGTCTGAAAAGACAGTGAGGTAAAGGATTTTCAAATCTCATTTTGATTACAACCAATTGTCAACCTCACTGTCAATTTTTACTGGAAAGAAGACATTTCAAAAATCTCTATCATTTTAGAAATGAGTTCATTCCAATGGAATTAAAAAAATTCCAAAGGCTTCCTGAGAGTTTGACCTTTACCTTGGGACAATTTAAACCACCCCATAGTTTAGTGCAGAATAGAAAATAACAAAAAATCTGCTTGCCTGAGGTCCCCCTATCTTCTGTCCAACACAAAGCTAATTTAACTGCTAAGCACCTCACTTCCTTGCCTTCCCTGACCAAAGGCAAAGGCTGCTTCGGTCCTGCAGTAAGGCTAACAGAGACGGCCAATCCTGCAAGTCCTCTGCAGCTAGACAGACACAGAGCCCCAGAGCCTGAAATATAAATGTTCCCAGCTCGAAGCCCACCAGCCCAGCACCTCTCTTGGAGCACAGGCAGGTCTATTCACCCTGCTGAGCTTAATTTCAAAATCCTGCACGATGTCTGAAAAATGAGAGCGATTTGCTCTTCCAGCTATGCACGGTTTTTTCTTCAGGGCTCTCTGGTGGCTACAATCACAGGCTGGTCTTATACAACCTTTTCCTTGCCCTCCTTATGCCGGCACACATTCCAGAGAGTTTTTCTTATGGCCTGAGGAGATATGTCTGTGTTCTGAGGCACTGTGTGAGCACCAAGTCCCATAACTCGGATTCTTTCTCCAGTCAGACATTACCAGTAAGCTGTGATATCACATTTCGACTTGTTTGTCTCTTCTTCCTGCTCTTGAAATCAAATCGTCTTTTTGTCTTTCAACTACAATTATATATTGAACGGCAAACCTCACGGTGTTACAGCATGTACGATCCTGTACTTATTCTGCACCGGGATAAAGAGATGGTGTGATTCAGCTGAAAGGCGGTGCCTTTGAGAAGAAAGGGAGAAAGATTCTTTAGGAAATGCCCTCATTTTTATTTTTAGCTTGACGTTTCACATCTCTAACACACCTTGACTGTTGACTGCACACACTGCATATACATATAAAATACCCAAGTACGCATGTGCGCACACCCCCACGCTCCACAAAACACAAGAAATGTTTTTGAGATCTTTGATTTTATTCTTTTCTGCAAGTTAACCATCAGCCTCCGTAGTCAAATAAACATCAAAAGAGAGAGTGCCCCCCCCCCGCTCTTCTTCTGCTGATGTTAAATACGGGCACAGAGATGAGTGGGCAGCATGAGGCCCTAACCAGCTCATGCAGAAGGACTCCAGAGAATTGGAGCTTCCAAATGGAAGCTCCAGTTAGCAGCAGTGTTCTCAGAATTTCAGTTTTAAATTGTGATTCCAAAGGGGAAATCCCTCTGGCCCAGCCAGCACATACGATCAGTTCTCCGTGTTATTTATGTAAAAATCTGCCCTGTTGAATATTCTGGAGGTAGAAGTGACAGCTTCGAATGAGATTTGCCAACGTGCCCGCCCTGTCCCCAAATGGGAAGACTCAGCAGAACTTCCTCACCAGGTCTCTCTCAATTTATTCTTCATCAGAGGCCAATGGGAAAGGAGTTGAGCTGGGCAAGATTCTATGCTGTGCAAAGCCACTAACTGAATCCCACCTCAAGGAAAAT
This sequence comes from Rattus norvegicus, assembly GCF_021556685.1. Classification (NCBI taxonomy): domain Eukaryota; kingdom Metazoa; phylum Chordata; class Mammalia; order Rodentia; family Muridae; genus Rattus; species Rattus norvegicus. The sequence continues at coordinate 36,467,752 of NC_141535.1, forward strand.
GAAAAGAGGGCTTGAACCAGGCTGAGCTGACAAACATAAGACCTCAGGAGACCCCAAGGAGGCCAGGAAACAGAAGAGCAGTGGAAAGAATGTGGGCCTAATGAAGTGCCCAGGCTTCTGGGCCTGAGAGACACCAACCATCTTCCAAGCAAAGACTCCTGGGTGACATTACCAGCCATGGCACATGCAAGATGCATGTTAAGCACAGTAAAGCGAGCATAGGAGCCTTGCTTTTGAAATTGAGGGGAGAATAATGAGGTTTTATTTTATGTGATTTCTGCAGTGCCCACCAGATGTGCCTTTCCAACTCCATGCACACTTCCAGAGGAGCTCGGTCAAGCATGAAGTAAGGCATCTTCTACAAAGACCTGGACCTCTACCATCCTGTACTCCTACAGCCTCCAACAAGCGGAGGGCCAACTCAATGGGATCATTTAAAACTGTCTCTTGTTTGTGTGTCTGCACACATTCCTCCTCTTTGTTGGAGAGGGGAAAGCATCATGCAGCCTCTTGTTTGGGGGTGTGGGCGTTGAAGACTGAAGGGGTTCAGGGAGAAACTGGAGGAGGAATCAGGTAGCTAGCTGACTGAGAAACTACCCTAGCTGAGTCTCTGGGATGAGAAGAGAGCAAGTCTTCTAGGTTTCTGCGTGATCGGCCCAGTTCCTTCAAGCATAGGAGGAGATGTAGTTTAGGCAGAGGCCCAATTAAGAAGAGGCCGTTTGCTAGGCTGAGCTCGGAGCCTCTGGGAAACAAATGGTCAAAAGTATGCTACTCAGAATCCAGAAAGCCCTGATACCCAGCAAGCAGACAGGATGCTAATCGGCTGTGGGAGAAAAAGAGACTGAATCAGAAGGTAGCTGATGTGAACGACCGTCCAAATCATCCTCTGAGTAGGGACTAGAGATAGACAATGCCTCTCTCTAGAGACGAACTTTATGGATGTGTGGCCTGCACAGTCCCATAGGACCTACATTTAGAAGGGTAGAGAGTCAACGATCTGCTGTTGTAGTCTTGATTTTCTTTATTTAAAAAATGGCCTGGGATTGTCTGTGATGCACACACATGTATACATGTGTGTACACATGTTCGTATGTGTGCATGCATATATACAGATGTAGGTGTAGAGACTTGACTTCAGCTGTCTCTTTCTATCGCTCTCCACCTTATCTACTGAGGCAGGGTCTCTCACTGAGCCCAGACAGACCTCACGAATTTGGCTAGCCAACTTTTCCTAAGATTCTTTATCTCTGACCCACCGATGCTGGGGTTATAGGTGGACTGCCACACCTGCCCTGCTTAGTGTGGCGCTGGGACTCCAAATTCTGGCCCGTACACTTGATGGCAAACACTTCATCCATTAAGCCATCTCCCACACTCTGAAGAGTTGGAGAGAGGATATGTATGGAGCAGGAGTGAGTCTAGAAGGAGTGAGTGTGAATATGATTTTTTTAAATTGCATGAAATTCTCAAAGAATGAATAAAATATTATATTTTAAAAGAATATTAAACATGAAACACACAGAACTTTCATTTTTAACTGGGCCCTATAATTCACGTGACTGGCCCCTCTCCAGGGAATCTGGGGCAGTTCACTCCTTCTCTGAGTCCTGCTTCCTAAGCCAGTCAGATATAAATGTCCCTCTCAGAGGGCTTATGTCCGGGAAACCGGGAAAGGAAATAACATTTGAAATGTAAATTTAAAAAAAAATACCCAATAAAAGAAAAAATAAATAAATGTCCCCCTGCTCTCTGCTGTCTGTGGGATTTTGGTAAGGTAGAGCGGGTTGAGACCTGCAGACCCAGCGGGCACACACCTGAGACTTAGGCGACTCCCCACTCCCTGCCAGACTCCTGGCCCGGAACACGTGCCTCACTCCCCACATAAGGAAACATCACGTGGTCTCCTCGGCCCAGAACAGAGTTCTCCGTGTTATGAGGAACCTAGAGGCCTGGTGGGCTTAGCCAACAAGCTTCCCTTCCCAGACATTCCTCCCTGCAAAAGGGATTTAACCTCAAGTCCATCCTGAGAGGTGGGTACGGTTAGGCCTGCATCTATTTTTCTGCCATGAACAGTCAATACACAGTTTAGAACCATGGACCATCTCTTCTATCTACCATCACCATGGGAACCACGCAGAAGGTCTTCACCTTTAGTGGCAACTAAATCTCGCACGGAAGGCATCTCTGTGCTTCCATCCTGCCACCACCAAGCTAAGCGCAATGACCGCTGAGACGAGCCATACCTCTGCTTCCCCCGACCCCCAAGGCCCAGGATAGACACTGTCCCACACTCACAGGCCCGACTCCATTCTCTGCCCTTCTGCAACTCCCAGCATCGTCTGGATGTCCAAGAGTCAGAGAACCCCACAGCCCCAGCCACATCGCAGGCCCAGGGACCCCCAAACCAACTCCAGCCTTACCACATCATAAACTGTGCTTTCCCACTCGCGCCCCCTCACCTCCAGAGCAGTGTCTCTGCTCACTTTCCTACTGCCCAACACCTGCCCGGCTGTGCGGAATGGCGGACTCCGACCCACATGGATATACTTAGAGTGCTAGCTTCTCCTCCTCAACCTTCAGACTTGTTTATCCACACCGCATTTCCCACTTTCTCGGCAGTCCCCACGTAGATTTTAAAAACGAAACAAACAAACAACAACAAACACTCATCACTCTTCATCTACAGCAGTGCTTCTCAACCTTCCTAATGCAGACCCTTTAATACAGTCTCTCACGTTGTGGTGCCCCCCAGAACATAAAATTATTTTCATTGCTGCTGCATAGCTAATTTTGGTGCTGTTGTGAATTGTAATGTAAATATCTGTGTTTCACAATGGTCTTAGGCAATCCCTGTGAAGCAGCCAGTCAACCCCCAAAGGGCTTGCAACCCACAAGTTGAGAACTGCTGGTGTAGAGGCATGGCTTCCCTCCATGAAAGTCACTTCCAGAATTCAACAGGGCAACTTGGGAAATGGTATTCCTGCTATCGGTTCAGCAAGTATTTCCTGAGCACCTACTGTGTACCTAGATTTCAGCTGGGCTGCACTGGACTCTGTTTTCCTGGCCACCAGTAAATTATACTTCCAAATGCTGGGTGTGTAGCATGAGCAATGAAAGCTAAAAGTTTCTCTAAAGTGAGATGAATCTCACAGGCAACTTGACCTGAGAAAACACAGCAAACTTTCAATGGGTGAGGGCACTCAGGCAGAACTGCACGCATCCAGCGTCTGCATGAGACAGGAGGCTGCAGGGCTGTAAGGGCTCCCTGCTCACCATCCATGGGTTTCTTGCCTGTCATAAGTGTCATCACCACTGACTGCTTGCCATCCTCTGGGACATCAGCACCATGGTACACGATGGGGAGAGGTATCTGCCTCCTCTTGCCTAGACTGGTTTTGGCAGAGGTTGAGGGTAGTCCGAAGGCCCAGGGCATTTATAGGCTCAGGAGCAGAAGGACTTAAGACCATCTCAAGTGGTTTCTTAGGGTGTCATTGCTGTGAAGAGACACCATGAGCATAGCAACTCTTCTAAAGGAAAACATTTAACTGGAGCTGGCTCACAGTTTAGAGATTTAGTCCGTTATCACCATGGTGGGAAACACGGCAGCATGCAGGTAGACACAGTGCTGGAAGGAGCTGAGAGCTGTACATCAGGATCTGCAGGCACCAGGAAGAGAATGGCACACTGGGAGTGGTTTGAACACCTAAGACCTCAAAGCCCACCCTCCAATGACCACTTCCTCCAACAAGACCACACCTACTCCAGCAAGGCCACACCTCCAATAGTGCCACTCCCTGTGAGCCCATGGAGACTATTTTCATTGAAACCACAAGTGGCTAAGAGCAGCCAAAAGACAGCAGAGTCCGACAATGAAATGCTAGTTCCTGAGGCTAAGCTCACTTTTCTCACCGAGCCCCAGCCCTCTGCGAGCCATAGACCAGGGGTATAGGTCTCAGAAACTCATCTATAGAGTAGGCCAAGAGAAAGCTTATTCTTCAGAAGCAGTGAACTGTAAGCCATGAACAGCAAGAGAAAAATAGCTTCATCCATCTCAGATGAAACAGAGATCAGGAAATGTGAGGGCAGTCCTAATCTTCCACATAAGCCCTAAGCCAGGGCCTTTGGCATTTTCAAAAATCCACATCCCCTTTGTGATAGATGTGAAATCTCTTGCCCTCTTAGCACTGTATCAAGTAAATAAATTGACTTCAATTAAATAAAAGATACAATAGTAATCAGGAAATGTGTTTGTCGAGCTAAGCTCTCTGCTTTTCCTTGCCTCTCTTAACTCTCCTATGAAGATTACATGTGTGGATGGAGAGAGGGGTTGGGTGAGTGGACAGACAGACAGATGGGTTATGGATAGACAGAAGTGTACAGTTCCCTACTCTTCTTTGGGACTCGAGTTAATTATGTGCTGTGACCCTGGGGCCCAAAGAAATATGGCTTAGGACAAAAGGAGGAAAATGGACCATCCCACAAGATAGATTGAAGACTGGTCCCCAACGAAGTCAGACAAGACTTTTCCAACCTGGTTTGTATACATTTCTTGAGAATAAGCTGCCTGCCCAGGCCAGAATCTTCTCACCCAGGCAAAACCCTGTTCATTAGGTGGCCATCAGCTGTAACCAGGCACATGACAGCTAGACCATACGAAAGATAATTCTGAAAAATCAGAAAACTCAGCAGCATGCACAGGACCACCCTAGGCTGCAGCCATCTGAGGAGCTCGCAAAGAGGGGCGAGCTCTTACTGACAAGCTGAAACCGTCTAGCCAAGCAGAATGGAGTCTCGAGCTGTGTTTGGGGGGTCAACCATGAATGGCCTGAGGCCATGGAGCCCAGACAGGGAGAAGAAATGTGCAGCGCAAGAGTGAAGGAGGAAGCTGAATCACTGTTCTCTTCGGCCATTTGAATGACAATATATAATATACAATAATATATAATATACAATAATGTAACTCTTCAGAGCTAGAGGACAGTCTGTGGCTGAGGAAGCAGTGTCTATTACTTGGGGCTCACTCAGTCCGCCTTCTGCCTCACACACACACAAACATACAGAGAGCTCATGAGAGAGAGAGAGGGGAAGAGAGAGGAGAGAAAGAGGGAGAGAGAGAGAGAAAGAGAGAGAGAGAGAGAGAGAGAGAGAGAGAGAGAGAGAATAAGACTTATTTTGTGTACTATGTTTATCTCTAGCTGCACCCATTTTCCAGAAAATGCCACACTTTCAGTTTTCCTCATGTCTAAATTCTATTGGGGTGTATTTCAGGTTCATTTAAAGGCCTATCTATAAGCTCCCTGCCAAGCCCTTCTGGGCTAGAGTGTGAGGAACGCCCCTGGGGAAGGAGAAGTGGGCTCCTGACTCGTGGCTCATGGGTTCAAGGAGACGACGGGGCCATTCCCTTCCCTCATCCTCCCCTTCACCACTAAGACCTGAAACAGCTTTCATTTAAGGGTCTGACAAAGAACTTAACGCTTCACTTAGGATTTCTGGGTCTTCCGACTCTGAGGTTTGTTCATGGAAACTTCTGGTGTCTGTCTGTCTCAGGGATGTACAGCACTGAATGGCACACTCACTGTGGAACAGAATCAACCCGTGCTTGTGAGGGTGTCCTCGAACCCACCTCTGGCTTTCTCTGTCCCTATTCTAGTCTTCCCTTCACTCTTTCAGACACCAAGGTACATCTCAGAAAGTGCTTTGGGGAAGGTCCTCACTTGAGCCCTTCTATAATGTCACTGTGGTAGGACACGTGATTGCCTTGTCATCTCAGCTCTGAAAACCAGTTCTCAATGGTATCCTTGACTCTCAGACTTGTGACCATGTCAAACTCTTCAGAAAAGAAGTCCCCTTGGTTCAGCAAGACACTAGTTCATTGTTAAGTATTCTGTCCCGACTGCCTGTTCTCACTGCCAGCGCAATCCACCTGGGCACTGCAGGGTGGAACCCTTTGTCCCTTGGGATTCCAGTTAGTTTTGTGTTTTCAATGTCATGGTTGGTTTTGACATTTTCTGAGACTTTCTCCTGTGCAAAGTGGCACAGTTCTGTCATAAAAGGGGCATCCCCCACCCCAGCTCCTCTGTTTGGGGGAGGGAATCAGTATTATGGGTGATAATTTGATTTAGCCAGGAATAGAGGAGAGACCTCAGACTGCCTCTAGATTTCTGTCTCTGCTTCCTTTCCCTCCTCACTCTCACACACCAAAGTGCTTCCCAGCAAGTACTTTGTTAGAGTTCTCATTTGGGTCTCCTTTTCTAACTTCACCCTGTTCCTCAGCCTCCTCATTCTACCTCCAGTGTTGCCTCTCCTAGACCCGAAGAGCAGGATACCTGGATTTTGTGGAGAGGAACTGAAGAAGACACACAGAGAAAAAGAGTAACGGGCAGATTGAAGTTCATTCCATGGCTCGCTTTGGCATAAGGCAGGGTTGTGGTGACCTCTTGAGAGGTTAGTTACCAATCCTTCCTTCTCTGAACACAGCCCCCAGCCAGAGACCCAAGGCCAGCCCAAGGCCAGTGAGCTCTCCCAGGGTTCTCTTAGGGCTGTGCTCACTCCAAAACGACAAGGGCCAGAGGACACGATGCTTCTGAACTTGATGGCTCTGAAACCCCTAACTAGGGCTATGCACCGGGGACTGACTCCGAGTGTCTACTGAAGGTGTGGTAAGCACCCGGCAAGTAAACCAATATGCAGCTCTCATAGAGCATCTTAAGCATAATTCCCTCAGTGGGGTCTGGGGGGGGGGGGGAGCTAACCCCCTTCAGCTGCAGGAGTGTCCCTTGCCTTGTATGCTAACAGGGAGATTTCAGAACAAAAGAAAGCAATCCAGTGTTGAACGCCAGATCAAGTACCACATGCCACGTGGCTTACTTTAATAAAGTTCCCCCAAGTAAAAACAACTTGTGGCTGTGGTTATGTGAGAAAGTTCTGCCAAATATCGCGAGCTTTTAAGCACAGAAAGAAAGCCCAATGGGTGGCTATTAGACCAGCCGCTCTGATGAAACATATTGTTAAGAGTTTGGATTTAGGAAAAGATCCTCTTTTTCTGCGGGACCATCTCCACTGTTAACTTGGCTGGTCGGATTTATTGTCCGTGTTTCCACGACTCAAGCCAGAATAGCAAATAATACGATCATGTGATGTGCGTGCTTTCTAGAGACAAATAGTTTGGAACACAGCTTGTCTCCTTAGTGACTTGGTACCTGCAGAACATCAAATGATGTCGGCTTTCAATAGCAGCCGTCTAGGTGATGGCAAGTATCAGGTGAGGGTGGCGTAAGAGAGGTCCCCATTTCAGAAATCTGGCACCAAAACATCTGTGTGGTTCACCAAGTCATAAACTATGAGCATATTACATATTCCATTAATGAAATCTGTCCGCAGAGCTCACCCCAGGACTCTACCAAGTCTCATTGCTAGGATACCATGATTTGGATGTGTCCTCTAAAGGATGATGAGTTAAAAGCTTGATCCCAGCAGTCCACAGCAGCACTGCTGAGATGTTAGAGTATAAAAGGTGAGGCCTAGGGCTGTGATGGTAGAGAGAAGAAAAGTAGCAGAAACACCAAGTCCCAGAAGGACACATAGCAAGTGATCTCCCTGAGAACCTCTTGGTGGTAAGGGTTCCTCTTATCCCTGTCCCCTGACTCAGAATAAGAAGCAGCTGCAATCTTTAGGTGTCTAGGTGATGGAGGGAGATGGAGGGAAGAGACTGTATGGGCAACAGTGTTGCGAGAGATCTGGGGATGGGGAGATGGCTCAGTGGTTAAGAGCACTGGTTGCTCTTGCAGAGGTCCTGAGTTCAAATCCCAGCAAACCACATGGTGGCTCACAATCTTCTGTAGTGGGATCTGATGCCCTCTTCTGGTGTGTCTGATGACAGCTACATTGTACTTATATATAATAAATGAAGAGTTCTAAACTCTGCAATCTTGGAATATGTACATGAAAGTCATACCCAATTCTTTCAATATCAATGATTCATTTGGTAAGCTTGTTTGGATTTAGAAGTACACAGATGCTTCAATAATGAACACCTCTGAGGGAGTTTCCAAAGAGAAGTAACCGGTGTTATCCCACAGACTGAGGAGGCAACACTGTCCCATAGGCTAAGGAAAAGGAAGGAAGAAAGAAGGTGAGAGGAGAAGGTGACCCAGCACAGATTTGTCACATCTGCACACTACCTTCCATTAGGAACCTTTGCCATATACTCCTGCCCAAAATCACACATCCAATAACATAGATGGAAACCCTTAGCGGAAATACAGCACTCCTCTCTTTGAGTTGTTTCTGCGGGTGTTTGGGTCCCTGAGGTGCAGACATGACTAGCATGGGGTCCCAGTGGCTCCTTTTGCTTCACCAGCTAAGTTTGCTGACTTTGTAAACTGTCACAAAGTGTAGCTCTTAAAATTTTATTAAATGGAGCCAAGCTGCCATACCGAGACACGCTATAAATCTCAAAAGTTCTTTTCCACAGTTTTTATGGCTTGCTGTTCTCTAATAAAACATGACATTGTAGCTTTGTTTATTTTAGCATATTATGGTTTTGATAAAGCCCCATATCCTTACATCAAATATATTCCTCAATGTCAAAAGGGCATGCAAAGACATGTTTCCTAATGAAAGATTTATCTTTTATCTGACAGCGATGATTTAACTGGTGCTGATCTCTTCATCCTCTTTTCCACTCTTAAAAAAAAAAAGTTGAACAAAATTACCTTTCTTAGAATAACAGCCCCTTTTAAAAAAAAATCCTCACTACTTTGTCATTACGTCTGTAATCTCCCTTGGAGATCATGGGCTATTCATTTTCTCCCTGACTCCAATTTGCCTTTTGATATTTTTCTTTGGTCTGTTCAAACAGTCCCCCAATTGCCCAGCTCATCAGAGCGAGGCCTGAGCGTGCACTGCAGCCCAGTGACATGGTGTGTCACCTCACGCTCTGCCAGCTCTGACCCACTCTGTGCACTGCAGAGGGGCTTTGAAAACGGTCTAAGCTCTCCTCGTTAAAGTTTTCTCTAGCTCTTATCCCCGTGAGATCTTTTATCTACATATCCTGTCAAAGGCTGCAGTTTCATACTCAAAAAAATAAAAGAATGGTGAGAGAGAGAGAGAGAGAGAGAGAGAGAGAGAGAGAGAGAGGAAAGGAAAGGAAAGGAAAGGAAAGGAAAGGAAAGGAAAGGAAAGGAAAGGAAAGGAAAGAAAGTGATAAAAGACTGGAAGTATGAGCAAGTTATATGTAGGCAATGGAGGGTCCATGCATAAGTGTGCAAAAGGAGCTTTCATAAAAAGCCTGAATACCCATAGGTTTCTTGAATTGCCTACACTGAGCTATAGAGGGTCCCTTCACCCTGTTGAACCAGCAAGCCCTGGGTTTGAAGCCTAGTGCTTAACCGACTGTTTCTGTGGGATGCTGAGTTGAGCCAAGAATGGAGATTCTCTTGCAACTTGTTCTGATACACTCAGTCCGTGTCCTTGGGATTGCTGCTCTTTTGTTCTCTCTGTGTGACTTCATCTCTGATGTTGGGAAACCTTGGCAAGGCTGCCATCCAGAAGCAGTGTAGGACAGAACAGATCCTCACACATCTCCCACCCTTGCCTGCTCGGGCCTGAAAGAAATGTCTTTCCAACAGAATTTCATCAACGGTGTGGACTCAGGCCACTTACTCCGTGCTTACTGGATTTCGAATGCACAACCGCATCCCTCCACATCCCAGCTCATTAGGGATAAGCAAGCTGAGCCGTGAGGCACGGTTCACACCCCAGGAAGGTGGGCTGTGCCACAGCCCCTCAGCCAGGCTGGGATCCGCACACCAGCTGAGCTGGCTTTTCCTTTTCTTTTAAGCTGTATTGATCTCAGGAAGAACCGAAAGCCTGTGGAAAAAAGTGTGGGAATCAGCTCGACATACTAATTTATGTATTATTTATGGTCTTAAAGAAGCCTGGACCCCCACCAACAGGGAAAAATGATTGAGAGCCTTGGAACTGCCACCGACTGCAACTGTAATAGCCAACTGTCTTGGGGCAGACATGTCATACAGGAGAATGAGGTGGGGGAGGTACCATGGGATAGGGAAAACCTCCTTTTGAGGTCAGAAGTCCATGGCTGCACCTCTAGGCTGTGGTGTTTCTAGCCCTGAGGTGGAGAGATACATTTGTTCATACAGGGTTCACCTCAAGAATTAAGTGGAGGGAAAGAACGTACGAGTTTCAAAGTCGCTACAGATGCCTGCTGGAGGCCCCTGCGTGATAAGGGAACTGGCCAGCTTCTATCTTTCTTATCACAAAATGGTTCCCTTTTCCAACCAAAGGCCCAGTGGGAAGAGGTAGAAAAAGCAAAAACCTGCTTGCTAAGTCTAGGCATAGGTAGTGTATGTGCACATGTGCAGCAATCCCTCTCTTCTAAAAGACAATAAAAATACTTGAAGAACCGGCTTAAAGCCAGCTCCCACGGTGTTGGGAGCTGAGTGCTGTCCTTTTAACCATGGTTCCATGATAGTGACCACCCTTTCCCCACGCTCAGCAAGGAAACTCCACCATGCGGTGCCTTCTTGCTGACATCAACGTGGCTGTGAAACCTAAGGCTTCACAACTGAGATAGTCCCACCCTACTGGTATGATCCAGACCCTTGGTTTCTAAAGGAAGATGACGGGCTTCAATGCTCAGCTCAACAAAGGATACGCATCACGTGTGGGATACTGGGATGAGGGTCCTTCACTAAAATTCTCTTCCTCCCTCCCACTCCCATATGTCTATATTCTAGGAACTCTTATTACAGTTAAGGAAATAAGAACCATTAGACTCTTTTGGTTCCTGGTTATCTATTTATCCTTCTTCCCCAGAAAATTGGAAGATTTTCTTCCTGGCCTTTGAAACCTAGGCATTGTCATAACAATAGATATCACTTAGCAGATGGCTTTATTGACTATCCTATAGCTCTCTGTCTTCTGGCTCACAATCCATCCTCCCCCACCCCTTCACAGCATCTCACTTCTCCATTCCTACCCTGTATTCTTTTTTGTGCTAGCCCAGCCCCAAAAGGGCAATGCTTCCTCCTCAGTGCTGCCATGGTGACTGTATCTCTCATGCAAGGCCAAAGTCAAAGCCTTATGAAACATTTTACTACAAACTCAAGGACATAGTGTCTGCCCTCACATCATGGGGGACAAACACTATGTTCCATGGCTCATATTTTTGTCTCATTTAATTCTCACAGCCACTAACACCCTCCATATGACTAATGAAAAACTCAAACTCTGAGGGGTTAAACCGTTCATCCTGGCCCACAGAGCTTATAAGTGGTAAACTATGGTCTGTTCCTCAACTTACTAGGTCCTGCCCTCCCTAGATTCCCATTCTCTGAAACTTTATTTCCACACTATTATTCATGCCATAAAATAGCTCATTTCATCCTCAGATTCCCTATAAAGTCGGTACACTCTGTTGGGGTTGAAGTATCAGCTCACGTCCAGACAAAACACAACAGGCCAACATGGTCCCACGTGGAAAGGTTTAATGAAAGAAAAAGAGTAGAAGAGGAGAGGAGTAAAGGCCAGCCGTGAGCAGGTGGAGGGAAGTGGGAGGGGAATGGGGAGAGAAGGGACAGAGGGGAGGAGGGGAAGAAGGCAAGAGCAAGAGAGCAAGAGAGTGAGGAGCGGGGCAAGCAGCCCCTTTTATAGTGAGTCAGGCACACTTGGCTGTTGCCATGCAACTGTGGGGTGGAGCATACCTGACTGTTGCCAGGTAACCATGGGGGTGGAGCTTAGACTGACCGCTAACACACTCTACCATGTCTTGGCCAAGTTCCTGTTGCTGTGTTAAACATGACCTGAGCAATTTGCAGAGGAAAGGGTTTCTTTGCCTTAGAAGTCATTTATAGCCCATCAGCCAGGGGACGGCAGGGTAGAAACTCATGGTAGAAACCTGGAGGCAGGAACTAAAGTGGAGGCCACGGAGGAATGTGGCTCACTGGCTTGCTCTCCGTGACTCGCTTGGTTTGTTTTCTTATATAACCCAGAACCACATCCCCAGGAGTGCACCATCCACAGAGGGCTGGGCCCTCCCACATCAATCATTAATTAAGAAAATGCATTCTGATGGCATTTTCTCAGTTGAGGTTCCCTATTCCTACATGATTCTAGTTTGTGTCAAATTGAAACACACACACACACACACACACACACACACACACACACACACACACCTAACCAGCACAGCCTAGTTCACAGATGCAGAAGTCCAGGTATGGTGACTAGCAAGACACAAAAACACACCTATGTATTCTGAACTCTCGGGACTCATCAAGCTCCTCCAGAAGAGAATTCCTCCTCCTTTATAATCCCATTCTAGGTGTGACAGTGTCCATGAAATAGGCAAGGAGCCGGTGGGACAGAGCCTATGCAAGATCTGTGGTTTGAAAATAGGGTTTCCCAATGCATCGTACCCCAAAAAGTGGAGGTTGAACACCCTACTTACTGTGATGTGCCCGTGACTCCTCCTATACACATCACCCACCTCCTAGACTAGTAAATGCCACAGACTTCATACTGACGACTCACCCTTGTCTCTGTTGCTTTTCTATTGATGTGACAACACACCATGACCAAGTTAACCTATAAAAGAAAGCATTTAATTTGGGGCTCGCAGTTCCCGGGGGTCCATGACTATCATGGTAGTGCACGTGATAGCAGGCAGGCATTCATCGCTGCTAAGGGGCAGTAGCTAAGATCTTACATCTGATTTACAAAAGAGAAGCAGAGGGGGACAGGAGGAGAGAAGGAGAGAAGGGGAGAAGGAGAGGAGAAAGTGAGAGAGGGAGAGAGGGAGAAAGATAAGTAACTGTGAATGGCATGGGCTTTTAAAGCCTTCAAGCCTTCCCCTGGTGACACACTTCCTCCAACAAAGGACCCTAATCCTTCTGAAGTAGTTCCACTAACTGGGAACCAAGCATCCAAATATATGAGCCTATGAAGCTATTCTCATTCAAGGAATTATAGCCCTTTTGAATCCTGTAGACCATTCTGTACCACAGTCACCTAATAAAACATAAATGACTATGGAAGCCGACCTTCTCAGATGCCACTTCGACCAAGACAACTGCTTGTAAGCTGACACCTTTCCTCCTACTAATGTCTCCTCAGCTGCCCTGGGAGCTTAGGTTGGACAGCCTGAACCCAGGGCAAAACTCAGTACTCAGGAAAGAGGGTAGCAGGAGAATTGGCCTCAGACTCAAACTGACTCTGTAAAGCCAAGAATCATTAGACAGGGACAAACAAGATGCCCAGGAGTGGAATGTAGCCAAGGACCACCAGAGTCTCTTCTTAGACCTCACACTGCCATGTCCTTAGAGGCAGAGTGTGCACACATTGGCAGGAGGTACCCACAGCCTGCCCATCCTTCCCAGCTTCACCTCCATGTGACAAGGCAAGCTGTGTCCTGGGAGTTCCTGTGACATATTCTGATGTTGAGCTCCATTGACCCATTGGAAACTGGAAGAACCAAGGAGTTGATGCTGCAGGGAGCCTGACACATAGACAGATAAAGTACTGGAAATCAGTGATGCTCTGGGATAGTTTTGGGAAGTCCAACACTCTACCCTCTCCCTAAGGATCCAGGTCCCTCTGTGGTACCTGGCTCTCACAAACCATCTTCTGACATCCTCCCATGTGTCCCCTGTCTACTCATCTCCTCGTGGCTCCAGGATGAGCTCCTAGAAATGCTGGCACACTCAGAATCATACTTCTTAGTCTTCCTTAGAGATCAAACAATTCCTCCGACTCTGATTTTGCTCTGAATTTTCCCGTTGTGGAGTTTGGCTTTTTCGCTTCTTTAAAGCTGTTTTTGCTTTAGTTCTTCCTGGAATATCACCCCTTGCTTCATGCTCTGTGTGGTTACCTATACAACCCGGCTATCCACAGGACACACAGGAGACCCGGGAGCAAAGAAGAACCAGCAAATGAAACGAGAGGCATCGTTAAAATGAGCTCAGCCCGAGCGGTTTCTATCCAATGGGCCCCAACCTTTGTAGAATAATCAGCTAAATGCTGTGGGTGATACAAAGAATAAGTCACACTTCCTTCCCATAGAAGATCATTAGTAGACCAAACCTGCTTGCCTAACGCTAACTCATAAAGCCAGGGTGGCACATGGTAAATTCCAAAGGGATGTTGTGTGACATCAGAGCCCAGAGAGCAGCAGAGTACATTTCATTTCTGATGTCCCATCGAGGACTTCAGAAAGAGCCTCATTGGCTTTGCTGCCTGTAAGGCAAACAGCTTCCTAGCACAGGCATCCAATATGAGTTCTGTTCTACCCAGAAGCAGCAGTAAGGGGTTTTTGTCACAGATGGAGCATTTGCTTGTCTAGAATGGGCCTTGAGACAATGGAGGAAATATCTCCTTGTCTGACAAGGCACCTGACTTCAGAGTTCCTGGCAATCATGGAACTTCTTGGCATGGAGTACTTGGTGGTTATTTTAGAGGTTCCCGTACAGGTATGTTTTCCAGGGTTTAATCTGACTCTAGAGACTAGTATCGATGATCTCAGAATTCTTGAATTGCAGACCTAGAAGGAACCTGGAGTCCTCTAACCATGGTCATCCAGCCTGACTACCTCTGATGGCCCAAAGCTCACACTTACTGGCATTCCATTTCCTCTGGAGGCACAAATAAGTGGGAGAGCGTTGTCTCCTGCTAGCAAAGGTTCTCTTGGAGTTAAAAGAAAAGGGGTAACTACGCTTAATTTTAGCTTTAAAAACTATTTTCTTAGTGAACAAAATAATGAGTTTTGTTATTACCTTTCCGTAGGCACATTTCATTGTACATTGACCATTCTGATTGGCTGCCACAAAACTCTCTGTCCGCCCCCAAAAAAGTCCACCCTCCTGCTTTCACATCATGCACAGATGCATGGTCAAATTTTAAACGTGCGTTTAAGAGTGAACGTGTGACATTTCGAGATGACTACTTTCTACAAAGACGAAGGCCACCATAAACGCCTGGCAGTATAATAAATTCACCCCATGGAGCTGAAGGTCAAGACCACCTGACCCCATCCCAGCAAAGGTTAGATGTACTGAGGACGAGACTTCGGGTGTATTTCTCTGTGTACCCAGGAATCTGTGCAGTATCTTTCAACGGGGAGGCTTCAAACTTTCCGTCTTAAAAGTACTTGGAGGCCAGGCATTCTGAGCTGAGTCCCAGAAACTATAACCATATCAGAATATGCTGGGCAGAAGTCAAGGTTAAGCAGACCAAGAGAGGCAGATATGGGAACACTGGGACCTTCATATTATGAAGAAAGAATGGTGTTTGGAAGGGCTAAAACTTCTCGGCAAAACGCAGCTGAGAATAGTCAAACCTGTGTTTGTAAGTGAGCACCTACTGTGAGCTTGAGATGATAAAATCTTGATCACAAATGTACTTTGCACCCAAGCTTTGTGTGTGTGTGTGTGTGTGTGTGTGTGTGTGTGTGTGTGTGTGAATATATACTCATTGTCTAAAACAATGGGCTTCATTATGATCTGTTCATATTATATGTTTGGATAATAATCAGTTCTCCAGTTCCCTCCCTTGTCATCCTTCCCCCCATCCTGGGATCCCCTCCCTCATCCTAAATAGTCCTCTATTATTTTCCTGTCTTATTTACCCACACTCTTAATCGTGTCCCAAAATTATAATACACGCATGTCTTGCTTACATTTTTTCCCAAATAATACAAAAAAGTAGTGAAGAAATGTTTTTGAAATTCCATATGATTGCCATGCAGATCTTTCTATCTCTCTTTGGACCTCTTCCCCGACGTCCACTCCCAGCTCTCCAACCGTCACCCTCAGGAAAATCATAGACTCCTTGAAAACTACGAGGTTCCCGTGTGTGTTTCAGCCATGTTTGTCTACAGTTTCATATTCACACCTGATTATTCTCTGCTCCTGGCCTATTCCATCCCTCCAGTGGCCACTCTCCGGACTTTAAAATAGTCTTAACTTCATGTTCTTAGAACCAGATACAAAGCTATTGGTATCTGTGGCTACCTTTGAAATATCAGCTTTCATGAATCCATTCCGTCTCAGTCCCAAACCTTTGTTGTTTTATGATCAGAATTTTAGTTATATTTTTCTTTTAAACACCCACATCAATTATTCTTTGCCTCCTGAAGTCTGTGTCTTCCCTCTTGGTTTGTTTGGAGGTTTTGTTTTGGTGTGTGTGTGTGTGTGTGTGTGTGTGTGTGTGTGTCCTGCTTGAGGGCACCCTTTATCATTTCTTCTGACAGATAAACCATTCAGTTTTTTTCAGTCTAAAAATATCCTTGCTTTTTCATCTCTCTAAATTATGTTTTTTTGGTCCTATAAAGTCCATAGTTTTCTCAAAACCATTTCAGCAGAGAGAGCGTGGTATTTATCATCTACGTATGTGTGCTAGTCCCGATCTCTGGTCTCCTTGGTTAAGACTGGAGGAACTCTTAGCAATAATAAACACTGGAAGGGTGATTCATTAGGATTCGAGCTATGTCACTCAATAATGTGCTTCCTTCCTATTTGGCTGATATGAACTGATAAGCCCAAGTATAACTAACAAGCATGAGGACCCCAGCTTGAGCCTCTAGAACCCACATCAGAAAAGCCTAATGCCACAGCCGATGAAGTCATGAAGTAGAACCACAACTTTAAAGCTGGCATAGTCCCCAGCTATGTTCTAAACATTTATTCTTATACCCACAGATAAGTATAGGCCTCGCCCTTCATCAAAAGACAGTAATGAAGTGTCTCCCTGTAACAGATGGAGTCCATTACAGAAAACCACAACCAATCCAAATGCAGAGTCCAAGTGATCGTGTGGTGTGCAGCCCCAGCTAATACGTCTACCGCCCACCTCCTGCTTCTAGGGCTCAGGGTCCATAGCAGAAGAAGGGGTGGGGAGATCGCAAAGAACTAGAGGAATGCGAAGTTTGCTGTGAGATTTTTGCCTCCGAGAAGTGTCAGAGAAGCTTCACCAATGAAGTCTCGTCAGCATGGCTGCCTGGACAATGAACACACCAACGGACATGTTCACATGCAATGGGGAAGGCTCGTGGGACTGAAACCCTAGACAAGAAACTATAGGCACCTGAGGAGTAGAGAGACTGGGAGAAGCAATGCTCCCCAGGGAAGAGCACATCAATTCATTATCCAATACCAAGTGGCCAGCCCTGAAATTAGACAAATACTGGTACAATTATATGGACTGAGAAGGCATGAAAATTTAATAGCTTGCAACACTAAGACAGGAGGATCATGAGTCCAGGGTGTTTCTTGACTATAGAGTGAGTTCTAGGTCAGCCTTGGCAGCCTAGTGAGAACTGTCTTGAAACAAAAATGGTGTATTAATTGCTTTATTTTGTATTTTATGTGTGCAAGTGTTTTTCCTGCTAATATGGATGTGTGCCACATGCATGGCCTAGTGCAGGCAGAGTTCAGGAAAAGGTGTTGGATCTCCGAGAACTGGAGTCCCTGCCCTGTCAGTGTTGGGGACTGAACACTGGCTCCTCTATAAGAGCAGCAGGTGCATTTAAGCACTAAGACACCATTCCAGCCCCAAAATACAAGGTTTTAAGAAAGGGTTGAGGGTATGCTACAATGGGAACCATTCACCTGATGTGTGAAGAACACTGGGTTCAATCCTCGGTACTAAATAAGGATAAAAAGGAAACACTCTCCCCGCCCAGCCTCACAAAACAAGCCTGAGATGACCTCCAGCCCAGTGCCATTCAACCTGAGCCTGGACAGGCAGACCACAGAGACAACCTCTTCTTAGTGCCACATAGACTAGGTGGGGCATAGCCCTCCTGAGATCACCCCAGACATCCAAGGTATCAGGTACCACTAACATGAAGAGGTGGAGAGATAGAAGAGAAGGAGAAACAGATGTGTGTGCAATGAAGAGAGGCAAAGCTGGATAACTGGAGCATGGCTCCTAAGGCCATGGTGAAGTCCTGGCCAGTGCTACCACCGAGGGCTGTGTCTGGATCCATGGCCCTGTGGCAGTGGGGATCTGTTACCACTAAGTCTAGGTACACATCCATGGTCTGGGCTGCACTGTTGCTATCTAAGGGCTATGCAGAGCTGGCCCTGACCCTAACCACCAGCAGTACTTGCCCAGGAAGCACAGCAAAGCTGGCCCTGATTGGGGCAGTGGCGGGGGTGGGGGCGGGGAGGGTGGTGAGCAGGGGAGAGCTGACCCTATCATTCATCTATCATGTAATGGCATAGGCAAGGGAGTGTTGCTCTCTCCCCTTCACTCCTCCCAACACATGGCATGTGGGAGAGCTGTCCCCAGGGTTGTGAGAGAATGAGAGTTGGCCCAGGTCCCCACCAGCTGCAGCACTCCAGAGAGCAGGCCCTGTATCTCATCTGGGCAGTACAGTAGACCCGGCCCTGCTGGAGTGCATGAAGGAGAACCACAGCCTCTCAACCCCCAAACCCCACAGGGCATGAGAACCAGAGAGCTGGACGCTGATGAGCTTGTCCTGGTGGTGTGGGTGCAGGAGAGCTGGCAGGCTGACCAGCTCAGCTACCACCCAGGCCCAGGTCCAGGGCTTTGTGTTGGCTCACCCCAACATCCACCCCATCTACAAACTGCTGGAGTGCATCAAGGGGCCAGCCCTTTAGATCTGAAGCTGCTAGATTCCCAAGGACACTGAGCAACCAGAGATATCCAAGAGGAGTCCCAGTGAGGACCCAGTATTGATAGTGTAGCAGGAGTCAGATACCTCAAACCAGACCAATGACTCATTGCAGTAAACAACACAAGTAAATGTAGACAACGGGGTATACTGTGGAACATACTGTCATGGACTACAAATTCCACAAGGGTTTTTTTTCTTTTTAGGGGGAGGTTGCAAGGGCAGAGGACAGGTACATGAGGGTAGGGGGCTGAGTAGGATTGGTGTGCCTGATGTGAAATTTACAGAGAATTGATTAAACAGTTAAATTTTAAAAAGAAGAAAATTCTGCAAGTCCTGAAAACTGATACTGCAAAGACAGTGAGATCATCTAGACATAACTTTTATCGTTAAAAACAATTGGTGGTCTATCTATGGGGTTTAGTTTTACGTGTGTGTGTGTGTGTGTGTGTGTGTGTGTGTGTGTGTGTGTGTGTGTATGTTTGTGTGTGTGTGTATATGTTTGTGTGTGTATGTGTGTATATGTGTGTATGTGTGTATGTGTGTGTATGTGTGTGTATGTGTGTATGTGTATGTGTGTGTGTATGTGTGTGTGTGTGTGTGTGTATTACAGGCCCCTGTTCTGCTGCTGTGTGAACACGCTACAGAAACAGCCCAGAGCAGCACCTCAGTCCAGGCAGAGCAATGGGCTCTCTTGACCTGCATCTCACTACTTAATAAAAGATTCTATCATTTAATGGAACAGAAAGGTCAGCTGAGTTGCTCGTGGATACCATCAGATCTGCCTCTAGAGAAGCTTTATGCAAGCTGTTGGGAGAGATCTCTAAAGGATGGAGAATTTCGGGACTTTTGTAAAAAACCCACATAACTACTATTTGCAACTGGCAAATTAAAAAAAAATCTTAGAATAGGGCAGGATTCGGTTTAAGGCCTGCTTTCATTAAAACATCCTACCTGGTAGAAAGTACAGGAAGAGACTTCACTCTCTAGTAAATACCAAACAAATCAAAGAAATAAATCTTGGCACTGCTTAAATGTGTTCATGTTATTGGTTGATGCCAAGAGATGGTGGGTTCCAAGTGTTTTAGTGTCCATTGTCTCTTGGCATCTTCGTTGAGAGAATTCTGCTCTCCACCTAAACACCACCATCTTGTAGGCAATTCCAGGATTTTATTGTTTTTAAATCTTTTGAGAATGATTTTCCACTATAGTCAAGGCTAGCTTAGGACTCACTAGGTAGCTGTAGCTAGACTGGAACTCATAATGATCCTCCTGTCTCAGCCTCTTGCACGCTGGGATTCTAGGTATAAGGAACTACACTGGCCTATCTTATGGTTTATATTATGCTTTTTACCGTAATGGAATTCATCAAAGGATTTTTTTTCCAATCCTTTTTGACAGTCGGTTCTTTCTTCCAAATTACCAATCCTATCCTTATCTGTATCTAAATTACACTACAACACATCTCTAGGACTTTTAATTCAATGATTCTATTTTCCCTTCTTTAAAGTTTCTGCTTGATTTTTTCACTTTAATTAAATAAGTTATATTTTTCTTTTTTTTTTTTTTTTTTTTTTTTTTTTTTTTTTTAATTAACTTGAGTATTTCTTATATACATTTCGAGTGTTATTCCCTTTCCCGGTTTCCGGGCAAACATCCCCCTCCCCCCTCCCCTTCCTTATTGGTGTTCCCCTCCCAACCCTCCCACCATTGCCGCCCTCCCCCCATAGACTAGTTCACTGGGGGTTCAGTCTTAGCAGGACCCAGGGCTTCCCCTTCCACTGGTGCTCTTACTAGGATATTCATTGCTACCTATGGGGTCAGAGTCCAGGGTCAGTCCATGTATAGTCTTTAGGTAGTGGCTTAGTCCCTGGAAGCTCTGGTTGCTTGGCATTGTTGTACTTTTGGGGTCTCGAGCCCCTTCAAGCTCTTCCAGTTCTTTCTCTGATTCCTTCAATAGGGGACCTATTCTCAGTTCAGTGGTTTGCTGCTGGCATTCGCCTCTGTATTTGCTGTATTCTGGCTGTGTCTCTCAGGAGCGATCTACATCCGGCTCCTGTCGGTCTGCACTTCTTTGCTTCATCCATCTAGTCCAATTGGGTGGCTGTATATGTATGGGCCAAATGTGGGACAGGCTCTGAATGGGTGTTCCTTCAGTCTCTGTTTTAATCTTTGCCTCTCCCTTCCCTGCCAAGGGTATTCTTTTTCCTCATTTAAAGAAGGAGTGAAGCATTCACATTTTGATCATCCGTCTTGAGTTTCGTTTGTTCTAGGGATCTAGGGTAATTCAAGCATTTGGGCTAATAGCCACTTATCAATGAGTGCATACCATGTATGTCTTTCTGTGATTGGGTTAGTTCACTCAGGATGATATTTTCCAGTTCCAACCATTTGCCTACGAATTTCATAAACTCGTTGTTTTTGATAGCTGAGTAGTATTCCATTGTGTAGATGTACCACATTTTCTGTATCCATTCCTCTGTTGAAGGGCATCTGGGTTCTTTCCATTTTCTGGCTATTATAAATAAGGCTGCGATGAACATAGTGGAGCACGTGTCTCTTTTATAGGTTGAGGCATCTTTTGGGTATATGCCCAAGAGAGGTATAGCTGGATCCTCAGGCAGTTCAATGTCCAATTTTCTGAGGAACCTCCAGACTGATTTCCAGAATGGTTTTACCAGTCTGCAATCCCACCAACAATGGAGGAGTGTTCCTCTTTCTCCACATCTTCGCCAGCATCTGCTGTCACCTGAGTTTTTGATCTTAGCCATTCTCACTGGTGTGAGGTGAAATCTCAGGGTTGTTTTGATTTGCATTTCCCTTATGACTAAAGATGTTGAACATTTCTTTAGGTGTTTCTCAGCCATTCGGCATTCCTCAGCTGTGAATTCTTTGTTTAGCTCTGAACCCCATTTTTTAATAGGGTTATTTGTTTCCCTGCGGTCTAACTTCTTGAGTTCTTTGTATATTTTGGATATAAGGCCTCTATCTGTTGTAGGGTTGGTAAAGATCTTTTCCCAATCTGTTGGTTGCCGTTTTGTCCTAACCACAGTGTCCTTTGCCTTACAGAAGCTTTGCAGTTTTATGAGATCCCATTTGTCAATTCTTGATCTTAGAGCATAAGCCATTGGTGTTTTGTTCAGGAAATTTTTTCCAGTGCCCATGTGTTCCAAATGCTTCCCTAGTTTTTCTTCTATTAGTTTGAGTGTGTCTGGTTTGATGTGGAGGTCCTTGATCCACTTCGACTTAAGCTTTGTACAGGGTGATAAGCATGGATCGATCTGCATTCTTCTACATGTTGCCCTCCAGTTGAACCAGCACCATTTGCTGAAAATGCTATCTTTTTTCCATTGGATGGTTTTGGCTCCTTTGTCAAAAATCAAGTGACCATAGGTGTGTGGGTTCATTTCTGGGTCTTCAATTCTATTCCATTGGTCTATCTGTCTGTCTCTGTACCAATACCATGCAGTTTTTATCACTATTGCTCTGTAATACTGCTTGAGTTCAGGGATAGTGATTCCCCCTGAAGTCCTTTTATTGTTGAGGATAGCTTTAGCTATCCTGGGTTTTTTGTTATTCCAGATGAATTTGCAAATTGTTCTGTCTAACTCTTTGAAGAATTGGATTGGTATTTTGATGGGGATTGCATTGAATCTGTAGATTGCTTTTGGTAAAATGGCCATTTTTACTATATTAATCCTGCCAATCCATGAGCATGGGAGATCTTTCCATCTTCTGAGGTCTTCTTCAATTTCTTTCTTCAGTGTCTTGAAGTTCTTATTGTACAGATCTTTTACTTGCTTGGTTAAAGTCACACCGAGGTACTTTATATTATTTGGGTCTATTATGAAGGGTGTCGTTTCCCTAATTTCTTTCTCGGCTTGTTTCTCTTTTGTATAGAGGAAGGCAACTGATTTATTTGAGTTAATTTTATACCCAGCCACTTTGCTGAAGTTGTTTATCAGCTTTAGTAGTTCTCTGGTGGAACTTTTGGGATCACTTAAATATACTATCATATCATCTGCAAATAGTGATATTTTGACCTCTTCTTTTCCGATCTGTATCCCTTTGATCTCCTTTTGTTGTCTGATTGCTCTGGCTAGAACTTCAAGAACTATATTGAATAAGTAGGGAGAGAGTGGGCAGCCTTGTCTAGTCCCTGATTTTAGTGGGATTGCTTCAAGTTTCTCTCCATTTAGTTTAATGTTAGCAACTGGTTTGCTGTATATGGCTTTTACTATGTTTAGGTATGGGCCTTGAATTCCTATTCTTTCCAGGACTTTTATCATGAAGGGGTGTTGAATTTTGTCAAATGCTTTCTCAGCATCTAATGAAATGATCATGTGGTTCTGTTCTTTCAGTTTGTTTATATAATGGATCACGTTGATGGTTTTCCGTATATTAAACCATCCCTGCATGCCTGGGATGAAGCCTACTTGATCATGGTGGATGATTGTTTTGATGTGCTCTTGAATTCGGTTTGCCAGAATTTTATTGAGTATTTTTGCGTCGATATTCATAAGGGAAATTGGTCTGAAGTTCTCTTTCTTTGTTGTGTCTTTGTGTGGTTTAGGTATAAGAGTAATTGTAGATTCGTAGAAGGAATTCGGTAGGGCTCCATCTGTTTCAATTTTGTGGAATAGTTTGGATAATATTGGTATGAGGTCTTCTATGAAGGTTTGATAGAATTCTGCACTAAACCCATCTGGACCTGGGCTCTTTTTGGTTGGGAGACCTTTAATGACTGCTTCTATTTCCTTAGGAGTTATGGGGTTGTTTAACTGGTTTATCTGTTCCTGATTTAACTTTGATACCTGGTATCTGTCTAGGAAATTGTCCATTTCCTGAAGATTTTCAAATTTTGTTGAATATAGGTTTTTATAGTAAGATCTGATGATTTTTTGAATTTCCTCTGAATCTGTAGTTATGTCTCCCTTTTCATTTCTGATTTTGTTAATTTGGACGCACTCTCTGTGTCCTCTCGTTAGTCTGGCTAAGGGTTTATCTATCTTGTTGATTTTCTCAAAGAACCAACTTTTGGTCCTGTTGATTCTTTCTATGGTCCTTTTTGTTTCTACTTGGTTGATTTCAGCTCTGAGTTTGATTATTTCCTGCCTTCTACTCCTCCTGGGTGTATTTGCTTCTTTTTGTTCTAGAGCTTTTAGGTGTGCTGTCAAGCTGCTGACATATGCTCTTTCCTGTTTCTTTCTGCAGGCACTCAGCGCTATGAGTTTTCCTCTTAGCACAGCTTTCATTGTGTCCCATAAGTTTGAGTATGTTGTATCTTCATTTTCATTAAATTCTAAAAAGTTTTTAATTTCTTTCTTTATTTCTTCCTTGACCAGGTTATCATTGAGTAGAGCATTGTTCAATTTCCACGTATATGTGGGCATTCTTCCCTTATTGTTATTGAAGACCAGTTTTAGGCCGTGGTGGTCCGATAGCACGCATGGGATTATTTCTATCTTTCTGTACCTGTTGAGGCCCGTTTTTTGACCAATTATATGGTCAATTTTGGAGAAAGTACCATGAGGAGCTGAGAAGAAGGTATATCCTTTTGCTTTAGGATAGAATGTTCTATAAATATCCGTTAAGTCCATTTGGCTCATGACTTCTCTTAGTCTGTCGACATCACTGTTTAATTTCTGTTTCCATGATCTGTCCATTGATGAGAGTGGGGTGTTGAAATCTCCCACTATTATTGTGTGAGGTGCAATGTGTGTTTTGAGCTTTAGTAAGGTTTCTTTTACGTATGTAGGTGCCCTTGTATTTGGGGCATAGATATTTAGGATTGAGAGTTCATCTTGGTGGATTTTTCCTTTGATGAATATGAAGTGTCCTTCCTTATCTTTTTTGATGACCTTTAATTGGAAATTGATTTTATTTGATACCAGAATGGCTACTCCAGCTTGCTTCTTCTGACCATTTGCTTGGAAAGTTGTTTTCCAGCCTTTCACTCTGAGGTAGTGTCTGTCTTTGTCTCTGAGGTGTGTTTCCTGTAGGCAGCAGAATGCAGGGTCCTCGTTGCGTATCCAGTTTGTTAATCTATGTCTTTTTATTGGGGAGTTGAGGCCATTGATATTGAGAGATATTAAGGAATAGTGATTATTGTTTCCCTTTATATTCATATTTGGATGTGAGGTTATGTTTGTGTGCTTTCATTCTCTTTGTTTTGTTGCCAAGACGATTAGTTTCTTGCTTCTTCTAGGGTATAGCTTGCCTCCTTATGTTGGGCTTTACCATTTATTATCCTTTGTAGTGCTGGATTTGTAGAAAGATATTGTGTAAATTTGGTTTTGTCATGGAATATCTTGGTTTCTCCATCAATGTTAATTGCGAGTTTTGCTGGATACAGTAACCTGGGCTGGCATTTGTGTTCTCTTAGGGTCTGTATGACATCAGTCCAGGATCTTCTGGCCTTCATAGTTTCTGGCGAGAAGTCTGGTGTGATTCTGATAGGTCTCCCTTTATATGTTACTTGACCTTTTTCCCTTACTGCTTTTAATATTCTTTCTTTATTTTGTGCGTTTGGTGTTTTGACAATTATGTGACGGGAGGTGTTTCTTTTCTGGTCCAATCTATTTGGAGTTCTGTAGGCTTCTTGTATGCCTATGGGTATCTCTTTTTTTAGGTTAGGGAAGTTTTCTTCTATGATTTTGTTGAAGATATTTACTGGTCCTTTGAGCTGGGAGTCTTCACTCTCTTCTATACCTATTATCCTTAGGTTTGATCTTCTCATTGAGTCCTGGATTTCCTGTATGTTTTGGACCAGTAGCTTTTTCCGCTTTACATTATCTTTGACAGTTGAGTCAATGATTTCTATGGAATCTTCTGCTCCTGAGATTCTCTCTTCCATCTCTTGTATTCTGTTGGTGAAGCTTGTATCTACAGCTCCTTGTCTCTTCTTTTGGTTTTCTATATCCAGGGTTGTTTCCATGTGTTCTTTCTTGATTGCTTCTATTTCCATTTTTAATTCCTTCATCTGTTTGATTGTGTTTTCCTGGAATTCTTTCAGGGATTTTTGCCATTCCTCTCTGTAGGCCTCTACTTGTTTATTAATGATTTCCTGTGTTTCCCTAAGTGTGTTCATGTCTTTCTTGAAGTCCTCCAGCATCATGATCAAATATGATTTTGAAACTAGATCTTGCTTTTCTGGTGTGTTTGGATATTCCATGTTTGTTTTGGCGGGAGAATTGGGCTCCGATGATGGCATGCAGTCTTGGTTTCTGTTGCTTGGGTTCCTGCGCTTGCCTCTCGCCATCAGATTATCTCTAGTGTTACTTTGTTCTGCTATTTCTGACAGTGGCTAGACTGACCTATAAGCCTGTGTGTCAGGAGTGCTGTAGACCTGTTTTCCTCTCTTTCAGTCAGTTATGGGGACAGTGTGTTCTGCTTTCCGGCGTGTAGTTTTTCCTCTCTACAGGTCTTCAGCTGTTCCTGTGGGCCTGTGTCTTGAGTTCACCAGGCAGCTTTCTTGCAGCAGAAAATTTGGTCTTACCTGTGGTCCCGAAGCTCAGGTTCGCTCGTGGGGTGCTGCCCAGGGGCTCTCTGCAGCGGCAGCAACCAGGAAGACCTGTGCCGCCCCTTCCGGGAGCTTCAGTGCACCAGGGTTCCAGATGGTCTTTGGCTTTTTCCTCTGGCGTCCGAGATGTGTGTGCAGGGAGCAGTCTCTTCTGGTTTCCCAGGCTTGTCTGCCTCTCTGAAGGTTTAGCTCTCCCTCCCACGGGATTTGGGTGCAGAGAACTGTTTATCCGGTCTGTTTCTTTCAGGTTCCGGCGGTGTCTCAGGCGCAGAAGTCCTGCCGCTCCTGGGCCCTCCCCCACGGGAGCCCAGAGGCCTTATACAGTTTCCTCTTGGGCCAGGGATGTGGGCAGGGGTGAGCAGTGTTGGTGGTCTCTTCCGCTCTGCAGCCTCAGGAGTGCCCACCTGACCAGGCAGTTGGGTCTCTCTCTCACCAGGTCTGGGAGCAGAGAGCTGCTGCGGGCCGGGATCCGCGGGTGTGGGACTTCCGGTAAACACAGACCGTGCCTCCTAGAGAAATTCTGCTTCCGTGTCCCAAGCTCACCAGGCAGCTTTCTTGCAGCAGAAAATTTGGTCTTACCTGTGGTCCCGAGGCTCAGGTTCGCTCGTGGGGTGCTGCCCAGGGGCTCTCTGCAGCGGCAGCAACCAGGGAGACCTGTGCCGCCCCTTCCGGGAGCTTCAGTGCACCAGGGTTCCAGATGGTCTTTGGCTTTTTCCTCTGGCGTCCGAGATGTGTGTGCAGGGAGCAGTCTCTTCTGGTTTCCCAGGCTTGTCTGCCTCTCTGAAGGTTTAGCTCTCCCTCCCACGGGATTTGGGTGCAGAGAACTGTTTATCCGGTCTGTTTCTTTCAGGTTCCGGTGGTGTCTCAGGCGCAGAAGTCCTGCCGCTCCTGGGCCCTCCCCCACGGGAGCCCAGAGGCCTTATACAGTTTCCTCTTGGGCCAGGGATGTGGGCAGGGGTGAGCAGTGTTGGTGGTCTCTTCCGCTCTGCAGCCTCAGGAGTGCCCACCTGACCAGGCAGTTGGGTCTCTCTCTCACCGGGTCTGGGAGCAGAGATAAGTTATATTTTTCTTTTGGTATTACTACATGACTGGGATATTGGCAGAGTCGCTAAGCATGTGATCAACCTGACCTTGTGACCTGCGAGTCATCACTTTAATTTTTCACTGTAACCGGGGATAGGATTTAAGGCAGCTTGGTTTGTAAAATACAGACTGGTAGAAAATTAGGGAGGCACCCAGATGCTATTCATTGTTAGAATCACCATGGAGCTGGAGAGATGGCTCAGTGGTTAAGAGCACTGGCAGCTCTTCCAGCAGACCTGGGTTCAATTCCCAGCATCCATATGGCAGACATCAACCATCTATAACTTCAGTCCAAGGGGGTTCAAAACCCTTTTCTGGCATCCCTGGTCATCAGACACACATGTAGTGCACAGACATATATGCAGGGAATACACCGTACATGTGAAATAAATAAATAAATAAATCCCAAGTAAGAAGAAGAAAGACCATAACTGGGACAGGACAATAGAAAGTAGAAATCTGAAAGACTTCGCCTACAACCGAAACCACAGTCACACCGCGCTCTCTAATCACGGGTAGAAGTTGGCTTTGAAGCTCCACACTCTTAAGAGAAAACTTGGTCCAAAAGGCAAGGTGCTTGATCTTGCACATAACAGTTCTGAAGGAACTATTGGAAGCAAATAAGTCAGCAAACACTAAACAGCTGGGTGCACGGTGTCCTGGCGAGCTCGGGGCTGGCCGGCAGGGAAACTGCTAATTGGAACTAGAGCATCCATCAGTGTGGTCCTTCAGACCTGGGATGTCCAGCTGCTGCTCTATTTCTCTTTCTGTTTTCTGATTTGCAGTGGAATTGGAAGAAGAGACCTTTCAGTTGGCCGCAGTACCAAAAGGCTAAAGAAGAATGACTCAGTAGCCAACAGGCCACCAAGAGAAATATGCATGGTCAGATGAAGCCGTGACAGAAGGCCACAGGCTACAAATTTCATGGTTACAAAAATAAACAAATGAAAAATCCACTGGGATAGGTACATTGACGTTCTAGTCGAGAACAGCATTAGCAATTACTCCCCTAGACCCTCTGCAGCAGCTCCCATAATGAGAGTCCTCCAGAATGCAGCAAACTGGTCCATCTACACTGGCTTTGGAGTCTCCATGTTGGCAAGCGTGGGGAATATCCTATATAAATTATAAAAGGACTCAGCTCAGTGGGCAGCTTGCTTACTTAGCCTGTGTAGGGCCCTGGATTCGATGCCTAGCACCACATAAAATCTAGCATGCTACATAGCTATAATCCCAGCACTTGAGAGTTGGAGGCAGGAAAGATTGGGAGTTCAAGGTTGTCCTCAGCTATGTACAGAGCTCAAAGGCCAGCCTAACATATAGCAGACCCTGCCTCAGATAGATAGATAGATAGATAGATAGATAGATAGATAGATAGATAATCAAAAGAATATACTTTGAGAAATACTGCATTATACTGTAGTATAAATTATGTCCAAATTTATGGAGGATATTTCAACTTAGCATTTAAATGAAATAATCACTGGCTAGAGGAGGTTTTCATTTCAATACATAGATTAAATTTCTACCACTGTGGAGAAACAAATGGAGAATGAGGCGAAGCTGCATTCCACATCACCACACATGGAAAGAACCGCCTATCTAAGCAACTTCCTCTAAGGCTCTCAACCTTGGCCACGTAGTCTGTCAACTGAGGCACTTAAAAAAAAAATACCAGTGTCTGGGCACTACCCCAAACCAATTAAACTCAAACATCCAGAGGGGGGAACCCTGGTATCAGCAATTTTTAGAAGCTCGCCGAGCAGTTCTTATGTGCAGTCAAGGTCAAAGTCCACCAGCTCTAATGAAAACCGAGGGGTTAGTCCTGAGAATCAACTGTCCACTCTCAAATGGCATTCAGGATAGACCTAAAAAAAAAAAAACAGTTAGGAATCTGACCCAAAGGCAAGAATTGAACAAAGCACCAGGAAAGCAAACTCCTCTGGGGTCCACAGACACAGACTGTGCAGGTCGGCCTTCCTTCAGAAGCCCGAGCAGAGAGATGGGCTCAGGAACGTCCCGTTCCATTATCAGTCAGATACTGGCTAAAGCAGAAAATTAGCTTCGTCGTCATCATTGATTAAGCAGTATTTTTCAAAGCCTCCATTCATCAGAAAAGGAGTCCTACTCAACAGATTAACAGATTATTTTAGTGATTAGCTAGTGGGTTTCATCGGGTTAGCAAAGTGCCTTATAGACGTAGTGCAGCCAG
This sequence comes from Rattus norvegicus, assembly GCF_021556685.1. Lineage (NCBI taxonomy): Eukaryota > Metazoa > Chordata > Mammalia > Rodentia > Muridae > Rattus > Rattus norvegicus. The sequence continues at coordinate 36,497,224 of NC_141535.1, forward strand.
GCATGAGCTGCAGCTGTGACATACCTCTCCCTGACCTGTGCCCGATAGCCCCAAGACCAGGAAGGCAGGAAGAGGATCCACAGACTCTGGGTCACTGTGGCCATTGCCTCATCTACTTCCTTCTACATTCTAGTTGGACCTAACAATATTTGGTTCTCTCTCTCCCCCCCTTTTGAAAAAGAAAGGAGCACAATATAATGAAATCTGTCTTCTCTAAATCCTCTGTGGTTAGTGAGGTATTTCCACAAGCTTCCTCTACACACCCCTTTTTCACATCATCAACAACCGCACCGGCAAGCTCTATCAGCCAGGCAATTTTTCAGGTGCCAACATGGGCCTTGAGAAGATGCCTTGGCAAAGTAGGTGGCTGGCAGCCAAAGGTGATAGCAGGGATACTTCATTCTTGCCCTGAATTCTCTTGCACCAAATCTCTTGCCAGCCCTGCTAAAAAGGTCCACTCCTTGTAGCCCTTAACAATTCCCTCTGTAGGTAGCAGCTGGAGATCATGAAAGACAGGGAGCTCAAGGCCCAGGAAGCTGAAGACGCAGGTTTTTATAGCCAGGAGACCTTGAGTGAGCCATTTAACCTCTCTGACCTTCTGTTTTCTCTTCTGTAAAATGGAAATAAAATTATCCATCCTGTCTTCCTTAATAGAGTGCTGTGAGAACGAGGTGGCATGACAGATGGAGGGACTCTGTGGAATGCTAAGTCCAAAGTTTTATCTTTACAGCATATGATCCAGGCTCCCCTGAACGCCATTCTTCATGACAAAGAGAGCCCGTCAAGATCAAACACATACTTGAAGGGCCCCTCTGGGGATGAAAGTTCTCCTTCCTACTGTCTGACTTGCTGATGGGAATAGATATTCCCAAGGCATAGAAAATTCTTCTGGCCTTGGTCCCCTGAGAGCTGTCGCAGAAAATATGACAAAAAAGCCTAGAAAAGATAAAGGGATTAAGGGGCTTCAAAGGAAGAGGTTTTGTTTTACCAAAGACCTTTTCCACAGAGGTTGTTAGAGGGCAGGCTTTCCACCCACCCCACATGCTTCACATGGAGGTCCAGGGTGAAGGCCCATTCGGCCAGAATGACCTCTATGAAGACAGCACACATCCTCTAGAACCTAGCTACCCTGGATTTCAGTTTGTCATGTTGTACTTGGACAGGCAAAACAGGCCAGAGAACAAGAACTTCACTGGTGTGGGGAGCAGAGTCAGGGGAGAGGGAGATGTTGGTGAAGTGTCTGTCTGCTGAGCAAGCGAAAGGACCTGACTGAGTTCAGAAACCTAGAATCCATGTAAAAAGCCAAGCATGGCAGCCCGTGCCCACAATCACTGTGTGTGTGTGTGTGTGTGTGTGTGTGTGTGTGTGTGTGTGTGTGTGTGTGTGTGGTTGGGGGTGGGGGGGTCTTGTAGCTTTGCTGCTCAACCTGTCTAGCCAAGCAGCAAATTCCAGTCAGCAAGCGACCATGTCTCAAAAAGTAAGAGCTGTGGAGGAAGATATAAGCATTGCCTTCTGACCTGTCCCTAACTGGAGAAAAAAGTAATGGGAGGGGGGATGAAGGGAGAGAGAGAGGAAGGGGGAAGGGAAGGGAGGAAGAGGGAGGGGGAGACTATGTTCATAGGAATGAGATAGAAGAACAAGTAGAGGAGTTACCCCAGCCAAAAGATGACTGGCTTACTCCAAGGGACGAGTGTCACATTAAACATAAAAAATTCAATGTTGCAGTTTTTAAACATTAATAGAAGGAAAGGCACAGTGACTGGGCAGGCCTCCCGCTGGTTATTTCAAGAAGCTTGATGTGTAGTGACATCTAGTGGCATCGGGTATGAAAGGCTTCTGGGTATTTTGAGAGTGGAAACTATCAAACTTTAGAATTAATCAAACTTTGTCTACATCTACAGAATGGAGTGCAGCCTTTTGTAATTCTCGGCTTCACTTGCCCATGCCCCCAGGGACCAGCACCTAGAGAAAACCCATTCGGTGGTCAAATGTGGTAGAAACAAGAAAGAAACCAAGCATCTTTGAGCTGTGTATTTATTTTTATTGAAATCAGTGTTTAGCGTGAGTTGTATTCTTGAGACCATGAATGTAGCTGCAAGAATGAGTGACGTATGGGCCAACAATCTCAGACATCTTGCCTGGATGGAGAGAGAGAGAGAGAGAGAGAGAGAGAGAGAGAGAGAGAGAGAGGCATTAAAGAATGACGTCATGTGGAGAACAAGACCCCCTTTGAAATCACACTTTTAAAATACGTCTCATCTCACACTAGCTGCCACTCTTCCTTTTACCGGTGAACTTGCAGGTCTGTCTTAAAAACTGTGCCATCCCAAGCTGACCAGTACAGACTAAGTTTTACTGTTACACATACCACAGGCAAGGAGGGCAACACTTTTCCAGGGTGTCTTGGGGAGCTTAGACCGTTCCAGCAGATGACAGTCGGCATTTCTGAGACACCCTCTCCAATCCAGAGAGCAGTGAAACTCTGCAGTGTCAGGATCAAGTGGACAGAGAGGAAATCTCCCTGGAGCCTGCCTAAAGTACAGAGAAAGAGCGACTGGACTGCTTCCCACTCTCAATAGAATGTAAATGTCTTATTAAAGGAGAATTCTCAGCTTGGCTTACAGTCTAAAGGGAAATCCCCTTAGCTCTCACTCAGCTGTCCAACAATGGCAGCCGGCGTTCTGATGAGGCTGAGATCCCCGGAGCTGTTGGTCCATAAAGCTAGATGCCTCCAAACACCTACCAAGTCCCACAAGAGCTGCGAGTATTCAGTCCACATGGAAAGAACAAGACAGCTGGAACATGTTGTCACCAGAGGATGGCAGCAGCAATGGTAGGCAGACTCCTGGCACTTTTCTTCTTGGAGGGCATGGGAAAGTCCTGCCCACTCCCCCTAAGACTGGTTCTTCCCCACTCAGTCCTCTCTGAAATCATCCTCATAGACACACCATGTCCCCTACATTGGTCCTAAGACCCATCAAATTGTCAGTTAAGACCAACACATCACACATTCCTCACTGAAAAGTCCTCCTGGGATTTTGAAAAATCCTCTCCTGGGATTTCCACCTATTTGTTCCACGAATAGTTCAAGACCAAGATTAGTACATAAAAAAATAGGACAAAATCTTCTCTGAGGAGTGTTTCCTTGTCTTGGCCGTTGCATTTGTCACATGAAGTGACTTTTGAGCTCAAGTTAGGAAGATAATTGGAGCTTGAATAAAACCTCAAATCCTGTGTCACGTTAATGCAAGAAAATATGCTTGCAGAACACCTTCTGGTGCGTCTAGCTCGCCCAGGTGAGCTGAGTGCCTACAAGTACCTCCTCGTGCTCAGTAGCAATATCTGCAGCAAAGTGAGCTCATGGGCTAAACCATGGCTACCACCCAGTCGTGTCTACTGGGTGTTCTACCTGAAATGTTCCAGTGCCTGATGGATTAGGGGAAGGGATAGGAGGGAGCTGGAGGTTGAAGAATCCTGACACTCTGTCACCATCAGCACACTTAACCTCAAAGCTAATAACCCCATCAGACAGGCAGTCCCCTGATCTACAAATTCCCCAGAAAGAGATGTTATTCCCTTAGTAGGTCAGTGGGTATATTCCTCCCATGCTCAGATGCATAGTGCTACAGCTATTAGGAAAGGCACCCTGAAGAACTGGACAGGTGTATGAAGTTCACATGAGTTGATGCATGCTCTCATGCATGTATGTATGTGTGAAAGCTTCCTCTTCCAAATGACCATTCCTTCTTCAAGCATCCCCTCCACCCTGCTCACCACCAAACACCTTTACTAACCTCCAGATCTGATCTCCAGCCCTTGCCACTCCCTAACATGACATCAGATGGTTCACAAGTATTTCACCCTCATATACAGAACTGAACCTGCCTTCCTCCCTCAGATTTACTCTACCCTCCTCCCATACTCTTCATCCCAGTTACTGACTTGCCATTGCCTGCACACTCAAGCAGCTACTCTCACACACCTCTCTCCATCTAACTAGTTCTGATCCTGCATAGCTTCCAGGATCTGGCATGTTCAGAATGGCATGGCTGTGCATATGTCAGTTCCCCTCCCGTCTCTCCAACCTCCACTAACCCAGACATTACCGGGCCCCAGTGATTCTTTCCTCTGAGTCCCCTTCTGCTGAGCCTTCCATCTTGTCTCTGCTCATACCCTCATTCCTTTTCCCCTCCCTGTCCCTATAGAACAGCACCCAGGCTTCAGGCTCACCCTCTCTAATACACTCCCCTCACCAAGCCACAGCATCCTTTCCAATCCTGCCTTTGGGCATCCTCCTGACTGAATTCCTCCTCCCAAGAATCCCAAGTCTTTCCCAACCTTGGATCCTAGGGATCATCTCTAAACAACCCTCACATGTCCTCCATGTACCTTACCCATGTGGACAGAATCTCAGAAATATGTCATCTTCCTCCACAGCTCTGTATCCTTGTGCATGCTACTCCCTCTGGGTGGGATGCCCTTCCCTACAACCCTAGATGTCCACTCACTCCCTGTTATACCAGTGGTTCTCAACCTGTGGGTCTCGATCCCTTTGGGGAGTCAAAGGACACTTTCACAGGGGTCCCATGTCAGATATCCTACATATCAGATATTTATATTACAATTCAGAACAATAGAAAGATGAACAGTTGTGGAGTAGCGATGAAATAGTTGTATGGTTGGGATCACCACAACATGAGGAATTGTTAAAGGGTTGCAGCATCATGAAGGTTGAGAACCACTGCTCTGTACGGATTTGGTTGTTCCATCCTCTACGTTTATGAAACGTTCATATTTTTTTTTCTGTTCAACAACGTTCTGTATTTCTCATGACTGTGTTTACCTATTCTCCACTAGAGTGTAAAATCCTTAAAGGATAGGTCAGTATCTTTAATATTCTTTTTACCTCTCGAATTTGACATAAATTTGGCCTTGATTTAATGGTTCAATAAACATGTGTTGAAAGACTGGGGAGAAAACTTAGTTGGCAAAGCACCTGACGTACAGTCATGAGAACCTGAGTTTGGTCCCCAGAACCCATGTGAGAAGTCAGATTTGAGGGTATACACTTATAACCTCAGCACCGCCTGAGACAGGCAGATTCCCACAGTTCACTGACCCAATAGTTTGACCTACGTGGCATGTTTAAGGACAACAAGAGTCAAGCCCCTGCCTTAACAACTGGACAGCACTTACAGAGCACCTAAGCCTGCCCAGGGACCTCTGGCCTACACACACAGAGGAATGAAATAAGCATTTGCTGAATGAGTCAAAATGATAAAATTCCCTGGACATGGCAGAGGGCCTTCCAAGGGAGAACTATGACTTGTGAGTCCTACTGTACCTTCCACAGTCTCCATCATGCCGGTGGTCTTTCCTCCTCCTTCTTTCCCACTGACTGCATCCTCATTTCCCTCTGAGAAAAACCCTTCTCCATGCAGCCCCTATGGGAAAGTGGGCTTGGTTTCCAGTTCCAGAATGTTCTAAAGGTGGCACACTTCAATTAGTGGTTGATTCCAGCAGGGCATGACTGATTTGGTCCCATAAGTTGTGGGGGGAAAAGATTCTCCAAGGGCTTCTCAAAGACCCCCCCCCACTTCCTTTTCTGGACTCTGTCAGATGCAGGCTGTGTCAGCTTCCAGCCTAAGAGGAAACTAAAAGCCAGCAGACCTGCAGTGATGGGGCAGAAGCCCCTGCATTCAGCTAGCATCGAGGTCCACCACGCTTGCTCTGGACTTCCTGTCTCCTGAATCCTATAAACCTCTGACTAAGTCCTTGGATTTTATACTACTATTATCACTAGCAGTCAAATGTATCCCCTAAAACATACATTCAAGATAACATGTGTGTGCACATGCATTTGAAGAATAAGTAGCCATCACTCATGCCCTGCTTGATTCTCTGAAAACATACCATCTTCCCAGCGACCACTCCCTTTGCTTTTGAAATACAGTAGAGATTAAAGAAAAAATGGAAGAGCTGCCACAGTCAGTTCAAGTTCATGATTCAACAACAGGCAGTGTGGTCACATTTTGACAAGCTTGTCTAAAAGCTAACACTCCGATAAATAAGTTGACACGGGACTGTCAGAACTAAGTCCAGGGTCAAATTCCAACCACTCTTTACAGCCCCACACTTTCTACCATGGCCTTAATCACTGCAGTTTATTGATATACCCATCAACATCCTGGTTGATTGTCTTTAAAAAAAATAAAAATAAAAAAGCTGTCAAATCAAAGTTGAAAGTTAAAGGAACTGAGTCGAACCCAGGCCTCATGAGACTGGCTTTTGAGCTGGCCGGAAACAGCCTGTGTTTTAGCAATTTCCACTCATGGAAACAAAATTCTTGCGAACTTTCGTGGGGAGGTACAGGCAGGGTTTCAGTCTGTAGCCAAGGCTAGCCCTCAGTTCCTGATCCTCCCAAGCACTAGATTACAGGCAAGGGCCACGACTCCAAGCTTCTTGGGGACTTTTGGAGTAGAAAAGAGGGAATTGAGGAGGTTATAGAAACAGCGGGAGGGTTGGAAGCATCCTTGACCAAGGTGTGATGAGGATGAGGCCAAAGGAGTTCTAGGCCGGGTCAGAAAGTGGACAGGAACTGTGTATTCACCTCTGCTGCTGAAGAAGTTGCTCCTGCCAATAACCAGAAGACCATCCAGCCCAAACCTGGCACTGCGGAATCTGCAATAGCGTGTCTGATGAAGCTGCCAGCGGCCACTCTTGACCACCAGCTATAAATACAACAGCTCTTCACCTGATCCTAATGTTGGTCTCCTTCTATGGAGCCCCAGTCAAACACACAAGCAAAGTGGCTCCAAGCCATTCCTTCCCTTGCCTCCAAGGTTAAGTGACATAGAAACGGTCGAGCCATTTTCTCTTGCTGTAATGAAATACCTGAGGCTGGATACTTTAAAGAGTGTCATTCCCTCTATTTGTTCTTAAACATCAAATAAAGGCTCAGCAGCACTGCCAAACCTAACTTGAAAGATAACAGAATCACAGTTCTAGAGGTCTAAAAGCATGGTGCAGGGCTCAGGTCAGCTCTGGGTCTCATGGTGGATGGTGTCACACCATGAGAACATATAGAAGAGTTCTCATAGTAAGACTATAGTCAGAGAGAGAGAGCCAGGTCAAACTTAAACTAACCAGGGTCCCACAAGAACTGTATTAACCCAATCAAAACACAATAACCTCGGTGTTTCTCTCTAGGTTCCACCTCTTAAGGTTCTAACACTCTCAACATCATATTAGAGGCCAAGCCTCTACCAGAGGAACATATGAGGGACAAACCATGGCAAGGAACAAGCTATGAGTGTGAGAGTTTAGAGCAATAGTGGATATTTAAGGTCCTTCCATGTGTCTGTGCAACATCCTTGCATCTATCCAAGGACAGGAGTTTAGAGGGGTGTAAGAAGGCAAGAGTTAGATCGTGTAGGCAGCCCCTAGAGCACTGGTTCTCAACCTGTGGGTTTTGACCCCTTCGGGGGTTGAATGACCCTTTCACAGGAGTCTAATATCAGATATCCTGCATGTCAGATAGTTACATGACAATTCATAACAGTAGTAAAATTACAGTTGTGAAGTAGCAACAAAATAATCTTACGGTTGAGGGTCAGTATAACATGGGGAACTGTATCAAAGGTTCACAGCGGTAGGAAGGCTGAGAGCCACTGACCTAAAGGCTAGAAAGCCATGTTCCAACACTTACTCTCTGGTGGCCACTCATACACATGGGCTCCAAAGAATTCTCCACTTCTCTTCTGGTATCGCCTGCAAATCTACACATCTCCCTTTATTTTCTCTTAGCCTTCTCTTCTTTATATATATTATCCCAACTCCCATTGTCTACCCTGTGAAACCTCTCTAGAATACCCCTCAATGAAGCAAAGAGAAGGACAGGTCTGCATCTTTTGGGTATCCCTAACAAGGAAGTTTATAAAAACGTCTCTCCAGCTGACCATCCTTAGAACAAAATCAAGAAGTCTTACTAAGCTTAAACAGTTTCTGTCTTTTCAGGGAGTGGGAGCAAGCATCCTAGAGTTTAGCAAGCCTGATTTGGAAAGATGTCAAGCACATACAGGGTAGGCACAAGCCATGCATGTGTTTCTGAGTGGGGTGGGACCCCCTTCTGACCCCTTCACACTAATGCCCTGTCTGTGATCAGTTGCCAGTTCCAAGCAAACAACACATTGGCCATGATTCCTGTGGGAACGCATAGGAAGCCAAGGTGAAGCCTGAGACACACTGTTTAGCAACCGCTCTACACTGGAGATTGCAAAGCTAAGGTACGGGAAGTTACAAGTGTTCCACTCACAGGTCTTTCCCACAGGCTGACAGTGGAAAAGATGACAGTTACTTACCTCTGAGCACTGGGAAATAAACCCAACCAACCTAGTGTCTTGGCTTGCTAGCTATTGACACCATACCAAAACAACTTGGGAAGGAAAGCATTTATACCAGCACACGGCTCACACTCCATAGGAATGGGGACTCAGGGCAGGAACCCAAGGCATGGACCGAGGCAGAGACCGTGGAGGAACACCACTTACTGACTTGCTCCTCATGGCTCCTTTTTTAGACAACTTAGGACCACCTGCCCAGAGGTAACACTAGCCACAATGGGCTTGACTCTCCCACATCAATCATTATCAAGAAAATAACCCACAGCCCTTCCTAAGGTCATTCTGATGAAGATATTTTCTAAGTTGAGGTTCCCTCTCCTCTAGATAACTCTATCTTGTGTCAACTAACAACAATCAATCAATAAACCAAGAAATAGGGCCTGGAGAGGTGGCTCAGTGGTTAAGAGCACTGACTGCTCTTCCAGAGGTCCTGAGTTCAATTCCCAGCAACCACATGGTGGCTCACAGCCATCTGTAATGCGATCTGATGCCCTCTTCTGGTTTCTGAAGGCAGCTACAGTGTACTTATATATAATAAATAAATAAAATCTTTTAAAAAAAATAAAAAAATAAACCAAGAAATAAATGAATGCAAACATACATACTACATGCATACTACATACTACATACATGCATGCATGCATACATACATACATACATGCATACATGCATATATACATACATACATACCAAAACACCTAGCCTCCCTCAGCATCCCGATCCAGACACTCCCATCAGAACAAGCTTGGAAGTATCCATGGAGGAACATAGCTCTCCAACCTTTATTTTAACCCTGAGAGACCTAGAGGAGAGGACTCAGTCATGCCAAACCGAGGCATCTAAACCACAGAAGCAAAAATAGCAAACAGGTGGGTCCTAAGCCATGAAACTTGGGGAAATGCAGCTGCAAAAGGAACTTCATACAAACTTCATACAAAGGAAGGTCTTGTTGAGGAATACAGGAGAAAGCAGTCAGCGGAGTTACTGGTTCACAGTAACATCTAGGTAAATGTGCTTACCATTGTCAACGGGTCAATAGCAGATGCTGAGAGCGAAGGCAAAACTTTACCGTTTTCAGTTCTTACCCTGGAGAAATTTACTTAGCCTCTAGTCTCAGCTTCTCCACTGGTAAATTTAAGTGGTAACGTTCAAACAATGACACTGCTCAAAGCTGTAGTGATGCCTACCATCCAAGGAGGTAGCACGGTCATTAGCCCTCTGTGGAAATCACACCAGCTCCGAGAAACCAAATAACAGGATAACATCACCTGTCTAGTGGCAGACTGAGGCCTTAGGTTCATCTTTTGGCCTTCCAGACTCTTGCCACCACACCCATTCCCTCAGATAACCCTTGAGATTTGGCAAATGTGAGATCCAACAATGTTTGTGGCTGGCTGTTGCTCCCAGTAGCTGGATTTTTCAAAATAAACACTTCTGCTCCGTTCTTGTGTTGATATCTGCCTGACCATGGCCACTGTCCTTTGCACATCCTGCTGGTTTAGCTGAATTTTCCAGGTGTATTCCAGGGTCTTCAGCACGCAGCGTGCAGATCCCAACATGAAGGAAGGAGAAATGAGGCTTGGGGTAGCAACATGACAGGAGACATTGACCACATAAGAATGGTCACATTGAAGGAACACCCATTCAGAGCCTGCCCCACATGTGGCCCATACATATACAGCCACCCAATTAGACAAGATGGATGAAGCAAAGAAGTGCAGGCTGACAGGAGCCGGATGTAGATCGCTCCTGAGAGACACAGCCAGAATACAGCAAATACAGAGGCGAATGCCAGCAGCAAACCACTGAACTGAGAACAGGACCCCCGTTGAAGGAATCAGAGAAAGAACTGGAAGAGCTTGAAGGGGCTTGAGACCCCATATGTACAACAATGCCAAGCAACCAGAGCTTCCAGGGACTAAGCCACTACCTAAAGACTATACATGGACTGACCCTGAACTCTGACCCCATAGGTAGCAATGAATATCCTAGTAAGAGCACCAGTGGAAAGGGAAGCCCTGGGTCCTGCTAAGACTGAACCCCCAGTGAACTAGACTATGGGGGGGAGGGCGGCAATGGGGGGAGGATGGGGAGGGGAACACCCATAAAGAAGGGGAGGGGGAGGGATTAGGGGGATGTTGGCCCGGGAACCGGGAAAGGGAATAACACTCGAAATGTATATAAGAAATACTCAAGTTAATAAAAATAAATAAATAAATAAATAAATAAATAAATAAATTGAACAGACAAAAAAAAACTTACAAAAAAAAAAAAAAAGAATGGTCACATTGAGTGGGACAGACTTCCAGAACTTTACATTCATTGGATCTCAGAGGCCAGTTTCTAACAAAATAGTGACCAGGGAGCCTCAGCAGGACAGTAACCCTAAGGGTATAATTTTTCAGTTTATTGTCATGCCCCATTCCTTCCGCTGTGTGAAAAGGGCACGGGGGTAGAAGGAGGCACAAAGAACAGGCAAAATCATTATGGTTCATAATTTGTCTTCCTGGTCCATTAGAAATACCATTATTCTCCAAAATGCTTTAAATTTATCATTTAATTCAAAAGTAATCTCCGTAATGAAGTTCTTCCAACAGGAACAGATCAATTATTATCACCCAAGTAACAAACGTTACCTGCCCATTAACTAACACCACCAAGCACATCCCCACACTGGGTCTGAAACAGAGGTCCAAAAAGTCTCCCTTGAGCCATTGTCCAGCTTCCCATGCCTGAGTTAGAACCTCACATTGGCCCAGGAGCTGTCTGCCTGAATCAAGAAGATATTAGAACAGAGTACTTGTTCAAAATGCCTCTAATCAAATACTTATGACAGTTGTCAGCCATGGTGGTACCCGGGTGCTTCATTGATCAGCATTATTCTGGGTGCAGGGATGAGAATTTGGAGGGTTTAACATTCAGATCGGTAGACTAGGTCCAGCAGATTGTTTTTCATAATGTAGGTGAGCCTCAACATCAGCTGAAAGCCACCTTTGAGCAAGAGGGAACTCATTAGAAAATGCCTCTGACCTTAAACACAGCTCTTTCCCATCTCCTGCCATTGGCCAATGCCCCAGATATGGGCTTGCCAGCCTATGGAATCAAGCAAGCAGTCAAGTCCCTTTAATAAACCCTCTCCCTTTCCTTATCTCTATCTCCCACCCCCCAACCCTGCAAACACACACACACACACACACACACACACACACACACACACACACACACACACTTCATCCCATTTCTCTGGAGAACCCTGACAATTACAATTCTCAAGATGCTGTCTTGGTTACTTTTCTATTGCTGTGAAGAGACAACATGACCAAGGCAACTTATAAAAGAAAGCGATTAATTGGAGGCTTGATTACAGTTTCAGAGGGTGAGGCCATGATCATCCTAGTGGGGAGCATGGCAGCTGGCAGGCACTGAAGCAGTAGCTGAGAGTTGACACGCTCTGTAAGTTGGAGGCAGATGGAGAGAGCAAGACTTGGCTTGGTATGGGCTTTTGAAACCTCAAAACCCATGGCCAATGACATACCTCCTCTGACAAAGCCACGCCTACTCCAACAAAGCCACACCCCCTAATCCTTCTCAAAACAGTTCCACCAACTGGAGACAAAGCATTCAAACACAGGAGTCTATGGGTACCCAATTGACAGTTTAAGTTAACTAGGTCACCCCTTTCCCCACAGTTTATGGGAGAGGAGGCTCTACTGTCGGTACTGAGTCAAAATATTTTAGGGAAAAAAGGAAGAAATGAGCTATCGCACTATGAAAATCAAAGGACTCCTGTGCATATTAGAAGGAAAGATGCCAAAGAAGTCACCTGCTGTATGGTTCCAACTGAACGACCAGAAGGGACAAAAGTAGAGACAGTAAGATCATTAAGAGTCTTGGGGAAGGCAGGAAGAGTAACAAGTAGGGGCTTGGGAGACTTTTATGGTAGTGAAATTTTTCTGACAGGGTGTGTGCACCTGGATAATGAACACAGGTCGTGCATCTGTCAAAATCAGTGGAACTTTAAACACAATGTAGGGATGGAGAAGCAGACTAGAGGCTCCCTGTATTTTCTGCATATTTGTATAAACCTATGAATGTTCTAGGAACAATCTAGTGATAAATATTTTTAATGACTTGTAAGATGGGTCCTATCCCATTTCCCATGTAACCAAATAGGGGTTTAGAGAAGTGAAAGGAAGGAAAGAAGGGAGGGAGAGAGGGAGGGAGGGAGGGAGGGAGGGACAGAGGGAGGGGGAGGAAGGAGGGAGGGGGAAGGGGGAAGGGGGAGGGTAAAGGGAAGGGGAAGGGAGAAGAAACACATGCTAACTGAGCTGTAGAAGCCCCAGGAAGCTACCTCAGAAGTTTATGAGACCTCAGCCTCTTCCTGCTCCCTTCCTGCAGGAGGCAAGTCTCTATCTGTCAGCCATGCAGACCTGTCATGTCTGACACCTGCCCACATTAAACACATTCTGCTCATCATTCTTGCACTTGTCTTTTTCTCTCTTCAGTAACTCAACTATTTCTTGCTCTTGCTCTCAATTTCTGACACCACCAGAGGGCCAGTAAAGGCCTGACAGCTACTTGAACTGATTCAGAGGTCTAACCTGGCCAACCACAGACTCAAAAGCCTCCCATCACAGCCACACTCATGCTGCTGAAGTGTCCCCCGACTCATGGGGCTCTGTTAGGTCTTGGAACATCAGGCACCCTGGGTGACCTTCTCATTCCCCCTCAGTTCAAAGTATCCCAAGGGACTCTGAAACAGAGGGTACAGTCTTCAGCTTTACTAGGGTCGCAGGAACTATACTAAACTATTCACAAACAGCACAATTGGGACCAACTTGGAACTCATATGCCACTGGGGAGCCGCCAAAATGACAACCATTTCCATGACCCCACAAATTTCCCAGTGTGCCCCATCTCCCCTTCATCCCCACCATAGGCAACCACTCCTCTGCTTTCTGTAGATGGCTTCCCACTGGCCAGTGTTCCTATATCTGGTATCTTTCATTCAGCATAATAATGTAGACACATCCATGTGTAGGTCAGAAGTGTATTTTCTTACACAGTCTTCCCATGGTTGGCTCTCTGTGCCTATTGACGGACTATGCTTCAGTCTGAAGTTATCACCAGAAAAACTGAAAAAAAATAGCTTTGTTTAAATTTAGTTGTAAATTTCACTTCTTTCATTAAACACGGGAGTGGGAGGGCTCTGTCACATGGCAAGTAGGCATTTAACATAAGAAACTGATATGCTATTTTCCAAAGTGATTGTACATTTTACATTTCTACCAGCAATGTATAAATGCCAGGTGCCTCAGGTCCTTGCTGAGGCTTGGTATGGTTAATGTTTTCTTGTCTGTCAATCATTCGAAGGAGTGAGGTGTAGCATGTCTCATTGTTATTCTACTGTTCCCACATTTGTTTCTTGGGTAATAATACTGAATGCATGCTAATTTGTTTTCTATGCATCTTTTTATTCTGTGCTTACACATCTGTGTGCCTGCTGCCTTTCTGTGTGCTCAGAAGGGTGGAGATCTGCTGAACTTTTTAGAAAATGGTTCATCTCAAGCTGAGAAATGTGCACGAAGGAGAAACTGTGTGTCCCTACTACATGGCACTCAGAGGTTCTAACGCAGACCTGTTTTTATCATGGTCATTGGCTGCCTCCTCCCCAAACCCAATGATGAACATAAGGAGGGTATTCTCCTGCCTCACCTCCACAGGACCAGGACTTGAGCGGGAGATCTGTGATGTGGCTAAAGTCTGCAGATATCTAAAGAAGTTTCTCAGCTGTCATGTTCATCCAAGGCCACCAGGAAGCTGACAGAGATAGAGTCAGCTGCAAGCATCTGAGAGAGAGCCAAGACTACCTCTCTGGCCAGCTCCCAGGTGACAGGATGCTGTGGTCCTGGGACACCAGATGAGTAAGGAGGATCCAATGCAATGACTTCAAGGTGTGCCCAACCGAGCAGCAGCCCCTGGAACTTTCTAGAAACACTGGCTCCTGGGTCTGGCACAGGTATAACTTAACAGGAGCTGCAGAAGTGGCCTCAGCAATCTGCAGCTCTTCAAACTCTCCAGTGATTCTGGATGTATTACATTAGAAAGCTACTTCCCTGGAGGACAAAGCAAGGCTATCCTCTTTCAGGAGTGTCTGAGCATGCTCAGTGTGGGGACCGACATATTTATCTGTTGCTTCTGTGCCTCACTCACAGCTGCATGCCAGAGAAAATCTGTACAGCTCTTGACTTGCGGCAGCCACGGTCATTCCCCACCCTACTCTTTGACATCACTGCTCATGGTGAGCCCTTGAGCCACATCTCCTTCAAGCTGTTTGCAGACAAAGTTCATCCGGGAGCATCCAGCATCCAGGTCTTGACTCCTTGTCCGTGGCAAATGAATCCATATACCAGAGAGAACCAACTCCACAAGTCGTCCTCTGAACATACAATACATACTCTCTCTCTCTCTCTCTCTCTCTCTCTCTCTCTCTCTCTCTCTCTCTCTCTGTGTGTGTGTGTGTGTGTGTGTGTGTGTGTGTGTGTGTGTGTGTGAATAAATGTGTAACTTGTTTCTAAATGTTAGGAAAATGAAGAAATGAGTCTTGGAGGCAGAACTCATGGCTAGCATGCTTCCTGCCTGTTGCCAGTCGAACATCACGCCCTTCCTTTTTCTGCCCTGTTTCCCCGTAGGATAAAACAGTGGTTCCTGATAGACCCTGCCACGACTGCCCCCTTGCTTCCAGGCGTCTTCAGGGACAGGCTTTGCCTGTCCTCTGGGTCTTAGTTTGAGTTTTATTGCTGTGAAGAGACACCATGACCAAGGCAACTCTTACAAAGGGAAATATTTCATTGGGGTTGGCTTACAGGTTCAGAGGTTGAGTCCGTTATCATCATGGCGGGAAGCATGGCAGTGTGCAAGCAGACATGGTACTGGAGAAGCAGCTGAGGGTTCTACGTCTCAATCCACAGGCAGCAAGGAAGAGACTGGGTTCCACACTGGACCGGGCTTGAGTATAGGAGACCTCACAGCCTAACCTTACAGAGACATATTTCCTTCAAGACCACACCTACTCCAAGTCCACACCTACTAATAGTGCTACTCCCTATGGGCTAAGCATTCAAACTCACTAATCTATGGAGGCCATACCTATTCAAACCACCACATTCTGCCTACTAAATCCTAGAGTTCAGTTAACATTTATCCCTCTCTTCAGCTGTAGCCGCATGGAAGGGAGCAAAGCCTGTTTTGCCCCACCCCAGTGTTTCACATAGAGTTCAGTGCCCTGGACATATTTGTTCAAATAATGAATGGGGAATGCCCATAGTTAGATCACTATGAAAACAGAAGGAAAGATCCGTGGAGCTCAGGCTGCTCTGTCCAGGCCTTCCTATTATAGATGAGCATGCTTAGAAAATACAGCCTCGTCTCTGTTGTCTCCTTCCACTCTCTCTCCCATGCCCAAGAGACATGTCCCAATAGACACTGGCCTGGCCTCTTCTGCCTACATGAGGGCTATGTAGCCCTCGCCGTCATCCAGGTGTGGTGCTCTCAAACAAGGTCATAGCTAAGGCTATAATGCTGCTGGTTTCTCCAATGTCACACCTAAGGCAGCCACCCAAGCCTTTAATCCTCTAAGGTCTTTCTCAGCCCACAAATGTAGATACTGTTCTATGCAAGCCACAGTGATAACTGTTTAGTCTATTTCTAGATAGATAATAATTCTAATATACTCCACTCAGTAAATAAGTAAGCACTTATAAACAATACCTATGAAGTTCCCAGAACTGTGGGGAATATAATATATAAGATAACTGGTACACACACGTGCACACATGACACGCACACTCACATGCACGCATACATGCACAAGTGCATGGGCAAGCAGATGCATGTGCACACATGGAGAGGGACAGACAGACAGAGATGGAGAGGGAGAGAGGGAGGAAGGTCATCTCAGTATTCAAACTGCTGCAGAAAGGATTTTCCGTGCACTAACTTCTGCAGGATTCATCAGTCACCTAATCCAGATGTCCATCCAGGCGTTAAATGGAGTTGGAGTTCTTTTAACCTAAAACCATCTGCCACATCACTCATTATACCTAGAAACCAAACACAAAGCAGGGCTTAATAAATATTTGTCATGGGCAATGAAGACTTCAATCTGAATAGCTGAGAGGTCAGAGGATAATTACACAGCTTTCTCAGGAGCCGGCTCACTGTTCCTTCCTCTGCTGACTTCCCTGCCCAGCAGGACTCCTGGCCTCTGACTTACTGAGGAAAGTTGAAGGCAGGGTGCACGCAGCAGCCCACTCTGGTTAGCAATTATTGTTTTCTGCTCTTTGTATTGGAAAATCATGTGCTTGGACTGACGGCCCTTGGACCTGCAGAATAAAAACCAGGTGTGGCAAGTGCCTTAGTCTCTGACTCCATGACGGTCGGCCTCAGGTGACAGTGATCATTCCTGTCAACAGTGAGGGTTTGGTGGTAAGGCGTTCTGAGCTGCTAGCAATATTAGCCTTTTGTATATTTATTTTACATGCAAGAACCAGGAAGCCCACCCTAGAGCAGTGCTTCTCAACCTTCCTAACACTGAGAACCTCTAATAGTCTTTTAACAGTGAAACCCCCACCCCGGCCATGAAATTATTTTTCATAGCTGTAATTTTGCTACTGTTACGAATCATAACGTAAATATCTGTGTTTTCCAATGGTCTTAGGCAACCGCTCCCAAAGGGGTCGCGACCCACGGGTTGAGAACTAGTGGGGTGGGTTGGCCAAACCATGTCAGGAAGTTTGGTGGGTAAAGCGGGTTGATACATTGAAACTCGATGGGCACACACCTGAGACATAGGCGACTCCCCACTCCCTGCCAGACTCCTGGCCTGGAACACACTCCCCACATAAGGAACACATCACCTGTGGTCTCCTAGGCCCAGAACAGAGTTCTCCATGCTAAGAGGTACCTAGAGGTGCTGAGGGCTTAGCCAACAAGCTTCGCTTCCAGACATTCCTCCCTGCAAAAGGGATTTAATCTCGAGTTCACCCTGAGAAGAGGGTACGGTTAGACAGGCATCCATTTTATACCATGAAATAAACAGTTTAGAACCATGGACTGCCTCTTCCCACAGAGCAGCAGCCAAATCTCCTGTGGAAGACCCATCTACACTCCCAGACAACAGCCACACTAACACCCCTGAGGCCACGGGCTAGACACTGTCCCCAGCCAGCCACCCCAATTCCATTCTCAGCTCTTCCACAAGTCCCAGTGGCGCCTACATTTCCAAGAGTCAGAGAACCCCCTTGGTCCCCTTCTCATCGCAGGCCGGGGAGGCTCTGAACCAGCTCCCTGAACGATCTCCACTTTCCCATATCTCAGTCTGCGCTTCCCACCACGACCACCACCACCACCCCACCCCACCCCACCCCCAGCAGTGTCTCGGCTCTTCCCTGAAGCCCAGCGCCACCCTGCGGCTGGATGGGATAGCACAGCCAAACTCCCTAGTTTTGCCTCCCAAGCAGCCACACCCTGAGGCAAGCAGAACACAGACCAGCATGCTGACCTAGAAGCACGATAATTTTTGTAAGCGAGAATTTGAAGAAAGGAACTGATGTTTACACTGGAGCATCAGAAGCTGTAACAGACCCTGGTACCGTTTGGTTCTACAGCCTTCACAATGACCCTACAGGGTGGATTGACGATAGATAGAAACTGACCCTATAGAAGCTAGAGACAAACTACTTAAAAGGCCACAGAAAAGAGGCCAAGGTATGTCTGACATGTCCAACTCCCATCTCTTAAAGGTCCGCCAATAGTATCATGGGGTCTGAAATAACAGGATCTTTCAAGAAGCCTGTGTACCTTTGAGCACACAAGAACACTTTAAAAGCATAGGAAGGATCGTGGAGATCCACACTGATAGGACGTCTTGTTACACTGCTGCATCTGTGATGTTTGGGCTTCTGTCTTATGAACAGCACCATAGAGTCCCAACTTCCCTTTTGCAAAGAGCAAGCACACTTATATGTGAACGTATACCTGTTTGTCTCTTATATGTTCATTCCTCAATATTCTTGGAAGATCAGTTCCAGGGCCTTTGAAGGATCTCAAAGTTCTGGATACCCAAGTCCTTCATATTAAGTGACACAGTATTTGTATATACCCTGCACACATGCCCCACGTACAAGTCATCTTTCAATTATTTTTGATACCTTAACTATGCAAGCAGTTGCATACTGTATTTCTTATGGAATACTGACAAAAATAGCCTGGGCATAGAAGTGCGATTTCTTCTGAATTGTTTTTAGTACTTCAGATCAACCAGGGCCTCATTCACACTAACCACGGTCTCAGCCACCCAGTTGTAGATATGCCTTAAGTATTTTCAAACTGAGGTGAGTAGTGTCTACACATATGGCAACCCATGGCCTCAGAGAGCCAGGGGTGTGTGTGCACCTCAGTATGTCTAAACAAGACTGTCAAAAACTACAAGCCAATGATATGAGTGCCTTTCTCTCTACAAGAAGATTGTAAATTACCTCCATGAAATTCTTCATACCACTCTGTAACTTCTAAAAACAGAGAGGGCTCCATTGGTAAACTAATTGCCACATAACACAAAGATGTAAGTTCAATTCCTAGCACCCATGTAAAAAGTCAGAAATGGTGGTAATCCCAGCACCAAGGAAACGGAAGCAGAGGGATCCCTGGGGTTCACTGACCAGCCAACTTAACCTACTTGGAGAGTTCGAGGCAAGTAAAAGACTGTCCCAACAAACAAGGTAAATGATTTCTGAGGAATGACATCCAAAGTGACACTCTGGCTTACTCTCTCTCTCTCTCTCTCTCTCTCTCTCTCTCTCTCTCTCTCTCTCACACACACACACACACACACACACACACACACACACACACACACACACTGAAAAGCTCTCAGGGAGAACTTTCCCTCGGGATGGAGATCCTCTAACTCCAAAGACCAGACCGAGACACCACAGGATGCAATCAGCAAGAGGATTTGGTTTATTGTCGGGATACACAGGCACAGGCACCTGCGGGCGCTTCAGTCACTCGGGGGACTGGCGCGCCCCACGGAACCAAGGATGGGCTTTTATAGGATTTTGGGGAGCAGAAGCAAGCATACAGAAGCAGATGCATGGTTACAGGGATATAATTGGTGAATTCTAATATGGCAAGGGTTTAGCCCGGGGGCAAGTTTCCTAGCTACCTTCCTGAAACATAACGGCTGACTCGGCCCCTCAAGGGTTCAGCCCGGGGGCAAGTTTCTTAGCTACCTTCTTGGAACATAACGGCTGACTCGGCCCCCCACCAGGGTGTGGGATCTCTCCCGGGGCTTTTTTCATTGTCAGGTGCTCAACCGAAGTCGTCCTGTTGCCAGGCCTTCAACCAAACACATCCTGCTTGGCAGCCGCTGTGTACTCAGTGTTCTAACCTTTCCCTGAACCAGTCATCTTAAGTACAGCCTTGCAAAATGGCGTTACTGCTGCTAAGCTGGGGTCTTTCAACACAAACAGTACGGTAGAGAGAGAGAGAGAGAAAGAGAGAGAGACGGAGACAGAGAGAGAGACTAGGCATAAACTACCTTTTCAATTAAAGTTATCATGCTTAAAATACAATATTTTTTAAAAAGCAAGTCAGAACAATGGGCTGTAAGCGTTTTGTCCCTGATGAGTTTGCTTCTAATTTTCTTTAAAAGAATTTTCAATCTAAGCTTCACGAAACTCATTTCTTCATCTACTCATTCACTCAGCCAGCCAGTATTTGTGGAGTGATAAACTACTATTTTAGTGTCTTCCTTCCTGCGTGGGGGACTCTGCCCTTCTGGATCGCAGGGAGAAATAGAAGAGCTACAGTTACTGCTTGTGTTGTGCTGTATATAAACTAATAAATTGGAAGCATTAACCTGAGGGCACAGTAAAAATAAAATTCAAGATACTAGGGAAGATGTTAAATATTGGATTTGAATAAAACGAGTTAGAACTTTGAATAAGTCTTAAATTTCCTTCTGTGAATATCACAAACATAAATTCACTGTGTCAGATTTTTTTTCAAAGCGGAAATGGCCACACACACTTCCTGGCCAAGTGATTCTACCCTTCAAATCTGTGAGAGTCACATCAGTGAGAGAGAGGGGTCTCTTCAAATGATTATATGATCCAAACTTTAAAACCATTCTGTAGCCTTTGAAAATTCTGCGGTTAAAATTCTGTTTTTAAAAGACAGACCTACTCTTTCTATTCATTCACCAAAATAATATGGAATTGTAGAGTTTTTATAAACAATAACAACGCTCTAATCGGCCATTGGGGGGCACTGATAAATGGCCCAATGAAAGCATCTGCATTGTACTTCCTGGACATAGTCTATTTCTTCTCAGGTCAAAGAAGGGGCCCCACAAATGTAATTATATGTAGGGTGTTGAGATCAGGAGATGATCCTGATCATCCACATGAACCAGATCAGAAAGGTTTTGATGAGGAAAAGTGTCCATCAGGGGGGTTGGAGAGGGAGTGGAAGACGCTCTGTTGTTGCTATGCTGCCTAAAGAAGGGTTCATGAGCCCATGAATGCGACTGACCGCTAGACTCCAAAATACAATGAGACAGACTCCCCCTAGAACCTCCAGTGAAGGAGCCCAGCCCAACTGATAACTAGAACCATCAGGTAGTAAATCTACAGTCTACTCAGATGCTAAACTTTTGCTAGTTTGTTACAGTAAATATATATATATATATATATATATATATATATATAGTGTGCGTATATTTATTTAGTTGTACTATATAATTTAAATTATATACATATAAACATGTGTAGAATACATAAATATTTAGACAAGCTCTATATATGCTGAGATAAGATCTAGAGCTTGGTCCAAAAGAAACCATATACCACCACATTTACTCCTCAGGCACCTAAAACCATAAACTCTCCAAGGTTGCATGGGTACCTTGTACACAGTAGACAGCAACATTATATTTTACAGGAAGCTGCTGAATTGGTGTCCAAGTGGTAGAGCTCTCTGTCTTCCCACAGCCCCTCAGCCAAGTCAAGAGCTTGATGTATGTCGGTAAGCAAACTCAAGACCACAGGGCACCTATGAGTCTTTGCTTCCCTGAGATGTCCTTCAAGGAGTCCATCTGAGGCCGCCTAGGAACTCCAGCTCTGCCAGTCCTGCTCAACCTCCTTAAAGACGGAGAGAAACCACACCACACATCACACCTGTGCCATCTAGGACACTCTACATGTCAGTGGCAAGCAGCTGGAGACCTCTGGCATCTAAGGCCCCAGTCCTCGAGTCTAACACAAGGTGACCCCTAAAAGCTTTGATCACTTCCAGTCTTAACTGAACCCCATCAGTGTACGGAAAGGGTGTGATCTGCAAACAGGCTAGGCCACGTTAGCAGCTGTTCTAGCGTCATTCCTGTTGCTGTGGCCAAACAACCTGGAAAGCAAGCACTGGCTTGGGTTACACTTCCAGGTCACAGGTCATCACTGAGGGAAATCAGGGCAGGGACTAACGCAGGAGCCATTGAGGATCAGTGCTTTCTGTCTTGGCATCCAGGTTTATGCTTAGTTAGAGGTTTTATACAGCTCAGGACTACCTACCCAAGCAAGTGCCACCCACAGTGGGCTAGGCCCACTTACCTACTCAACCATCAAGGTAATTCCCCAGAGACATGCTCACAGGCCAGTGTGATCTGGGCAACTCCTCAATGGAGACTCCCACCTCAGAAAACTTTAGGCTATGTCAAGTTGACGGTTAAAGCTAATTAGGATAGTAAGTAGCTAGGCATGGCGGTACACGCCTTTTATCCCAGCACTTGGGAGGGAGAGGCAGGCAGATTTCTGTGTGTTGGAGGCGGAGCCTGGGCTATATACTAAGTTTCAAGGTAGCCAGAACTATTAGACAAAGAGACCCTGTAGCAAAAACAAAAACAAAAAGATAGTAGCTATCCTGAGGGACATATGTGGCCCAGGGGAAGGTTTGGCATGCCCAGTACTGAAGCCTTTAGGCAGGTGTCACCTTCTAGATTCACTGGCCCATGAATCTAACCCTGTGCAAATGCCAATAGACATCCATTGATGCCTTCTCTCTCCTCTTAAGGGTGCTATTTATTTCATAACACAGAAAGAGCGTCCCATCTCATAGTTCTATAAGAAGGCCCAGGTTAATTGTATTTTGCTTTTTACTTCAATGTTTTAGTGCCTGTGATGTTGATATAAAAAATGGCCCCTAGAGGCTCATATATGTGCACACTTAGTTCCCAGTTGATGAACTATTTGGAGATTAGGTGTGGCCTTGTTGGAGGAAGAGTGCCACTGGGATCCGCTTTCAGGTTTCAAAAGCCCATTTCAGTTCACTTGTGCTCCCTCCCCCTCTCTCCCTCTCCCCCTCTCCCTCTCCCCCTCTCCCCCTCCCCTCCCCTTCCTCTCCCTCCCCCCCTCAGCTGTGGATCAGGATGAAAAGCCATCAGCTACTATATCTCCCTCCACACTATACCTGTCTGCTTTCTCCCGTCATGATGATAGTGGACTAACCCTCTAAAACTATAAGCAAGTCCCCAGTCTGATGCTTTCTTCTTACCTTGGTCACGGTGGCTCTTCACAGCAGTAGAACAGTAACAAAGATGGTGCCTTTCATAGCTGCTGTTGAAACTGACCCAGTAATCTGGTTCTCATAAACTCTGTGTCTTTCTTATTAGAGAAAGCAACAGAAACAAACCCAGGAAAAGGCAGAGAGATGGACATGGTGTCTTCATATCTTCTCGGGAGAGGACTAGCTAAGGTCAGCTCAGCCCCGTTATCCTCAGGTCGCCACTCAGTCCTGATACAGCCATGCCTCTGCACTGGCTCACGGGGACTCCATTTGACTTGCCAGTTGTTAAATAGTTTCTCTATAACCTCTACTGTGCCATTTCCCTGCCATTTGGCTGTGTGCTAACACTGGGGAATCAACTTTTCATGGGCTCCGAAGTGGGTATTCAGGAAAAAGATAACCAAAGGAAAAAAGTTGTGAATTTGAATATATATGCTAAAATATCTTAAATGTACTTAGTCATATTATAGTGATTACCCCCTAAGGAGGTGTTTTAAAACCTCTGGATGAGTTTCTCCTTCAATCAATCAGCCATTTCTATACCCTGACATCAACCTTTGTGAGCCTTCTATAACTTGTCAAAGTCACTCCTCTACAAAGTATAAAATGACCACGTTTTATGCCTTTTTTTTCCCCTCTCAAAGGATAAAGAAGAAAAAAAACAGAACATCTGTGAGATAGAAGACTGTGGCCCCATCTGTCTCCTGTCTCAGATGCATCGTCCTTATAACACGTCTGTTGAAGATTTCCAAAGCCTTTTGAACAGCTCGCACAGTTTATGCGTTAATCAGCCACCGTGCCTGAGAGGACTCGTCGTTCCTGGTAAGTGAGCCATAGACTGAAATCTCCTCAAGAAGTTAAGATCTCTGTGTGGCTCAAACTAAAGATGAGACTAGCACATAAAACTCACTGTTTTGTAGAAATACACGTATTTAGCTTACTGGTTTCGAAGGAATGATCAAGAGGGTAATATCCTCAGAAAGTCAGACAGGTTTGCAATATGATTGATCCTTGAGCAGGGCAGGATTTAGAGACTCCAATTCCCAAACACTAAAATCTCCACATATAACTTTCAACTTCCTACCCTTAACTACTAACCCCCTATTTCTCTTCAGAGGACACCTGTTCATTTTACACATTTGTGTTTATTTGGTTTTTATGCATTAATCCATATCTGTATTGGTTGCTCTTCTAGTACTGCGGTGAGACATGTGACGAAGGCAACTAGTATAAGGAAGGCTTGCTGGGGCTCGCAGCTGCAGAGGGAGAAGAGTCTGTCATGCCAGGGAAGCCGCAGGCATGACACCTGGAATGGCAAGCTGAGAGCTTACGTCTTGAACAGCAAGTAGGAAATAGAGAGAGTGCCCTAGCACAGGCACGAGTCTTCAAATGATAAAAGCATATCTCGAGTGACATACTTCCTTCAGCCACACAACTTAGTGGAAAGAAGAGTGATTTACACAGAAACAGCATCACTCGGAATTTCAGATGAAGACCGGGGCATTCGAGCGTTCAACATCACCAACCAGAGGTGGCTGTGACAGTCCTACAAGTCGGGCTGGGGCTGTAGCTCAGTGGTAGGAAAAGCTCTTACCTGACATGCAGAAGGTTCAGAGTTCAATCTCCAAGAAAGTAAGAGGGGAGAGAGTGGAGGACAGAGAAGAGGAAACCCATTGTGTACTGTGACGCTGGGTACCATTACGGTTCACTACTGGGAACACTGTCCATGAGTAATGCTTTATGCAGTCTCTCTATGTGTGTGCTTGCTTGTACTTATGGGACTGAGTAATAAAACATGCTATTATCTACACATATGCATTTATAACACACCTAACTATTGACTCTCTTTTAATATCTCTATACTATGCAATTCTTCAGTGAGTTTTTACAATTCACATATGTATGTTTTTTAATGCCCACATAGACGTGGCCCGTGCAGTTCGCAGGGAGGGACTTCCAGTCGAGAGACTCTGCTTGCCTGCCCTTCTGTGCTTGCTTCCACACCCGAGAGAACCCTGTCTCCAATCCCAGCACTCAGGTGGGGGTGAACTGTGCAAGGATACGACTTCAGGTCATCCTTCGCCATACCGTAACTTCAAAGCCAGCAAGATGCAAACGGTTTAAGATTCAATACCTGGAATTGGCTTGAGGTCTGATTAAGGTGGGTTGAATGCATATAGACATAACCTATACATGTGTACCATTTTAGGAGACTATACCATGGAGTCAATGAAGAACAAAATAAGAATCTAATAGGGCCAGGCAGGGGTGGCACGCACCTTTAATCCCAGCACTCAGGAGGCAGAGGCAGGTGCGTCTCTGTAAGTTTGAGGCCAGCCTGATCTGCAGAACTAGTTCCGGAACATCCAGGACTACACAGGGAAATCCTGTCTCAAACTCTCCCCCTACTCCACACCCCCTCCCCGCAAAAGAATCTAAATAGAGCACAGTGCTAGGTGTTGGCTACACAGGACACTTTTTTGGCTAAGGAAATTAAGGTGACTTTCCTGCCCTGTCCATTTTGAAACATCAGCAGATCTCAAAAATGCTATTTTTTTCCCCTAACTTCTGAACCTTAAACGGAGCAACTGAGACTAGACTGACCTCGGTGGTGGCTGATCCAAGTCCTGAAGAGAAAGGCAACATACCAGGTAATTTACCTTGCTAAGTCACCAGCTGAGCCCCATAGCAACCCAGCTTACTGTTGTTTTAGGGCCTGTCATAGACTTTTTCACTGAAAACAAAATCTTATAACAAATGAAGCATGGCCTTTGTTTATTCCAGTGTGTGTGAAACGACACGTGAAGCACGCGTTTGAAACAAATTCAAATGCTTCTTATAAATAGACTCAAGGACCCTATTTAGAATGAGTGATGGTGTGGTCCGTTTTGAAGGTCATGTTTCCCTCTGACATTCTTTAAAATTTCCAAGTGGTAGTAAGTAAAAGAACGCCATCTTGGATCCAGTTCCATTACTGACCTGCTAGCTCTTGGGAAGGAAAATTCTGCATTCCCAGGCACTCTGCAGTCATAGTAACTGTCTCAACCTCTTCTCCTTAGAACGAAGCCAACGAAAATGATCACCAATGTACCTAGGGACTACATAAACCTGGGATACATACAGGACCCTCAGAATTCCATCAAGAAAACAGTCTGAAATCAATGGCTACCGACAGTCATTGCTGCTGCTCCTTTATGTCTCTGGATTTTGCATTGAGGAAATGTAAGAAACTCCGCTCCCAATCAAGAAGCAAACAGTAATCCTTCACAAGAGTCTGTGGTCATTGCTTCAGTGGTGGCACATGTCCTTAATCCCAGCACTTGAGAGGCAGAGGCAATCGGATCTCTGGGCCCCGGGCCTGCCTCATCTGCAGAGGAAGTTACAGGACAACCAGAGCTACACTGAGAAACCCTGCCTTGAAACAAACAAAAAGAGTTTGGCAGGTCCCTACGGCAATCTTTCCAATAAAGACTTTTCTCTTCTTACTTCCCCCTATCACTGACGGCCCCCGCCCCGGCCCCTCTGACTCTGAAGGCAAAGTCTTCAAAACGAAATAGCAAGAATCTAAGTTCTGCCTTTGAGGGGATACTTGGGCGCGGCGTGCCAGGAGGTCATGCAAATGAGTAAGAAATTCAGCTGGTGGCGGGACCGCAGCAGACTGTAGATCGGGGGAGGCTGCAAATCTGAAAATGTTCTTGCTCCAGACCACAAAGATCACGATGGAGAGGCCTTTGGTTGGAGAGGTGGGTGTTATCTGTGTGGTTCTGTGTACACTCATACGCTTGCAGAGGCCTCAGGCTGACACCAGAAGTCTTCCTCAACAACTCCCTCCTCATCCTTAGAGGCAGAATCTCCCAGTGGAACCCCGAGTTCATGACTGTTGCAAGCCTTCCCCAGGACCTCATCACTGTGATTACCAGTGGCCTGCCCTCGCCACCAGCATTTACATGGGATCTGGGGATCTGAACTCCAATCCTCCCACCTACACCTTAACCACTGAGCAACCCTCCCTCTCCCCACGAGGATCTTGTTTCTGGGTTTGTATTGAGTGGGTTGCTGTCTTGTTTCTTTGGTATTAGCCACACATGCCCACGTTCCAGAACCAGCCTGCCTTCAGTGACTTGGCACCAGCAGCCACATCGTCGCCAGCTGCCAAAAGTAACATTATTTCTACTGTCCCCACCATCACGGTGTTCTCTCTCCCTCCGTCTGTCTCATTCTTTTCTCCCTTTCCCTCTCTCTCTGTGGCAGACTTTTGCCCCACTCCACCCTCCCCACCTCCCCACCCGGTTGCGTGGCATGATCTTCTGATCTCCTGCAGCAAAAACCTAACAGTTAGGTTGGTTGAGTGAATGGTGGGTGTCTTGTTGTTTTTGCTTCTGTTTTGGAAAGTTATTTTTGTTTTGCTTTGTTCTCCAATTGAAATAAGTAATATTCTTTCAATCACTTGAGGAAGGGACATTTCTGTGCCCTTGTAAACGCAACAGACACAGTAAGAAACCTCAGAACACTCCTCTGTAATAAATCTTATAAAAACTGTCCTGGGACTGATTGGACAGGTGGTTTTTATAGTTTATTTATTATATCTTTATATTCGTTATGTGTTTAATGATATTGGGAAGACAGGCACAGCAGTTCCTACACTGAGCATGCCCCAGACAAGTTGGGGCTTTAGGAAGAGCCTTCTTCTGAACTTAGTGCTCATTTTCAACGTGGGCTCAGAAACTATTTAGGGAAGGATTTTTATAATTCTTATAATTAGTTGAATTGTGCTTTTTTTAATTTTAGTTTTCTTTTAGTTATATTTAAAGCCATTTTAGGGATGATTTTGTAGCTGTCGATGACTTTTTCACCAACATATCCAGCAGAATTAATTATCAACTGTACAATTATACTGATATGCATTCCAAAGCACTGTTCTTTGCTGATATTGCTTGGGTTCTCTTTCTACATCCGATACTATTTTCTTTGTACGGTTTGAAGTAATATTTACTTCATAAGGATTAATGACAGTTACTGTTTTCTGACAACAATTTTAACAATATAAAATTTTCTGTAATTCCATATAAATCTCCTCCTTAAGTTCTGCTTGGTCATGCTCACACTGTCCCTTGCTATTGCTTTGTTTCTCATTATTTGCCTCTTTATTTGCATTTAAATATCTGCCTCGCTTTGTTTCACTGTTTTTCAAGAGCACAGTGCCCTAGCCTAGGTTTTCATGGTTGGTTTGTTTTTGTTTGTTTTTAACCTGTTTTGAGTTGATTTCTCGAGGTTTAGTCTGTAATCTATGTTCTTCTCAATGGTAATTTGGTTTCATGTCTTACTATGTGCTTGGTTGGCTTTGATTTAAAGTGCATGGTACCCGCCCTCCTCCATGGAGGATGTGTTCCAAGACCCCCAGAAGATGCCTGTAGTGATGGTCTTTCTCCTTTTTATTAGAAGAAGCTTCTCTGTGACACATCCCAACTGCCAGAGTCACTACTCTTGCTTGTGTGAGTAAATAAAGGTCATCTGAACACAGACAGTGAGTTACAGGGACAGTTATCTAAAAGTAAATACATGGTGGCCCTTAGTACTGTTTTCTAGATACTTTCTTCCCGGAAGTATCTAGACACTGTGAGAAGTGTCTCTCTGCCCTCACAAGGGAGTAAGTCAGGCTCTCAGGTTGCTTCTCAGTTTCATGTGGGGTTTTGACTAAGTATCTTCGAATTTATTTACTTTGTATCTCATACATGTTGTTTCTTGTTTCCTTTACTTGAACCAATGGAGTGCATTAGAGACTCCCAGCATGCACTGCGGCCAAGGTCTGCAAGTCTCTGCTCCTATCCTGGGCTTTTAGACGTGGGAATTATAACTTACTTGCTGTGCCATCATGAGGTCTGGAGTCCGGATCCCTACAACCCATATACAGGTCAGATAGAAGCAGCCACCCATCCGTAATCCCAGGCTCTGGAAGCAGAGAAGGGATCTGAAGCAAGCAGACTACATGGTTAGCCCTACGCACATACTGTGGGTCCGATTGTAAGATCCTTCCTATAAGAAGAAGATAGCAATCAATGGCTGTATATATTGTACTCTTGCACACATGCATGCACACACACAGAAGCATGATCAGATTGTTTTATTTATACACACACACACACACACACACACACACACACACACACACCCCTAGGAAATATTAATGTAGTTTTGTAACCTCAAACACAGGCTAAAAGTCAGAAGTTCTCAATCTGTGGGCTGTGACCCCTTCTGGGTTGAATGACCCTTTTGCAGAGGTCACCTAATACCATTGGAAAACAGATATTCATACTGCAATTCATAACAGTAGCAAAATTACAGATATGAATAGCAATGACATGGTTTCACCTGTAACATGAGGCACTGTATTAAAGGTCTCATTTTACCTAATCTTTCTCAAATTGTACAGAACTTAGGTTCTCGTGGTGGGAGGACAAGTGGCGGAGAGCTGTGTGGTGTCTCCTGAGTGTTTCTTTTCTGGCAATCGCTTTGAAAACACAGCTAACACACTTCCTTATGTTTGTTTTCCTGCCCCAATCCCATCTGTTTTCAACTCTCAGATTCTTTGATTGGATAATACAACCGAGTCGATGTTTATGCCCTGCTCCAATGTGGATGACGCTGATATCACAACCTCCCAGGTTGACGGTACCATGAAACTAGGGCCTTTTGGGAGTCACAGGGAAAATCGCTAACTAATGGGACTGGTGCTCTGAGAAGAGACTCCCCCTCACCCCACCCTGCTTATACCTTCCATCTATGAGAAGTCACCATTTAAGAACCAGGAAACAGGCCCTGGGGTTAGAGGGTTAGGGTTAGAGGGTTAGGGTTAGGGTTAGGGTTAGGGTTAGGGTTAGGATTTTCCCTGTACATTTCTTTTGTTTATAAACCACCAAATCTCTGCGTTTTATGGTAGCAGCCTATATGGGCTAAGATAGACTGTAGAGCTGTGAGTATTTGTTAAACTCAGCCTTAGATATTTCAGTAAGAAACAAACCAGGAGCCACCTTATCTACCTGTAATCCTCTCTCCAACCACTGCTCCTCCAACCCATTTGCTGTCTCCATTTCACTTCAGAATCCAAGGCTTTACACACACACATACACACACACACACACACAC
This sequence comes from Rattus norvegicus, assembly GCF_021556685.1. Taxonomy (NCBI): domain Eukaryota; kingdom Metazoa; phylum Chordata; class Mammalia; order Rodentia; family Muridae; genus Rattus; species Rattus norvegicus. The sequence continues at coordinate 36,527,388 of NC_141535.1, forward strand.
ACACACACCACACCACACATACCACAGATACAGACACACCACACCACATACACACTACACCCACACACACCAACACACACATCATACACTAAGATAGATAGATAGATAGATAGATAGATAGATAGATAGATAGATAGATAGATAGATAGATAATAGATAGGTTTATAATTTTTTTTACATATGACTAGCCCCACTGAAGAACTGATTGACATCAGAACCTCTGGGAAATGATGTTTATGCCAGAAATGAAGGTAGTTTACGTTAATGTGAGCAGTGAAGCTAGAGATCTCTACCCCTTGATGAAGCTTCCAAGATGAGGGGTGGAGAGCACGTGAAAATCCTCCAGTGATGTGGGAACAGATCACTAACACACTCCTGGTTCAGTCATTCACATCCCTCCCTTCTGAAAAGTTCTCCCCCCACTCCCCCCCCCATCATCCAAACCTTTACAAGCAAAGCATGAACTCTGCATCCACCTGAGTTCTCCACAGCGCAAAGGTGGGTGGTTTCTTGTTTTTCTTTTTATTTACGTTTTACTTATTCACTTTACATCCCCCTCACTGCCCGCTTCCCTGCAGACAGGAGCCTAGCATGGCTGTCCTCTGAGAGGTTCCACCCATCAACTAACACACAGATGCAGACACCCACAGCAAACAGTGGATGGAGCTTAGGGACTCTTATGGAAGAATAAGAGAAGGGATTACAGCCCCTAAGGTGATAGGAACTCCATAGGAAGACCAACAGACTCAACTAACCTGGGCCCTTGGGGCTCCCAGAGACAAAAGTGTTTCTTCACCCCCATCTACCACTTCCTCTAGTCCTAGATGTGCTCACAGTGAAGAGGGACTTTCTCAGCAGCCAGTGAGTGGTTCAAACATTTCCCCAAGGGCTCAGTGGCAGAGCAAACAGGAAACCCAGAAAAAGCTCAGGGCTCAGCTGCAGAGGGACCTTGTTGCCTATTGGATTGCATGCAAGATGTGCCCCCTCCCCTGAGAGGTTGGTGTGAGCCCATGTCTCTGATTCACGGTCAATACCGCTAAAGAATGGTGACGTCAGCCATGAGTCACACCCAGAAAGAGAAGAGCAAGTAATTTGTTTGATAGGAGAGGGAACGTGTCTTCAAATCCTCCAGACCTGACCCTCCTTTAATAAGGATACAGAGACCTTTGTCAGGAGAGAACTCCGGGACGACAAAAGAGACGTGACATCTGGTGTCAGTTTTAAAAGGCCACCGAGCATGCTAGGCGTGTTTCGTGTTTTAGCACCAGAACACTGAGGCTGCTGCTACCTCTCAAAGTTTATTTTCCTTTTTATCACTTATATTTTATGGCATTAAATTTCTTCAATTTTCCAGGTTGGCTCAGGTGCGGTAATGAAATTCTGGGTCAGGGGCCATTTTCACACATGAACAGGGCCTTTTCAGAAAAGAATTGTTCACCTGAAGTAATTAGCCAGCAGTTCCTCGTATCCATTCTTATTACCGCATATCTCTTCCTGCCAAAATCAGACTTGTTCTGGAATCTGGACCTTTACGTGGGCGCTGTCCCTGTTTGTGGGTCCGGGGAGCAGCAGAGGGGCCGATGGCTTTCATGTGCTATGAATGAGCACTCCACAGTTGGAGTGACGCTTTCATCAGCAGGCCCTCGCTGGAAACCTTTCAGTGCACACGGGTCTGCCAGACATTCATATCAGAAATCCACAGGCTTTATTTAACTCTCCCTGGAAGGAGGGATAAAGGTTACAAAATAATGAGGAAGCGCTCTGTTGAGCAGGAACCCAGGAGTCACAACCTCTTTGTTAAAACTGACAAAAAGAGTTGGAAGATAAACTCTACAAGGAGCAGAATCGGGGCTATTTAACCTGCCGAAGGGGAAGCCGGAAGGGAACAAAAATCACAGGTCTCATGCAGATGAAGGTCTATTATAATAAAGGAAAGTGCAGCCCCAGCTCCTCTAAGGACAGGTAAGAAATGGGTTTCAATAGCAACAGAAAGGCTTGCAGGCATTTGAGCATCTTAGAAAGAATGAGCATTTAGACTTGGGAAGGGGAAGCTCCCTAATCCCTGCCCCTCCCTCGTCCAGCTGACAGCCCCTGCCTTGTTTCCCTGGAAATTGGAGTAAGGTGGCAGCCTGGTTCCAATAGGATGGCTATGAAAATAAAAAGGCACAAGACTGCACCTTAAATGTAAAGAGCGTTTTAGAAAATGTAAGGGATTGTGATCTCAGCTTGGGCAAGTGATAGGTTAGAGCTTGATGTCATCTCCAAACATGGGCACTGACTTCTCAGCAGTCTTATTAGAGAAAACATACCCAGCTGGAAGACATACTATCATGAGAAATCATGAGAGAGATAATGTGTGCGCACTCGTGTGTGTGTGTGTGTGTGTGTGTGTGTGTGTGTGTTGTGTGTGTGTGTGTGTGTGTGTGTGTGTGCGCGCGCATGCGCACGTTGGTAAGTATATGTGAGAGAGTGTATATGCAAATGTGTGAGTGTGTATGCCTGTGAGTGTGTGCCCAGTGTATGTGTGTGAGGTTTCACTCAAGTGTGCAAATGCACACACCCAGGGCTTCATGCTTGTCAGGCAAATGATCTTCACTGGACCACACCCCCAGCCAGTTAATAAAGTTATTGTATTAGAGCCAGAGAGAAGGCTTGATGGGTACAAACTGTATTGCCCCTAAACCTGATGACCTGAGTCTGATCATCAGAATCCACATGGTGGAAGGAAAGACGCAAATCCACAGATTTGTCCTCTGACTCCCGAATATCTATACTGCACCAGCCCACACAAAATAAAGGTCCTTTAAATTTTTGAAGAATATGTGTATTAGTGTATTTGATGCCAAACAAGTGGGGATGTGCAGCTAAAGAGAACCCAGGTGTCTGCTTTGAAGGTGAGAAACCCTGGAGAAATCCATGAAAGCAAGGTTTCTGGAAATAACCAATACCAAGAGCTACAAATGTATCCACTGTTGATGGCTGCGTTTCACTCCCAGCATTTCCTCGGGATGACAGCAAAACCAACAAGGTCCCAGGCATGGCCTCACAAGGCTGACTTAAGTGGCCAAAGCTGACGAACCACAAGTTCAAGGTCAGTCTGAACTACACAGCAAGACCTGTCTCAAAAGGACCTGACAAACAGCCACATCCGGGAAACAGTTATCCTGGGGCTTGAAGTCCTTAGGAGACTTTCCTGGGACCAGCACTGTAGACAAGAACCAGGGGGCAGATGGAGAGACCACAGTGCCTCGGCCTCCAGGCCTTGCCACCTTTGACTTGCTGGTAGAGGGTAGAGACTGGAGGTCTTTCAGTGTGAGGGTCAGCCATGTCTCGAGGAGCTCAGATGCTAGGCAAATGATACGGTCTCCACCCTTGAGTCTTCACCCCCACTGTGGGGGAAGGAACTTTCCTGATTATCAGTTACTATTTAAAGCAACTCGTGTAGACGTTTCCTTCCTTGAGCCTTAAAAGGAGGGTGTTACACTAAAGCAACAGTCATGAGCACGTCTTAAGATATTTATTCCTTTTTTTTTTCACTAGAAGCTCACTCAATAAGCAAGATATCGAACTTGGCCTTCTATGAACTCGCTTTTCCTGCCTGTGAACTCCGACTCCCGCTCCATTAAATATGGATAGCGTTGGTCTCTGCCTGCTGACTCTCCTGCTTTGTGCTGGCATTTTATATTCATGGGAGCTCGGCAAGGAACAAAATATAGAATTCAATGCAGAGTTTCTACCCATTGGTTTTTTCATTCAAAATTCAACAGGTAGACAGAACGCCTGCATGAGAAAAGGATGGGGCGGCTCAGGGGAGGGAAGTGAGGCTGCACCGGTAATGATACCTGATGCAGACCGCCAGGGCTCAGAGAGCCAGAGGTGGTTTTCCCAAAGAGAGTGAGTCTGGAGATGCGACTGACACAGTGAGTTAGGCAGCCCCTGTCAGTGGCGGCTGAGCCAGGCAAACGAAGTTCCATTAGCCACCTGGAACCAGACGACTTTTCTGAGATGGGGTCAAGGTGACATGTTACCCACTGCATATGGGTACTTTGCGCACAAAGCAGCTAGATCGAATGCATATATAACCAAGCAACTGGTGTGTGAAGTCAGACAGGTTCCAACCCTCACAGCTGACCATGCTATTATTGGAATGGATGTCTGCGGCTTGGGTGCGTCTCTCAAAGCCTCGTGGGTTGGAAACTATTCCCAATTCGCTGTGTCAGCGGCATTTGAAGACTGTTGTTTAGAAGGCTGTCAGGATCAGATAAAGTCATGGAGTAGGCCCCCTCCCCCACCTCCATTTATAAAAAGATGGCGTCTTAGACCACTCGAATGCTTGCTCTGTCTCACCCCACCACATGATGTCGACACCACATTGCGATTCAGAAAAGACTCTTAGGCCTTCGAGGTTCCGCAACCATCAGAATTTCTGTTCTCTCTAAATTACACAGTCTTAAGCTTTTGTTACATGGATAAACACCTGGAAGACTAAAACCGAAAGGCAGCAATGAGCAACCACAAGGAAATAAACAACCCAGCCAAAAAGTGGCTAAACTAAACAGTGAGAAGAAATACAAATGGCCAATAGATGTTTTTTAACCTTGTTCAGCATCCTTAGCCACTGGGGAAATATAGATAAAACTACATTACCATTCCATCTCACCAGAGTCAGAATGGCTATCATCAAGTAAAGAAATAACAAGAAATGATGGTGGGGATGTGAGGAAAGCATCTTTGTTCACTGTTGGTAGACGTACAATCTAGCATAGCCATTGGGAAATCAATGTAGAGGTTTCTCAAAAGCTAAAAAACCAGAGTTACCACGTGACCTATCCATACCACTGCTGGGCAGATGCCCAAGGGACTCCACATCCTTCTACAGAGACACTCACTCATTCATTTTATTGTTGTTCTGGTGACTATAATGAAGACTGAGGCTAGCCTAGATGCCCATCAACTGATGACTGGAAAATGGTACATATAGACCATAGGATTTTACTCACAGGTAGCAAAAGTAAAATAAAATTATGTAGGAAAGTAGATAGAAGTGGAAATTATTATATTAAAGTTGTAATCCAGGCTCAGAAAGAAACACCACGTATTCTCGCCTACGTATGGCTCTTAGCTCCTCATTGTTATGTAAGTGTAGTGATGTGGGAATGACTGAACACGTCAGGAAACTAGGAAAGAGCCCACGATGTGAAGTGGGGTTGGGCCTTACAAACAAGGATTCGGGAGGATAATAGAACACATTGTAAGGCCATCTTTCAAAGAAGAAGAACTCCACAGCGCAGAGAAGAACCCAGGAGGAGTTTGCACAACCCAAAGGGAAGGCCCTGCTCCAGTAGAGGAACAGTCTTTGGTCCTAGAAACCTATCGCCCTTCCCTTGAGCTGACAGAACTGTGGCTTCAGAGTCCCCTCATCTAGGTCCTGACAGTCCAGCCCTGCACCTTCTCAGACTCTACCTGGCTACACGCATATCTTCTTGGGATTGCAATGACCCACTCTACATACACCTTAGGGCAGTTCTCAACCTGTGGGTCGTGACTGCTTTGGGGTTGCATATCAGATATTCTGCATGTCAGATCGTTACATTATGATTCACAATAGTAGCAAAATTATAATTATTAAGTAGCGACAAAAATAACTTTATGGTTGGGGGGGTCACAACATGAGGAACTGTATTAAAGGGGCACAGCATTACAAAGGTGAGAACCACTGCTTTAGGGCAATAGTGCCAGGGACTCTGAGGTACAATGTCCTGTACAGCAACAGCCCAACATCAGCTTCCTGGAGTGGGTGTGGGAGGCAGAACCCAACTATTAGTGAAAACTCTATGACCACCTCAAGTCAAGTGAAGCCTGCTGAAGAGGACCCCTCCTATAGGATCCCTGGAACTGGGCCTGGCCTCCATCTTTTCCCTCCTCAGTTAATTTTAGGGCTCCTCGAGGAAAAGGCCCTAGCACTAGTGCTGGACCAGCCTCCATTCTGACTCACTGTATGTGTGATAGCTGGTAGCTTAAAGCCAGCACACACACATAGCAGCAGGCACAGACAGCGCCCAACTGACCTGAGTGCTGTCTTCTGACTCAGGCTGACTTCTTATCACCACCGGTTTTCCCATATCCATCTCACCTGCACTTACACCGGCAGGATGCCACTCACACAGTTGTTCCTTACCAGAACCAGCCGGGCTCATGCTCTGCCCTGTTGTCAGTGGCTTATCTGCGGCAGGATGTGTCTGTTGAGCCTGAGTGGTTGGAACACAGCCACACTCACCGATGCACATACGCATGCACTGCAAACCATGCTGCTACCTGCCCAGGGGGCCTATAGACAGAAAGCCACAAGCCTCTATAAAACTTGGGATGGAGGGACTACCTACAGCTCCCTCACATGAGCTTTAGGAGATCCCCTTGTCACCGAAAACTGAGGAGAGAGTGCTGCATCCTTGTGCAGCCTCTGCCGCTGTGCGGAGGAAGAAGTGATGGACAAGTTGAAGCCACGGGTAGAGCGGTGCCAGTCAAAAACAGAAAGCACACAGAACCTAAACCAAACCCTTGCTCCTGCCCTCTGCTTTCCTCTCCCCTGTGGACAGACTTCAGTGTCACTGGTTCTCCCCACCCTGTCCATGTACTATTTCATCTACTGGATGGAGACACGGTAGTTGTTTCGTGCAGCAGCATCACACTGGCTCTGCCTCGATCCGCCTTGTATGTGTGTCCCTCTGCGGCGTTTGCCCCTTGCCCTCCTCACATTAATAATTAAGTAAAATGGTTTGAGCAAGGATAGAGGACCAGAAATGGAGAAGTGGCAGTGGAAAGGATCAAAATTATGTATAAAAATGACAAAAGAGAGCCAGAGAGATGGCTCAGTGCTTAAGAGTACTTGCTGCTCTTTCAGAGGACCTAGTTTGATTCCCAGCAACCACGTAATGATTCACAATCATCCATAACTCCAGTGCCATAGGAGTTGGTGCCTTTTCTGACCTCCAAGGGCAACAGTCATTCATGAAGTGCACATATGTACATATAGGCAAAAACACCCCTATACATAAAACTAATGCACACTGAATATAACAAAGGGGCAGTGCAATGGCTTAGTGGGTTAAGGCACTTACTGCCAAGTCTTATGATCCGACATAGTCCCATATAATGGACTGAAACAGATGTATACAAAGACTCCTGCCTACAAATAAATACCTAATTTTATTTTATTTTAAAAACTTAATGTAAGGGTTTATGGAAAAGAGGACCTGCTAGAATACTAGGTAGGTTTTGAAGCAAGTTGTGGCTTTGGCTGGATCTTGAAGACTGTAGAGTTGGGATGGGCAGGAAGCAGGCAGACAGCCTGAGCTTAGGCCCATTCACCTTGTTATACCGGAGCTGAGTCTATGCCTTTAGAAGCCGGCTGCTAAGCACAATTACTGAAAACTAAGTCAAACACATACACCGAAGTGCAGTCTATCTTTAAAAGCAATGAACACTTGTCACATGGCAACCCCTTCCTCAGAAGTCATCGGCTACCAGCTCATGAGGATGAGGGGAGCAGAGGCCAGTGTCAGGGATTGGACAGCTGTGAGTACCACAGAATGACTTCTGGGATAAGCTTCAGGGAGACAGCTCATCTTTATTTAGGATGAACAGGGGTGATATAGATCTTGGTAGGGATATCCAGGGTAGGTGCACATTATTGACTAGGGATGAGGTGCAGAGAACACTTCATGGGGGCAGGAGGATAACAAGGTCAAAGCCAACCTGGGCTGCATAGCATGACCCTGTCTCACAGGGATATTTTGGGGGTTCGTGGGAGGAAGATAAAGAAAAACCAAAAAAAAATGGCTAAGATGCTCTTAGGGGAGGGTATAGTTCAGTGAGAATACCATGGGCCTTAGTCATGAGTAAAATTCCATATCTAAAGTCTACTGTGAAAACATCTAATTTTAACTAATTAGATGAGAAAACTTACGCAAACTAGAAATCATTACTGAGCTTAAGTTTTTCTTGCATCAGATAGGTGACAAAGACAAGCATACCATGTTGTTATGGGAGCTAAAAAGAAGATAGTCTGAAGTACCCAGGACAGTGTCTGGTGCACGCCAGCGCCAGGGCTGATCCTGTTATTACAGTGAAATGGTCTAAACCCACAGAGAATAAATCGACTGAACAGGGACAAGCTACAGGATGAACAGAGCACTAGGTCTAATGTGCCAAGCGAAGTATACAAGAATTATTACATGATTGGGGTGGGTGGTTAAAGTCTCCTGAGCAGGACATGAACATGGCAGAAATTGTCACTGGACGATAGTACCACACTTGGCAAAACAGAAGGCTGGGCTCTGATCTGTGGCGCTAGCAGTTTCCTGTAGCTTCCTACAGCTCTCTTGAGGTCAAGAGGCTGCACACAGAACCCCCACAGCCGCCGTCCACGGGTTAAACTCTTCCGCTTGCAGCAGCTAGTGTAGAGCTGAGCTACTGACATCACTGAGGCAGATTCCAAATGCCTTCTGGACCAAGGAAAGATTGCACTCTATAGATTATAGACTAAGTTACATAAGTGTGGTTTTAAGTGCACTTAGGACTATTCTGATTCTTTAGAAATCCATAACTTATATTTAGCCATAGCAACATATCAACATAGCAAGACTCCAGATGCATCCCTTAATGTTTTTGCCTGTCATTCTTTTATTAAAAAAGAAAGGAAGGAAGGAAGGAAGGAAGGAAGGAAGGAAGGAAAGGAGGGAGGGAGGGAGGGAGGGAGGGAGGGAGGGAGGAAAGAAGGAAGGAAGGAAGGAAGGAAAACAAAATCGCTATGCTTCCCTTTGACCTCCACATTGTCTTGCTTTAAATCAGTGGTTCAAAACTGACCCCAAGTTCAGTCTCAGGGGAATTTTAATAAAAACATAACCCTGGAAAGTGTGATCTAATAGATATGAACTGGAACCTAAACTCTGGGGTTCTGTAAAGTTCCCAAGGGCTCTTCTGTATCCTTGTTATTGCTCACCAGATTCTCAGACTGAGAAACTACCTGGGCCCCTTGCTCTGGGTTTCAATTCTTCAACTCTTCTGTAGCCTTGAACAACAGTGATCTTCTCATGCCTGCCCTGCTCAACACCCCTCGACAAGTGACCCTGCTGAACCTTCTAATCCTGCCCGACCGTCTTCTCCATATTTACTTGTATAAAACCACCAATGAGAAGAGGGAAGAGGTAAAACATAAGCCAGACATTCTGAACCAATGAAGGGTCCTGTAAAGAGAAACAAGACCAGGTATAAACAGCAGCAATCAACACTGTAGCCTCCTGGACACAGCAACAGGGAATGACCACACCACAATACCCTCATGGGCACCGTGAGTTCCGATGTTCCTCCCACTTAGGAGGTAATTTCATTTCACAAATAAATAAATAAATAAATAAATAAATAAATAAATAAATAAATAAAAATTGAAATCTTATCCCTGGTACCTCTGCCTGCACTGAGAGGTGGCAGTTCCCAGAGGAAGTTAAGTCAAGATGACATCAGCATGGTGTCTTTATGAAAGGAGGACCTTCAGATACACACTTAAAGAGAGAGCCATGTGAAGACAGCGGCAGTGATGGGGTGGTGGCCAGAGACAGTATCCTCCATGAAGGAGGCTTACACAGCTCCCACCTTCCCCAGAAGGGCCTGCTGACCCTTGGACTTCTAGTCTGAAATCTGTGAACAAGTACATCTCCACTGTTTAGGCTGCTAAGTTTGGAGTACTGTAATCTAGAAGATCCGGAGAGTTGCATATCTCTGGCTTCTAGATCTGACCAGTCTGCCTCTCCAGCTACTCTTGTTTCCTCCCCAGACTCCCCGTCTAACCACACAAGCCTGCTCTAACTTCCCCAGTGTAGCATGTCGCCATGTTTGTTACTGCTGCCCCGTGTCACTATAGAGTCCACTCCCAGCCCCCCTCCTACTGACCTCAAGAAGAAGTCACCATGACTATCAGAGCTGGACTTCATGTTCCTAACCACTACTACCTGTTTCCAGGAAAATTTCCACACAGTGAGCCACTCCTCCTAAGACATACCACCATTGGAGTCTGGACCCAACCTGCCTCCAAATCCTCATAGCCTGTCTCTCAGTCCAGCCTCTGCCATCCCTGTGACTACTGCAGCCCCACTTCACCAGCGTCAGGCAGGCTGGAGCTCTCCTGAGCCCACACCCCTTTGCTTCTCTTTTTCTGCTTCCACACACGTGTGCTGGACATACCCATGGGCCACCTTCACTGCTACAAGGAAGAAACGCCTCACTCTCTTCACCCATGCCAACTGCTCCCTGTCAGATGCCATAAGTCATCCACAGTTCCAGCAAGCTGAATAACAAAAGTCAACGCTCCTTAGTCAATGGTGTTCTCACTTCCTGACTTACCCCGCAGCCCCTCCCTTACTGTGTTATGTCAAAACGAACTCACAGACATACTGTGCCTTCTTGAGGTCGGGAAGGATAGATACCCTGTGCATCCCTGGCCTCTGCAGTCCCTGTGGTCTCTCAGTAAGTGCTAGTCAATGCACCATTGTCCTAGTAAGTGCTTCAACATCTTGTCAGGGCACCTAGGGAAAATGAAGGCAGATTGGTGAGTCTTTTGTAGTTACATTGGGATAATAAAATTAAATCCCCACCTTACACCAAGTAGAGGTGAATTAAAGATGCAAACCAAAATAAAAGACGTTCTTAATAAATGAGGGAAAGATCCATGCTCTGGTGCGAGAAGCAGTTACAAACCATGCCCTGCTAGCAGAAGCCGGGGGCGGGGAATGGAATAACATTTGGGTCAGGCTGGAGCTCAGCAGCTCCAGATATCTAAGAGAGGTGATGTCTAAGTTCTAGAAGATATGTAGAAAGAAGCCATGAGAGCTCTGGGGGAAAGGGTATTCCAAGCAATAGGAAAAACCTGCAGAACGGTACAGAGTCAAAGTGGGATCAGTGATAGCAATGGCCCTGCAGTGCTCCACCACGACCCTGCAGTGCTCCACCACAACCCTGCAGTGCTCCAATATGACCCTGCAGTGCTCCAATATGACCCTGCAGTGCTCCACCACGACCCTGCAGTGCTCCACCACGACCCTGCAGTGCTCCACCACGACCCTGCAGTGCTCCAATATGACCCTGTAGTGCTCCACCACGACCCTGCTGTGCTCCACCACGACCCTGCAGTGCTCCACCACGACCCTGCAGTGTTCCACCATGACCCTGCAGTGCTCCACCATGACCCTGCAATGCTCCACCATGACCCTGCAATGCTCCACCATGACCCTGCAGTGTTCCACCATGACCCTGCAGTGTTCCACCATGACCCTGCAGTGTTCCACCATGACCCTGCAGTGCTCCACCACGACCCTGCAGTGCCCCACCACGACCCTGCAGTGCTCCACCACGACCCTGCAGTGCTCCACCACGACCCTGCTGTGCTCCACCACGACCCTGCAGTGCTCCAATATGACCCTGCAATGCTCCAATATGACCCTGCAGTGCTCCACCACGACCCTGCAGTGCTCCACCATGACCCTGCAGTGCTCCACATACATGCTAAGCATCCGTAGGGGAGTAACATTTGGCTTTCAGAAGACATGTCAAATCTGCTTGAATAGCAACTGTGATTCAGATGGAGCCCAGAGGTTTCTGGAGGTGAGCTAGAATGTGGGGCAGGGTATAGTTGTCACCTCCCTGGAGTATTAGTGGCCCTAGTCTGCATGTGAACTGACCTGGACAACCAATTAAGGGCTGTCCAGATTCCAGAGGCCATACAAAAACACTGTCCATTCTCTGACGGCGTCAGAGAGTGAGATTTCAAAACTCCAGAAACACTTTAAGTGGCCTCAAAGCAACATAGATGACCCATTACTCTTCAGCTAAGTTAGAGTGAGGGGCTCAACTGGGGCTCCAGGGGAGGGGGAGGGAAAAGGGGGAAACCAGACCCACCCATCATTTTCCAGTCTGTATACATGGGTGCTATACATTAGGGCCTGTGACAATCACAACATCTTTACCTGCGTAAAATCTGTGTGTGTGTGTGTGTGTGTGTGTGTGTGTGTGTGTGTGTGTGTGTGTGTGTTATCCTCTTGAGCGTAGTGAATTGTTCTGAGTAATAAAAACAGGCTTCTCCTCAATTCAGTCTGATAGCTTGGCTAAGATAACTATGGAAAACTTCCTTTTCCAAGAATCAGGCAAACTGAATCAGATGTCTTGTAACAGCAATGTTCCAGCGTGCAGTGTCCTAAAAGTGCACGTACGGTCATCAAGTGCCCGTTGTCACGAAACCCTTCACAACCAGAGGATTAACCAGCAGAGTGCACAGTGCCACTCCACAGAACAGTGACAAAGTGGACAGTGAGGGGACATTTGGCTGTCCCCGCTTGCCATGAACAGGCCTGTGGTAAAGCGACTTGGTTTCTATGACTTACTGCCACTGGAGGATTGGCATATAGATACCTGGATTTTCTAAAAATCATCTATTTTTAAATACCTGCCTTTGGTCACCTGTCTACTTTTATTCCCCTGCACATCTGCTAAGACAAATTTGGAGGAATCTGACCAAATAATATCACTGGTAACATACTCAACAGATTTTATAGTCCTAGAGTCTCTGTGTTACAGCTGTGTTTTATTTATGACTCGTGTCATCAAGAAAAAAGAAGAAGAAAAAAATCACACCGTGGGGCTTCCACTCTTCAAATCTCCAGCCGGTTTTCCCCCCTCCCACCCACCCAAATTGTGCTCGTGTTTTACAGCAATACCCACCCACAGCAACGAAGCAAGAAATCAGGAGAATCAGCATTGGGTGTCAACAGTTTAGCGTTCTTCACTACCTGAGACATCCAGAGGCAATCTGTGAGAGGCTTCAGGTGACCTTGCCTGAGCCGCAAATCACTGTGATCTGAATGAGAATGGTCTCTTCTTCAATAATACATTACAGACTCCAGTGCATTCATGCATCCTCGGGGGTTCTCAGTAGGAACCGAGATTACTCTGGCACAAACTTCATTCTTTTTATCACACGGCTTCCATCAATACACTCCCAATCCCTTTAAAGCACACGACAGAGGGGGCACCCGTGCCTCCTGCCCACGTTCATCTCTGAGCTCTCAGATAGACACATAAGCCAATAAGTTATAAAATAGAATTAAATAGAGGTGCTAACACAAAACAAAAATTCCTGCCCAGGGTGTGCATGCGTGGATACTCATGTTCAAGAACTGTCAATGGTAGAATTTAAATGAGAACAGCTGATAAATTCAAGCTAGAAGAGGTGAATTGGTCAAGCCAAGGGAGCAGAGAGGCGGCCATCACATATGGTGCCAATAGGAGACCAAAGGTGACTCTTGGCATTAGGTGAGAATGACTCCCAGGACATTCATGAAGTTTCCACGGGAGAGATCTCCAATAAAAAGCAATAAAATACAAAGAGAAGGGTAGTGCGTACCCTTCACACCCAGAGAGAGCACAACAATGCCACACACTAAAATGTCAGTGCTTCCTTGGTACCCAGAGTCCTGCTGAGTCCCCCAGTCAGATGCCACGACCCTCACCCTACTGGCAACACAATCTTTATCTCTGGTATTCTCTTGAGCCAGTTGAGTCCCACACCATGGAAATGATTCAAATCTTTCCCTCGGTAAGAGGGCAAGGTTCTGCGTGTTGTGATCAAACACATAAGGCTAGAGTGAGGTTCCATGCCGGCTCACCGTATGACAGTGTGGTTCTCGTCTCTTTTCCTCCTCAACTGAATAAAGCAAATACTGTTACCAGAACCCATCTTACAGATGAGAAGCTCAAGTCTGACACGCTCAACACTGCAAAGCGTCTACCCAACCCACGATCATTTACCCATCACTCAGCCTTTCCATGTACGCCCTGGATCCAGAGAGCCGACCCCTCACCCCACCCCAGGAAACTTGTCGGGACCACCAATTCTGTCAGGCTACCCAGAAGCCCAAATTTGAACTAGAGAAGGAAACATATAGAGTGGGCTGCTGAGTGTGGAGGTTCGGCCCTGACCTGCATAGCAGGAGTTGCAGCATCAACTATTTTTGCTATCACAGAGCTTGGTGGGATTTCCCCACCCGAGTTGGGAGCTCTGCTTTTGGCCTGATAAGAGAGACCTGTGCGGAGAAAGGGAAACTATGCCATTGGCTGCCGGCCTGGGGGGATTTACGTCATCAGTCACGTCTACGGGTTGGGCTTACGGTTTTGGCCTTTGTAAGCCTGCTGCTCTGCTATAAAGTTGAGCCTTGGTCAGAACTTTGTCTTGGCTCCATTCTTCTCTTGTCCCTGTCCTTTAATTCCCGGACCCCCATTCAAGGTACCTACGTTGATTGATAGTCGCGGGTCAACTACAGCTGAGACTGGGCAGCAGAGACCAGAAAGAGGAGCCAAGAACTCCCCGTGGCTGACAGCCCAGACATTTGTGGAACCCACGGGAGATCTTCCATCCAGCTTTCTTTCCCCAAAGCTGCAGTTCTGTTCCTTGCTGTGGTCTCCATGTCCTTAGTTGCAAGAGATTAAGGCAGACTCCAGACCCCAAGGCATAGCTCTACACAGGGAAGACCTTGTAACCTCCTTAGAACTGTTGTTAACAGGACCCAAGTTGCCCCCCAGAACTCAGCAGAGTCCTGGGAAACACCTTGTCTCCCTTCTCTTGCTACCTTATCCTGGCCACTACAAATGCCTTGCGAGCAGAGTCTGTATTTCTGTGAGATTAAGCAGCATAAGAAACCGGTGACTTCTCCGAAAAAAAAGAACCAAAAAAAAAAAAAAAAAAAAAAAAAAGAAACCGGTGACTTTTCCATGTCTGGCCACCATCCCCACCCACCCCCCTTTCTAAGCTATCATGCTACCTGCTGGATAATACAACCACCTCTCAGCATTGTGACATCTGCTCCTCTGGTCCAATTTCCTTCAGTTCTCCCTCCGACTAAAACCTAAGCCTGCTGCTTCCTTTGGAACCTGTTAAAGGACTGGACACTCTCTCCCTCATATCTCTTAAAATGCTGTCTGGAGCTGGGATTTCAGTCTTCCACTTCTCATTTCTAGACTTTTCTCCTTCCTTGAACCTCCTCCCCTGAGCTTGGTCTCTTGCATTATCACGCCGATCCAACCCACCAGTCCTTCTTATAGTCTCACTCTTCTCCCTCTTGCTCCCTAAGATTTCCACTGAGGTGAGTTTAGTGTGTACGTAGGTGGCTGTGGTAGTTATTCTTGGAGGTCAAGTCTATTGGACTGAGAGATGCAGGTGCCTGTGATATTAGCAAAGTGAATTTCTAAGTGTGTCAATGAGGGTATTTCGGCATGTGTGCAAGCAATTAGGGAGAAAGATGAGGCGTGAAGGCGGGTGGTATCACCCATTAGGCTGATGGGATTCAAATGGAGAAAGTCAGTCAGTGTTCCGCCACTACCCGTCAATAGCAGTTTCTGATTTCTTCAGCCTCTCAACAAGAAACTGCAGCGAGCTGCCAGGCCTCCGCCCGACTCTGACGCTGTGTCACTGGTGTCCCTTCGCTCCTTCAAGACATCCAGCTTCTTGGTCTGAAGAGCTACTGGTTTCTCTCACTTAGTCTGCACACAGCCACTGTTGGACTATCCAGCTTCCAGCTGTGCGGGCCAATTCAATAAGTCCTCTTTCATTCTGTAGGCTGTTCCTCCAGACAGTCCTGTCTACTAAGTAATCTCTCTTCGTTGCTAAGATCTTATGCTCTACTCGCCTTGGTCCCTCACTCCTGTGGCCACATCCGTATCATCCTTTGCTACACAGGGAACAGCTGTATGAAAGCGAGTATGTCACTTTGACTTTGCCCAGTCCTGGGTTCCAGTTCCAGCCTGGACTATCGTTGGCTGTGACACTAGGTCACTTACTCAGCTGCTTTGAAACACGGCCTTGCTCAGCTCTCAAAACGGGAAACGTGTGGAAGGGTTGTTATGAAGTGGAAAAGTGATGGTCCGGGTAGAATGAGACAGGCAGCTATTTGATGGGGGTGGGGATGGTGGTGAGGCGGCCCCTCTGCATCCCCCACTGCACGGTTCAGTCCCTGGAGTCCAGGGCTCTTTCTCATGCTGAAGCCTCCTTCTGTCAGTGTGAGCATTTTATGATGAAATGAAAGATGCCTCCTTTCATATAAAGCCGAGATGTTTAAGAAGGCAGGACACAGAATAGACACGCTTACAAGTGAAGTTTGGAGGAAGGGTATGAACATTGTTTCATAAGCCCGAGGCCCCCCACCCCATGCAGAGATGCAGCCCAGCCGTAAAATCTGGTCACAGCAGCACGTGTCAATAACCCCAGCTCGGGGAGGCAGAGACAGGCAGATCCCTGGGGCTCACTGGCCAGCTGATCTGGCTAAATTACCAAGCTCCAAGTTTAAGGAGATCCAGTCTCAAAAAAGAAAAAAAAAATTAATGGAAGAGCAACTGAGGAAAACATAGAACATCAGTCTCTGGCCTCTGCCCACATGCACCTACACACATGTGTACACACAAACACACCTCCATGAACATCTGTAATACATACTCAAGTTCTAGACGTGTTTGAATTCAAAGGACTTAAGACCATGGTGGCCCTAAAATCATGTGATAAATATTTAATCAATACCACCTTATTCTTGCTTTATTGCTCCTTCCATGGCTCTGGGGCAGACATTGCCAACTGTCTCATGCCTTTCCATCTGAGCCACATGCAAGTTATGCTATTCGCACTGAAGGAGCCAGGTTGGATCGTGTGCCTCCTGATTGCGCAGAATTCAGCTTCCACACAGTCAACCCACCGAATGGACCCACAGGCCTCCAGCATGGTGGCTCTTCTGCTAGGGGAGCACAGGAGCGTTTTTTCAGATTTGAGTGCTGCTGAAGTCATGGCACGCTGCAGTTGATGTGGGTATCAGGAACCAGCAGTGATGTCACCTGGTCCCCTGCAGGGACCTGTGCATCTGTTGCCATGGCAACAGCCATACATTTCCAGCATACATTTGGTTCAGCTCTCACCTTCACCTGGGAGCAGTTAACTAACGTCACCGTTTTAATAAAAGGCAGACCCTTTCTGCCCCCTTCCTCTTTTTTTCTCCTCTCTCTCTCTCTCTCTCTCTCTCTCTCTCTCTCTCTCTCTCTCTCTCTCTCTCTCTCTCTCTTCCTTCTTCCCCTCCCTCCTGGTTCCATCGTCCTCAGTAAACCTCTTCCACGTGGGACCGTATTGGCCTGCTGTGGTCTGTTGCGACGCAAGCCGCAATTCTATCACAACTGTTGAGGTGACAGCTTCCCAGGCCTCCAACAAGGTACAGTCACCTGGATGGACTAATTCTGCAGTGTTGATCTAAGAAGGTTGGAGAGCCTCCTTCTCTGGCCATCCCAACTTAATGCATGCAAGCCATTCATGTTAAAACCTCTTCAAGTCACTGAGGTCAGGGGACCCAACGGGCATGGTGCCGTATCAACCAGTCCTGATTAAGCTTCTTTTACAGTGTGGAAGAGACTGAAGCTATGACCCTTGGCTGGTTCCATTCAGCAGGAAAAAGGGGGAAATCTTGCCCTCCAATCAAATGGAATATAGAAACAATATTGGAATGGGTTTAAACAGAAGCAGGCGGTGAGCTATGCTCTTTCAGCGATGGTCCCCTCGAGCCAGTGACCAAAGATTAACAAGCCAAAGCAAAGCCTTGCCACACGGAGGAACCTTTGAGCCAGAGCCTTGAGGCACAGCGGAGCCTTCAAGCCTTGGGACTCACCATAGGCGAGAGCTCTGCCTGGCAACAGAGTGTACCCTGACGCGTGAACTTGGGGTGACCACAGAACTGGCTCCCCTGAAGCCTTGGGGTTCTCAGAAATGCCACATGCCTGAAGAAGGGTGTGAAATTAACAAATGAGAAAAAAAATCTGGTGCGGGAAAAATCTCGTTTTTCAGTTCTTTTTTCACAGAGGGAAGGTTTGTGTGGCTCGAGTTATCGGCGGTTTCCTTGTGTCTACAGTTGCCTTGTTGCCTTTTGGTAGAGCCTCAGGCAGTGATGTACCGTAGAGCCAGCTGTTCGGCTCATGGCCTCCAGGAAGCAAGAGAGGAAGGGGGCTGTGGGCATGCTCTGGCATACCCACCTTTCCTACCTCCTACAGGTCCCGCCTCCTACAGGTCCCGCCTCCTACAGGTCCCGCCTCCTACAGGTCCCGCCTCCTACAGGTCCCGCCTCCTCCCAATAACCTCGGGCTAACCAAGCCTTCAGCAAATGGGCCTTCAGAGAACATTTAAAGCCCTTTATTTTCCTTTCTTCCCCTTTTGTTTCTTAATCTTCGGTATGTTTTAAATTGGAGTAAGAAATGCATCGGTATCCAGAATAAGCCACCTCCATGCGCCTGTGGTTACTTATTTCTTCCTTTTATTTAGGAAAATTTTATTTTTTTTAATTATATCCTCATACTTCATTCTTCAGAAAGTTGTTTTCGCTTCTGTCTTACGTGTACAGACGTTCTCCTGCATGTGTCTGTGAATCACATGAATGCATTGCCTGCAGAGACTATAAGAGGGGCTTGGATTCGTTGTTAGCAGCCGTGTGGGTGCTGGGACTCGAACCTGGGTCCTCTGACCAAGCAGCCAATACTCTTAACTGCTAAGCCACTTTTCCAGCCCTTTCCATTCTTTCTTTTTTACAAGTGTGTGTGTGTAGATTTCCCATACTGTTGTGATTTGAATGTGAATTGATCCACGCACACACCTACCTCAAGCACCTGCACTTAAACACTTGATCCCCAAGAGTGGTTTAGAGATGATGCGTTTAGAGGTGATGCGTTTAGGTATGTAGAGATGGTGTGTTACCTCTAGGATGTAGGGCCTGCAGGAGGATGCAGGTGGCTATGCAGGTGGGCATTGAAGGTACAGCCTGGCTCCACCACTACTCTCCTCACCAACGTCCCTCTGCCACTGAGATATAATAAACTGTTCCACAAGCTCCGAGGGCCAGAGACAGAGCCACCCCAGCCATGATGGACCGCACACTCCTCAAACTGAACCAAAATAGGCCCCCTCTCCTTTAAGCTGCTTCTGCTGGATGTTGTCTCACTGTAATGACAAGAGAGGCAACACACACAGCAGCCAGTTCTCCAGGGTGCAATTATGATCCCAGCTGTATCATAATGTCTAATAGCTCAGTTATTTCAGATCCCACAGGTTAAGGACTCAGTCGTACAAAGTGCCCCAACTTCAGACAGCGATCACAAATAGTGGGCTCCAATTACCCAGGCTTAGTTACAAATCCGGGGTTCCCCTGAGCCTCTCTTTATGTTTGATATATCTCATAGATATCATAAAGCAATTCAGTGTGCAGGTAAGCAGAGAAAAAGCACCAGGGTGAGGGATGGGGGACTCTAACCTATAAGTATCCACCCCTGTGGATTCGGGGTGAACCTTCAAGCTTCAGGGATTATGATCGAGGCTTCTACACACAGGCATGAGTATGTATTAACTCCACCTCCACCTTCTTTCCCTTTCCCACAGGATGGGAGATAAGCCTGGGAGATCCGAGCTTCTTCTCCGGACTTGTTCTTTCTGGTGACCAATCCTTACCAAGAGCCCAAGAATCACTGGATATCCCTCTGCACAGTCATTGAGAGATTGGGTGCTCCCATAATGTGCACCCACAAAGAAACAGCAGTGTGAACTGGCCTCCAAAACTGTGCCCAGAATTCTATGAGTTGCTAAATGTCTGCACAAAAGCCAGCGTTGAGGGGCTGGAGAGGTGACTCACCACCTTAAGAGTACTCGTTGAGCAACCATGAAGACCAGAGTTCAGATCCCAGCACCCACACAGCAAACCGGCCATCCTGCTCACACCTGTAACCCCAGCTGATGATAGGCTGGTTGCTGGGGTTTGCTGGCTTCCAGCCCAGCCAAGAAAATGCAAGCCCTAGCTTCACGAAGAGACCCTGCCTCAGAGGAACAGGTGGAAAGTGATAAGAGAGTACACTGAATATTTTTTCTGGCCCTCTGTGTATGCACATACTCATCTGTGCATGCACCCACACAGACATCGATAAATTATAAATGTTTTTGAAACCAACATAAAAACTGAGAAAATTAAATAAGAGTGATTTCTGACCAAGCAAACACAGTAGATGAGTCATTAAAAACAACTATGTATGTGTGCGTGTGTGAGGCCGGAAAGTGGCCTAGCTTATGCTAGACAAGCACTCCACCACCGAGCTACGTCCCAGGCCCTGATACTTGTAAACATTTCATGGGATCATCTCATGCATTTTCATAGCTACCAATGGACACTGTTCTCTGTTTGATAGACAGGGAAATGAAACCGTGACTAAACCCATACAGGGTCATACTGTTCGGTGGGATGACGTCAGCCTGTAGGCTGGGCGTCAGCCTCTACCGCCTGCCAACTTTATAGCCTAATGAGGCATCTCCTTGAAGAAGAAACAGAAGACGTGGTGAGGTGATTAGCTTCAGACACTTGTGCAAGCAGCATGTGTGACTCATTCCTGTAATCCCAGAACTCAGGAGGCTTGAACAGGAGGATTGCTGTAAGTCTGAGATCACCGTAGGCTACATAGTGAGCTCCAGGCTAGTTTCAACCATGGAGTGAGAACTTATCTCAGATAGATAGATAGATAGATAGATAGATAGATAGATAGATAGATAGATAGATAGATAGATAGATAGATAGATAGACAGAGAAAATGCTTGTGAATATACCATAAAGACCACACTGCCTTCATGTAGATACATCCTTCTCTATGTGTCTGTGATGTAGCTTGTTTGAGGTGGGTTAGGCAAGCCAAAATGACTCATGTTTTGTTTTGTTAAATGGAGAGCCAGTGTCTTCATTTGGGTTTCTATTGTTGTGTTGAAACACCATAACCAAAAAGAAACTTAGGGAGGAAAGAGTTTATTCAGCTTACACTTCCACAGCACTGATCATCACCAAAGGAAGTCAGGACAGAACTCAAGAAGGGTAGGAACCTGAGGACAGGAGCTGATGCAGAGCCTGTGGAAGGGGTGCTGCTAATGTCTTGCTTCCTCTGGCTTGCTCTGCCTGCTTTCTTAAGGAACCAGAACTATGACTCCACCCACCATGGGCTGGGCCCTCTCCCACCAATCACTAGTTGAGAAAATGTTTATAGCTGGATCTCATGGAGGCACCTCCTCAACTGAGACTCTTTCCTCTCTGGTGATGAAAGCTTGTGTCTGGTTGACATACAAAACCAGCCAGCATGGCCAACGACTCCCATCAGCTGAGAGAAGAGCTAAGGAGTGTCCTGATGCCAAGTCAATTCTCAGGTTTGCCAGCTGCAAAGCCACTTCACTGGGTCATCCCCCAAGTGCTAGTACTGACTGCTGTGACAGGTGTAGAGGCCCAGAATGACAGCACACTGAGGCTGTCTGCTTTTCAATCCTGCTGTCTGTGAGGCTCATCCTTCATTGCCAAAATGACAAATTGCTTTGTTTCATTGGAGAAACACACACACACACACACACACACACACCATGCACACACACATATACACCACACACACACCACACACACACATACACACCACACACATACACACTACACACACACAAATACATACACACATACACAACACACATACCACTCACACAAACATACACACGACATATACACCACACACACATACACACCACACACACATACATACACATACCACACCACACACATACACACACCACACACACATACACACCACACACACACCACACAGACACATACACACCACACATATACCACACACACACATACACACCATACACACATACACACACACCACACCACACACATACACACACACACCATACATACACCACACACAAATACACACACATACACACCACACACATACCACACACACAAATACACACATACACACTACACACACACATACACACCACACACACATACACCACACAAGCATACACCACACAAACATACCACATACACACACACATACACACCACACACACATACACACTACACACACATACACCACACACATATACACCATATACACATATACCACATACATACACATACCATATACACACACATACCACATACGCACACATACACACCACACGCACATATCACATACATACCACACACATACACACACTACACATACACACCACATACATACCACATACACACACTACACACCCACATACACACACACCACACACACACATAAACACCACACACACACACGCCACACACAACACACACAACACACACACACACACACACACACACACACCCCACATGGGATGTGCTAGGAAGATCAGCTTTACTTGAAGAGCATGAGATGGCAAAAATGGGAGAAATCTGATTGCAAATGTATCTCCAAGTGTGGAAAATAGAGTAGTTCTTATGTTTAAGCCAAAAGAGACTTTAAATGCGGTATTGAAACAGCGCCTCTTCATAGATAGGATAAATGCTAATCCTCAAAGCAGCAAGCCTGTCACAGCCCCCAGGGGACATCAGTGTTCCTGGATAAAGTGCTGAGAGTGCCCAGGCTCCTAGGAATACAAAGAAATGGAAACAGACAGTGGGAGGCAAGTGACTGCGTGACTGGAAAGAAATGTTAGCTCCATGATGACACTGGTCCACGAGCAAATATATATGATACAGAACCACAGTTCCTCAAATGCCATAAGATAAAACCCGGACTAGGGAGACTGAACTATGGACTGGTTTCTGAGCAGTGACAATGACAGACTTATAAACGCTAATTAATTGAGGGTCTCATCGGTAGCAAAGACGATAAACATTTATTATTTACGTATGGGAAACCGACTGTTAAGGAGTCACTAACTGGCACCAAGGCAGAGAACAAGAAGCCCCCTGAGAGGCTGGGTCCCATAGATGACACAGGATTGCCTCCAGTGCACCTCACCAGTCAACACAAGTAAAAAGACCGGCAAAATCAAAGGATGTGGACACTGCCCCCTGGTGGGCAGGCGCAGATTTGCGAAATCATTTTGCAAAGATTATAGCCACCAATAAGCATGAAGGCTATCATCCCAGATAAGACTTTAAATATTTTTCTATTTATCTATATTTTACACGTAGATATAAAAACAGATGTGTGTAGTCTCACATACATTATTACTTATGAGCTACATATCACAGCTATATATCATGTAAATAGACACCAATAATGAACAATCGAGAACACTTGCCAATAAGTCTAGGAAAAAACAGCCGAGAACATCTACTTACCCTCCAAAGAGCTGCAATGCAAAAGTTGACCTCTGACCTCCATACGCATGCTACGGCAACCATGGGAAAGCACACATACGCCATAAATAAATGTAGTTGTTAACAAGTTTTTTTTTTTTAATGGTCCAAATCTATGAAATGTTCATTAACAAGAGAATGAAAAACTAAATGGGGCATTCTTTTTTTTTTTTTTCACAAAAACCTACTGCTGTAAACGTCCTAAGGACCAACATGTGGGCGGTTCTAAGAGAGTGTTTCTGCTTTAGTTCGCATCTCTACTGCAGCGATAAACACCACAAACAAGAGCAACTCGGGAAGGAAAGGTTTCACTCGGCTCAAGGTGCATTCCCTCACTGAGGGAACCCAAGGCAGGGACTCAAAGCAAAGGCCATGGAGGAAGGCGACTTACTGGACTCCCTCTCTGTGCCCTGCTCAGCCTTCTTTCTTACTCAATTGAGGACCACCTGAGGGAGGGGACACCACTCACAGTGGTGATTACACAGTCTGTAATCAAGGCAATGGCCAGGCATGGTGGTGCACATCTTTAATCCCAGCACTGGGGAAGCAGAGACAGGTGAATATCTGGGTCAAGGCCAGCCTGGTCTACATAGTAAGGTCCAAGACAGACAATGTCTAAAGAAGGGAGGGAGGAAGAGAGAGAATGAGGGAGGGGGAAAGGAAAGAAAGAACAAAGAATGGTAGAACAAAGCAACCAGTCAACCAAGCCAAGAAAGAAAGAAAGAAAGAAAGAAAGAAAGAAAGAAAGAAAGAAGGAAAGAGAAAGAGAGAGAGAGAGAAAGAGAGAGAGAGAGAGAGAGAGAGAGAGAGAGAGAGAGAGAGAGAGAGAAAGGGAAAAGCAAGAAAACAAAATGCCCATAGGAACATGCCCTCAGGCCAACCTGATGCAGGCAGTTCCTCAACTGAGGTTCCCCCTGCTCAGGCAACTCTAATTTGTGTCAAGTTGACCAAAGCTAACCAGTACACTGATGAAGAGCTAGAGCAAAAGATACTCTACTTGTGGGAAAGGCTACTTGTGGAAGAAATTCCCACATAGGCGGTAGCCCCTTTGTTACAGAACCGATGACAGCTGGGCACAAGGAAGGCCTTTAGGGTTGTGTTTTAGATTGGAAGTCTTCAGCTATAACAAGGGCCTCTTGCTGTGCACCATACGGAATAACAGAAAGAATTTCATAGGTTTCAAAGTATCTTCTATCAAAATGCAAGTGCATCCAAGAAAGGTCTGGTTTTTAACCCACCTCAGGCTCTGCTAAAGAGGGATTGAATGAATCAAGACTTACTTCATTGTCTGGGTACCTGTTGGGGAGAAACAGGGGCTCAAGGCAACCAGGACCCAGAGAGCACATTGCTCCAGTCCCGGCCTCACTAAGGCAAGCCTGGCTTGAGTCTTGGCTTAGGCAGCTCTCTCCTCAGACCTTGTTTCCATTCTGCTCCCTGGCCTCTGGGCATGAGGTTCCGCTTTCATAATCTTGCTGGCCCTTTCTAGTCACCACATGCTATAGAGCAGAGCCCTGCAAACAGGTCACGAGATGTGGCTGTATACTTAGAGGGTTGTGCTTGCACCCGACTGTAAACAGCACGGCCAGTGGCTCGCTTCTGTTTCCCTCCACTTCCCTCCCATTTCCTGCACCCAATCCTTCACTGTCAGCATACTCGGGATCTTCTCATCGATAAAAATGAGATCCTTGTTCCCTTGGCTCACGGCTGTGTAATGGGATTTGGAACGAGCTGCTGGGGCACAAGGAAGGATATAAAAGTAGAGAAGGAAGTCATTCAGGAGGGCTGCACTATCCAGGAGATAGTTAAAAGTAAATCACGGCATCTCCATGCTCGCCGGGGGTATTTATCACTGCGTTCATCCATACGGCGCCACAGTTTGTCCCTCAGCCACATGAAGACACACTTGAGTTTAACCCCGTGAAATAGACAAATGGGACTGGCCCCTATCTATCAAAGATGACAGTAAGTTGGTCTTATTAAAACTGTGGCAAAGTAGGTCACTGCGGCCTGAAAGTGTTGCTCACACTAATCAAGGGGACAGAGGAAAATTGGAAAGTAGTTTCTAAAGATTCCTTTAATCACACGTCTTTGTTTATTGAAGTGTGAGTGGACTTCTTGAAGGAGTTCATACTTCCCTCCCACCATGCGGGTCCCAGGGATCAAACGCATGTAACCAGGTAGGGCAGCAGGTGCCTTCCCAAACTTTCTAGCCTTTATTTTATGTGTGTGTGTGTGTGTGTGTGTGTGTGTGTGTGTGTGTGTGTGTGTATGCTTATATGTACCTGTGTGTATAGGGATATGTGTGTATGTGTATATATGTGCATGTGTATATGTGGGAGTATATGTATGTGTGTATGAGCAGGTGTATGTATAAGGATATTTGTGTGCACATATGTGGAAATATATGTATGTGTCTATGAGTGAGTGTATGCATACATGTATGTATGGGGATATTTGTGTATGTATATATGTGGAAGTATATGTGTATGAATGAGTGTGTATATATATGTATATATATGTACGAGCGGGGTGTATGTATATGAATAAGTGTATATACATATATGTATGTGTATGTGTGGGGTGTATGTGTGTATGAGTAAGTATATGTGGTATGTGTGGGAATACGTGTATATGTGCATATGTGGAGGTATATGTATATGAATAAGTATATGTTTGTGGGGGTGTATATGTATATGAGTAAGTATATGTGTACAGGTATGTGTGGGGATATATGTTTATAAGTATGTGTATGTGGAGGGGTATATATATGAGCAAGTATATATGTATATATGTGTGTGGGGGGTATGAGCACGCCCGTGTAGGTGCCTACGAGAAGCCGAAAGGAGGGTGCTAGAGTCCCCCGAAGCTGGAGTTCTAAGTGGTTATAAAGCTTCCCAACACAGGGTGCTGAGGATTGAATTTCCACTGAACAGCACACACTCTTAATTGCTGCATCATCTCTCCAGTCCCTAGGAAACTAATGTTTGGGGTGAAAAATAAAAAACAATATGCTTCTAGAGACACAGATCCATTGCAAAAGTTCAATGTCCATTGGCTTCACAGCCACCAGGCTCCATTCTTGTAACCATGTATGGCTCTGTGCTAGACCAATGTAAACAAAACCAGAAGCTGTTTGGGAAGTGGAACTTCAGGAGATTAGGTTGGTGTCCTTATGTCCAATACCCTGTAAACCAGCCAAGGCTCCAGTTAAATCCTAACCCAAACAGATGGAGGGTTCTGCATGTTTTCATGGGTCACGGTCAGAACAACTTCCCTACCTACAGCACTTAACCTACAGCCCTCCTGCCTCCTGATTTGATGCCCTGAATGCCCTCCCCTATAATCCTGACAGGCTGGTTCTGAGCAGGCTGCATGCCCAGCCTCTCTAATGCCTCAGCTCATCTCAAAGATCCTGGAGTCTAGTGTGAGCATCCCAGCTGAAGGGAAACACAGTCCTTCTATCAACTGTGTATGTAAGGGGTGTAGTTCGTACACTGTATTTGTAAGGGCTGCAGTATGGCCTGAAGCCTAGACTTAGCAGGTTTGATTAAAGAGGCTTTTTTGGTTTTCTTCTTTTAGTGCAAGGGCTGGGCATGGAAAGAAAACAGGGAAAGAAGGGGGAAAAGGAAAGTCAGTAGGCGAATGTCTAAGGAATCCAACCTCATCTGCCTTTTCACGTTGTGAAGTCCCAACAGCCTATGGGTTATGAGCGGCAAACGGGGGTTGGGGGGTAGGGGGAATGTGGGGCCAGCTGGACAGCAAAGCAAGACCCTTCTCCAAAAGCAAAACCTAACAAAAAGAAGAGGTCATTGCATCTGAGCTGTGCCTGGGGTAAAAAGAAAGGTCATTGCATCGACCATGCAGTGACAGATTCCGACTCCTGGAACTTGCAAATATTTCCTTAGGAGGCACCATTAAATGGAAGACCTTGACATGGGGAGATCATCTCAGCCCCTATGTCCAGGCACAATTGTCCATATAGGGCTGAGATAGAGGAAGCTTTTTTAACATATGTGTGCAGTGTGCAAGCATATGTTCATTCATGTTGGCATGTGTGTGCAGGTACACACATGTGCATGTACAATCAGAGGCTGATGTTGGGTGCATTCCCAGTGTCTTTCCTGGGGCAAGGAGTCTTGCTGGACCCAGTGCTTGCTTATTAAATTCGTCCAGATCACCACCTTGTCCAGGGTAATGGCTTGCCTCTGCCTTCTGCTCCCCACTGTGTGCATGCAATAAAACAGGGATGTATACTCTTGCTCTTATGCACGCACAGCAAGTATATAGGAGCCATCTCCCAGCATCAAAGGGAGATAACACAGAGAGAAAAGCATTGAGCCAGAGACTGGAATGCTGAAAGTTCAGACTGTGACCCCCCCTCTGGAACCTTGGTGACCACACCCTGCAGGCTGCTGGGTTTCAGTCCCTGGCCTCAGAACTGTGACAGAATAAAGACTTGCTGTTTAGGCCCCTGAGATTTGAGTGCTTTGAAATGACAGCCACTGGACAGGACTGTTCCAGAGGCAGTCACAGAATTTCCAGGGAGAGAGAGAGAAAGAGAGAGAGAGAGAGAGAGAGAGAGAGAGAGAGAGAGAGAGAGAGAGAGAGAGAGAGAGAGACTGAGCTATGTTGAGGAAGGAAAAAGCCATCAGGCGAATAGCTCAGGACTATGGCTAGCAGGAAAAAAAAAATGCAAGAAGACTGGAAGGGAGGTGGCTCAGTCAGTAAAATGCTTTCCTTGCAAGCACAAAGACCTGAGTTCAATTCCTAGAACCAACCCACATTAAAACAAAAAAAGCCAGGAGTGGGTAGACACACTTATAACGCCAGTGCAGGGGAGGCTGAGACATATGGGTCCCTAAAGCTTGCTAGTCAGTCAGCCTAACCCAGTAGGTGGGTTCTAGGCCAGTAAGAGGTACTATCTCAACAAAAATATGGTTGATTCATGAGGAACAACACCCAAGGTAGACCTTTAGCCTCTACATGCATTCTCACACACAAGCATGCACACTCTATACAAATACACACACACACACACACACACACACACACACAAAATGCAAAGAGTGAGAAGTGAGACTCATGGAATTCAATGCAGTTTTGTTGGTTTTCATTCACGGTGGAACAGGGTACCAGGCCCATATGCAGACACGTACACGCAGGCAAAGTATTCATGCTCATAAAAGAAGAGTAAATAAATTATTTTTAAGTCATTTGACATATATTTATCAAGGTACTATTGTGTCCAGGTATATTCAAATGTCAAATCACAAAAAGTTTAGAGTTTTAGAGAAATAAGATATGTAGCAAAGAGTTTCTTGTCCCACAAGGTGTTTATTAAGTAGCCATAACAAGAATCTTCATAGGAATGCAGCAAACTGTGGCAGGGAGGAGGAATAGCTTTGTTGGCAAAGCGGTTGCTGTGTAAGCACCAGGAGCCAGGTAAAAAGCCAGACATGGTGGTCCATGCCTACAACACCAGCACAGGGAGGCAGAGACACAAAGATGTCTCTCTGGCCAGCCAGCTTAGCCCAATAGCAAGCCCCACTCCCAGTGTCTCAAAGCCATCTGAGGAACAGTACCTGGGATTGACCTCTGAGTTCCACATGCTTTGCACCTGCACACGTGTGCACACACACATACACTAACATGTACACACACCTAAAAACAAACACGAAAATTAGAGAGATAGAGTGACAGAAGACATTGATGTTGACCTGTGGCTACACAGGTAAGTACAGGTGAGCCTTCTGTGCACACATACAGAAAAGGTTACAGCAAACTATAGAGCTATCCTCAACCTCCCTAATGGTTTGACCCTTTAACACAGTTCCTCATGGTGTGGTAACTCCCAGTGATAAATATATTTTGTGGCTACATCATAACTGTAATTTTGCTACTGTTATGAATCATAATGTAAATATCTGATATGCAGGATATCTGATGTATAACCAATGTGAAAAGGTCATTTGACCCTCCAGAGGGGTTATGACCCACAGATTGAGGGTCTATAGGCCATAATGAAGTAGGAATTAAAGCAACATTTCTCAGAAGCAATTTGGCAATGAATACCAATAACCTTTTCAAAAAAGTTCAACATCCAGCCTGAGCCAAGGAAGGAAAAGTGCATAGATGACTCGGTGTGAAGGTCGTTACAGCAGCTGTGGTGGCGCACACCTCCAGTCTCAGAGCAGAGGCAGGTGGGTTTCTGTGAGTTAGAAGAGCTCTACAGCTTCTACAAGCTGTCTACAGAGCTAGTTCTAGGACGTCCAGGGCTACACAAGGAAATCCTGTCTAGGAAAAAAAAATAAGCAAAACCAAACAAACAGAGCTACACAGGCCAGACAATTGATTCCCAAGAGAACTGACTTCCAAAAGATTTCCTCAGAGTACAATTGGCATGTGGCATGTAAACACATGAACACACACACACACACACACACACACACACACACTAATAAATAATAATAATAATAATAATAATAATAAAGCATAGGAAAGTAACTAAATATTGGATCAAAGTGTTAACAAGACTGAATCACTCAGTGCACTTCTGTAAGGTAACCAGATAGAGTTTCAGTGCCATAATTCCTGTAGCAGGGTAACCCAGTGTTTCTGGCCAGCAGATGGCTCCCTCCAACTCTAGGACTAAGAACCAGACTCTCCACCTGCAGTTCCTCAAATCCCCTAGAGCCTCATTAACAACTGCATCCTTGTAGCAGAAGAGAGGAAAGATCCGCAAAGAAAATGCACCTTTAACTTCAAAGTCTTAGGCTTGAAAGGGAACTGTTCACACCACCTTTGGTCGTGCCTTGTTGCAGGTATGGGCTGGCAAATATTATTCCCAGACTAATTATGGACAAAAGGAGCAAGATTTTTGGTGGACAGGAAGCCTTCTTTGCCACGGAGAGATTTCATCTTTATTTTATAAATGTTCTGTAGTGAAGAGAGTATGTTTTAATAATCAGGGAAGGGGCAGTTAACAATGTGTGTAGAAAGTGAGTAGCAGTGTGTGAAGTAACATTCTAGAGAAAAAAACAGCGTTCCACTGCATGGATGTTGTTCGGGGCAGACAGTGAAACGCCACAAGGGGGACATGTAACAGTGTAACAATACTCACTCCGCTTTGGGACCTAGCTTCCCTCAATCACCCAGTACTATTTTCAGTAGTTATGCATGAGACAATAACCAAATGGAACGTTTAAATTACCAATTTAGTCTGTCAGATTAGAGCATAGATTTTAATAGGTGATAGACAATTTGATAAAAAGGCAGGAGTATTTTGATCTTAAGGATATATACTCTTGCTTAGGGATGAGCTGTCAGGAAGTTCAAAATGCCTTTGTCCCCACAACTAGATGCTAGTATTTGTACCCAGCTTTAGTACATTTGTACTAGAGCTGGGTACAAATACAAAAGAGCCACTTTTATGTCTCTAAGAAGCTAGGAATAATGGTTGGTCTTTTCCTGGTAAAGAAAAGAATTAGGAGGGGCTGGGGATTTAGCTCAGTGGTAGAGCGCTTACCTAGGAAGCGCAAGGCCCTGGGTTCGGTCCCCAGCTCCGAAAAAAAGAACCAAAAAAAAAAAGAAAAAAAGAAAAGAAAAGAATTAGGAACAACACAATTTTGTAGTTTCTGCTTATTGAAGTATATTCCAACACAAGTATGTAATAGAATACAATTCAGTTACTGGGCAAGGCCCCAGGTTCAACCTCCAGAACCAACAAAAGAAAAAAAAAAGGGTAGAGTGTGATCTTTTAGAATGTACTATAGAGTGTTACTCAATGGTATGGAAAATGCACATTTTTAATGTTTGTATTATTAAAACGTGTATAAGTGTTCTGCCTGCATGCATTTCTGTGCACCACATGTGTGCCTATACCCTCGGAGGCCAGAAAAGAGTATTGTAATTCCTGGAAATGGAGTCAGAGATGGTTGTGAGCACCCTGTACATGCTGGAAACCAAACCTGGGGCCTCTGGAAGAGCAGCCAGGGCTCCTAACCACTGAGCCATCTCTCTAGTCCCATGTGTTAATTTTTTTTTTCGGAGCTGGGGACCGAACCCAGGGCCTTGCACTTGCTAGGCAAGCGCTCTACCACTGAGCTAAATCCCCAACCCCAATGCGTTAATTTTTTTAAAACAAATTCCCAAGTATTATGCACAGTCATTAAAACATACATAATATTAGATGTCAGGAAGAACATACACTAATATCATGGTTATCTCTGGGTGGGGGCGAGGGATAAATCTCTTTTTTTGTTGTTGTTGTTGTTTGAAAATTGTTCTATTGTTGGAAGATTCTCTTTTCTAACAGATCAACAATAAATGTGTAATACTTTGAAATCAGATTTAAAATAATTTACTTACATCTTAATAATATTTGGGAAATTCTGATAATATAGAAAAACAATCTATGAAACTGTGCATAGATTCAGATGTGTATGTGTACAGCTGCATGAGCTTTCCCTAGGGAGAGATAAACAAACATCCAGTCACCCCAGACCAAACAGCAATAACAGACCAAAGTGACAGCTCCCCACACGTCTAGCTTCGGGAACAAGTACGTTTATTGAACTGTCATAGAGAACATGGATAAGGGGTTAAGGACAGGAGTCCAAAGGTCATTCCAAAAAATCTCACATGGACAAGGACTTCCAGAGCTGCATAGACAGAGTTCCCCTCTTAAGGGAGCTTCTGAAACTGTGTCTAAAAGGGGAGCTATGTGCATGAGGTGACCCTATGGCTTTGCTCTCCCTGCCTTTGAAACTTTGGCTCTGAATGTAGACAAAAGTGTGACAGCAGGGTGGGGGACATAAACATGGCTCCAGCTTTCTGGTGGAAAAGTCCAGAGGTCATCCTTTGGGGAACTAGAAAGACCGAAGGAAATCAATCCAGAAAGCTGCTAAACTCTCGGCCTGCCTCCAGCTGTGGCTCTCACCCCAGCCCTCACTAGGATAGCAATGAGTATTGGACTAAACTAAGAGGCAAACCACTGCCCCAGTGTCAGGCTGGACAACAGGGGACCTAACTGAACAACGCTGCAGTCTCAGAAAGCAATCATTACCGAGACTCCAACAGGCTCTCACACTTGCAGTATGAACGCAGCGCTCAACTACCTTCTCATGAAGAAAATACCAACGTGTGCACAGAGTTAAAGTTTCTCTTAAATGCCTCAACAGCCAAGTGGCCTAGTGAGATGACTCAGGGGTTAAGAACACTGGCTGCTCTTCCAAAGGTCCTGAGTTCAATTCCCAGCAACCATATGGTGGTTTACAACCATCTATAAAGGAATCTAATGCCCTCTTCTGGTATGCAGGTGTACATGCAGCCAGAGCACTACTACCTTTAAAAGGGGAGTTGGGGGAGGAGAGGATTGGTGAATAGAGAGACTTAAAACCCATTTAAAAAGACATTCAAGTTAGGTTTCAAACCTGGAACAAATAGCTGGGGTTCCTATTGAACATATTGAAGTGAACTTGGCCTCCAGCTTCTCCCTGCATCCCTCAGTCCCTACCCTAGGCCATCCTGGCTAGCATACCCTACCCCCTACCTTGAACTCCCTAGCCCAGGGGTCCCAAGTGCTCTTCCCTATATAATCCAGTCATTTTTGTTACCTTCTCTCTTTGTACCTTTGGACCTCCTGGCTGCTGCCCCTAGATCCCCTCTCTCCTCCCACCCTTCCCCTTCCCCATTTCCCCACATGTCGCAGGGTCATATCTACTCTGGACTTTCCCAGATGTCCCTACCTCTGACTATGTGCTCCCAAATATCTCCAATAAACGTTTCCACCCCACATCTAGGGGCAGTCATCTTTGCTCTCCTTTCCTTTTTTTTTTTTCTTTGTTTCATTCATCTTTTGCTAAAATCAATGACCAGTCGAGTTTGTTCCCTTTTTATTCTTTTCTTTTTTCTCATTCACTTAGCAGTTGAATAAAGATGACTGTAGCAGAAGCAGGGGGTGGGAGGGACTGGCCTGGAGATGCTGCAATGAGGACATCACATCAGTGCAACACAAGCAGATAACAGACTCAATGCTGGCTGGTTATAAAAGCATATGACCCACCCCAGAATCCACTTCTTCCAGCAGGGTTCTACCTTCCAAAGGTTCCACAACATCACAAAACAGCATCCCAAACAGGAGACCAAGTCCTTTCTGTTTTCTCTTTTGTCTGCTCTGTGTGTGTGTGTGTGTGTGTGTGTGTGTTATACATGTGTGCATGTTTGTGTGTCATGCACACCTGTGTACATGTATGTGGATGGAAAGCTGAGGTTGATACTGGATGTTTTCCTCAATCACTCTGCCTTAAGGTTTCTATTGCTGCAGTGAAACACCATGAGGAAAAAATCAAGTTGGGGAGGAAAGGATTTCTTTGACTTACATTTCTATATTGCTGTTTCTCACCAAAAGAAGTCAGGACAGGAACTCAAACAGGAGCTGACACAGAGGTCTTGGAGGGTGCTGCATACTGACTTGCTTTCAGTGGCTTGCTCAGCCTGCTTTCTTATAAAGATCACCAGCCCAGGGATAGCTTCATCCACAATAGGCTGGGCCCTAGGGGTTGGGGATTTAGCTCAGTGGTAGAGCACTTTCCTAGGAAGCGCAAGGCCCTGGGTTCGGTCCCCAGCTCCGAAAAAAAAGAACCAAAAAAAAAAAAAATAGGCTGGGCCCTTCCCCATCAGTCACTAACTAAGAAAATGCCCTATAGCTGGATGTTATAAAGGCTTTTTTTCCCAATTGTTCCCCCCTTTCAAATAAGTTTAGTTTATGTGACAAGTTAACATAAGACTCTCTGCCTTATTTTTCCAAGACAGGGTTTCTTTAAGGAATCAGAAGGTCATCATTTCAACCAGACTAGGTGACTAGCAAGACCTAGGATCCTTCCTTCTCTTCAGCACTAGAATTACAGATGTGTTCGATTATGTGGAGCTTTTAAGTTTGTGCTGGGATCTGAACTCAGGTCCTCATGGTTGTGAAGCAAGCACTTTACCAATTGAGCCACTGTCCCAGTGCAGGTCCAAGTGTTTAAATGTCTATGTCTATGGGGGACAGTCATCTTTAAACTATTCCATATGAGAAAGACATTCATGCTATTAGTATGAGCTAGAGCAAGGAGAACATTCCTCAAAAAGTACCATGACCAAAAGGCCTACCTGTAGTCTCTCCTCTGGGATCCAACTTTATCCTTCCTTTCTTACAAACTCACAAAGCCTTCCCACCTGTTTTTATGGTTACCCCCTTCAGCCATTCATTGATAGCCATCGTGACTTTTAAATTAAAAGGATAATAATCAATAACAACAAGAAGAACCATCTAATAAGTATTTCTTTCTTCTACATATTGTGCTGAGTTCTTTACATTATCTTAATTCTAACTGAGAAGTAAACAATATTGTCCCCACTTAACAAAAGATGAAAACAATTAAGTGAGCTATAATTATTGTTACACTGCTCAAATTACATTAATTGGATTCAACTGAGTTCCACAAGGTTGTACCTACCCGGGAGCATCTTCTAGGTCCAAAGAATCTAAGCTGGAATGACCTTAGCAGTATGCATGTACTAGAATCCTCAATTCTACAGCTGATAGACTCTGGCTGGTTGAGATTATTTTGAAATTGAGTTCAGCCCATCAACCTGAAAGAAGCATAGGCCAAATGAAATGTTTGTGAATGCACAGGTCCCGGCCACGGCTCTCAAGCTGCCTCTTGGCTCCCGAATCTCATTCATGGAAAGACTGAGAGGGTCGAAGGCATTTTGTGCACCTGCAAAGCCAGTCTCGCTCCTTGCTGGGACCGAGATGAAGCAATTTCTGTTTCAGACCATCGCTGCCTTCGACCGACCTTGCTGCTAAACACTTGCTGTGATTTTTGTGCAGCAAAACATTCCAAGTCCAAAGCAAGATGGCTGTATCTTAGCAACACATGGTGGAGGGAAATCGATTTCTACGATAAATGCTGAGGATCCTGTCCTGTTCTAGGGCACTCACTGTTGCAGCCCCATCGGAGCACAACATATTCATTCCTGAAAGCCAGTGCTCCCTGCACCCAAGTGCCTGGTACCCTGGGATGTTTGAGGCCGTCCTGCAATGTGCAGGGAAGGCCAGCACAACTATCCACATGGCTACAACATCCTGGGGACAGGAAGAGCGCTGTTCTGGGCCCTGAGGGAGAAATGAAGTTGGAGGGAATGGCGACAGAAGGCATTCTGGGTGTTAATGACATGGAAGGAAACGGGGACGAGTGGGCCAGAGTTTGGAGCACAAGGGACAGGACTAAAGTGGCAAAGGGGACAGGGTTTCGTCCTGAAGTACACATGACTGTTCTGTGGAGATAAGCACAACATCATTCGAATTCGGTGGGTCAAAGAAAAGGTGCAGAATTCACTTCTCATTCAACTAGATGTCAGGGGATGCTGCGGGCCACCTGCACTTTGCAAGCTTTTGTTAGACATCCCCTTCTTTTCTTTCTTTCCTCCCTGGCCTCCCCTCTGCTGCCTAAGAGGAACTAGCCTCAGGTAGACTTTCTTGTAGGTAACCTGACCAAAGGACTTTTAGGTCAAATGACCGAAGTTCAGGGAATGTTTTCAGTCATGTCCCTAGACATGCCATCTCTTGGGGACTTTGTTCTGCAGGCATAGAAAAGCTACGAGATTTTTATGCATGGTGAGTGGCCTTGGGTTTAGAAAGGCCACTGAGCAAATAAGAGAGAAGCAGATGGGAGAAAGAAGACTTATTCACACTGCCTGGACCGCAGAAATAGCCCAGAGCAAAGAGAAGTCTGAGAGAATTAGAAGCATTCACCGTCAGCAGGAGGTGGGAAGTGGAGCAGAATGGGACACAGAGTGGTTCTTGTTGGTTTTCAGCCACTGCTGTTTGGTGACACCACTCACTGAGGGGTAGGAAGAAATGTTTTCTGAGTCACATCTAAAGTTCTAGCTCTTCACCACAAAAGATGCTGATTCCTCCCTTCTTATTTACCCCATGTCTGCCACTGTGTTGTTCTCTCTCTCTCTCACTGATGTGGAAAAACCCACTCAGTGGCAGCTGAGCTCTTGTTGGTCCCAGACTCCAGCTGTCCCTGAGCTTCCAGGAATTGTCCATCTGCCCCTTGCCAGCACATCCTGGTTCCCTGGTGAAGGGTGAATGGGCGTGCCCTCCCACTCTCTCATGAAAGCTTTCTGGACTCACCAAATAAATCCATCCCAAAGCTGCCAGTGCCCTTAACTTCCTTCCTTGGTCCTCAGCTCAGAGCAGTCGATGTCCACCTCCAAAGCATCCAGGCTCTTCCTGTGTGCATGTCTCAGAGGGCAGCCCAGCAGGCTGCTAGTCTGCCCAGGGTATCGGCTGGGAGAGCTTCTGGGTCAGTTGTTCCCTTCCTATGTCTACTTCTGCCTCCACCTCTGCACCATCTCCAGACCCTCCAACCACACTCAGCCTCTCGCCAACCAAGGTTTGCTGACCCGTCCTGTTAACAGTCTTTTTTCTACATGGTGTATTTCATACCTGCACAGGACTGAATTTCAACCAACCTCAGTTTAGGTCTGTAGACAAATCGAGGAGGAAATATATGCCATCTTATGAGGCTGTGTATTTGGGTTTTGTTTGGTTTGTTGGTTTTGGCTTTTCTGAGACAGGGTTTCTCTGTGTAGCCCTGACTGTTCTGGAACTTGCTGTGTAGACCAGACTGGTCTTAAACTCAGAGATCTGCCTTCCGAGTGCAGAGACCTATGTCACCACTCCCCAGGGAGACTGCATTTATAAGAGTGATGGGGTCCCCCTCAGATAACCCAAGGTCTAAACCTGAGCCAGAGCAAAAATCTCTCCTACTAAAGTAATTTGTTTGGCGTTTCCTGACTTTGGTTCAGTCTTCGATTGCTAGGGGTGCTGGGATGTTGCCAGTGTTTATCCGTATCTCGAGTCTCTCTCTGCTGTTGCACCAGCTTAGAGCAGGAACCCCTACCCCCACCCCACCCCTCCCTCCCTCCCATCCAGAGTCCGGTTTAGAACACACTATGCTGGACGCTGGGCTCTGTGAGGCCAGAGAGCATACTCAGCCACTTTCAAATTTGTTATTTTTGAGGCCCAGAGCTCCAGAAATGAATTCAGAAAGAAAATGAAAACAGTAACAAGACAGCTAGCCGTAGCACAGTCGCGGCTAACAAAGGCCGTCAGCTGAAACCAATTTGGACAGCTCGCCTCCGTCTCGGCTCATGAACTTCACTTTGCCTTAGAAAAACCTTTCAGCACAGTGTGCACATATGGTGCGTGTGCGTGTGTGTGTGCGCGTGTGTGTGCACATTCAACAGTAAACTGGGTTTCAGGGCTACTCCACATGAAAGCAGCAGAGGAAGCCTGCTTCCTTTTATTGGAATAATGTTATCTGTGGGTTCAACCTCAGTAACTGATAACACGATCAATAGTAAGAACGATGTCTTTCCATAGTCTGCCAAGGCGGCTCAGTGGGTTCAAAGGAGCTTGCTACCAAGCCTGATGACCTGAGTTCAATCCTTGGGTACCATATTGTGGAAGGCGAGGACTGACTCTTCTAAGTTGTTCTCTGACACGGGTGCTGTGACAAGTCTCCCTCCCATCCCCCCACAAAAATAAATAAATGTAACTTTAAAATGTTAAAGAAATATATCTCCTGGGTCTTTGTCCAGTCTTGTGGCACAGGCTTCTAAGACTTTTGGAATCTCTTGAGTACTGTTCTGGTTTGCTTCTCTCTCTCTCTCTCTCTCTCTCTCTCTCTCTCTCTCTCTCTCTCTCTGTCTCTCTCTGTCTCTCTCTCTCTCTGTCTCTCTCTCTCTGTCTCTCTCTCTCTTTCTCCCTCTCTCTCTCTCTCTTCCTTCCTTTCTTCCTTCCTTCCTTTCTTCCTTCCTTCCTTTCTTTTTCCTATAAGTACTATGGCCAAAAACAACTTGAGAAGGAAAGGGGTTTTTTTTGTGTTTTTTTTTTAATCTTACACTTCCAAGTTATATAGCCTATTAAGAGATAAATCAGGGAAGAACCTCAAGCAGGAACTGAAGCAGACGCCATAGAGGTAGTCTGTTTAATGGCTTGCTCAGAGACCCACGCTCAGTTACATTTTGCATACATTTTAGTTTACTTACCTAGGGATGATACCGCTCAGGGTGGGCTAGGCCTTCCTACATCAATTAGAAATTCAGAAAATGCTCACAAATGTGCCCCCAGTCCAGTGGAACGGATGCATTTCCTCCATTGAGATTCCCTCTTCCCAGGTGTGTCAAGTTGACAACCAAGATTAGTCATCACAAGTACTTTTGGATGCAGAGAGAGAGGCTAGAGCTCCCCATTAGTACAAGGATGCTCAGGGAAACAACAGTGCAATAAAAAGGTAGGAACTCCCATCCCTTATCCCCCTCAGAGGAAAAAAGCCACTGAAGTTGAGTTGATTGTCATCAGTCAACTCTCTGTCACTATGACAACATGTGCCAGATACCTTTATAAGGAGGAAGATTTCTTTTCACTCACAGTTTCTCAGGCTTCCATCTCTGGTGGCAACCATCGGAGCCTGTGTCAAGGCAGTTCAGGCAGCAGAGAGTGCATGGTAAAGCTCTTCACCTTATAGGGGCCAAAAAACAAACAAAAAAAAAAAAACCAAACAAACAAAAAAAAAAAAACCAGAAGACAGAGAAAGGGGGTGGGTTCCTGTCTTAGTTAGGGTTTTACTGCTGTGAACAGACACCAGGACCAAGGCAACATTTAACTGGGGCTAGCTTACAGATTCAGAGGTTCAATCCAGTATCATCAGGTCAGAAGCATGACAGCTTCCTGGCAGGCATAGTGCAGGAGGAACTGAAAGTTCAAAATCTTGTTCCAAAGGCAAACAGAAGACTGGCTTCTTGGCAGCTAGGACAAGGGTCTTAAAGCCCACACCCAGAGTGACACACCTACTCCAACAAGGTCACACCTCCTAAGAGCCCCACTCCCTGGGCCAAGTCGCCCTAAAATTCTTCCACTTTCCCATATATAAGCAAGCCATTTTGGTGTCCTGACAATCACCTTGAAAAGTGACCAAAATTCACCATCTTCATTTCTACCATCTACTGAATATATTGGCAGTGGATTAAGAGGTGTTATGAAGCTATTTTGTGTACAGTACTCAAAAATGTCTGGAAGCCATTCATTGTCTCTCAGGTTAAAGCTGGAGCCCTTGGGAGTGATCGGTCTTGAGGGCAGAAGCCTTACAAATGTGATCAGTGCCCTTATGAATGGGGCCTGAGGAAGTGGATTAAGAGGTATTATGAAGCTGTGTGGAAGTGGGCTCTCAACACACATCAGAACTGCTGGGGCTCTAATCGTGGGCTTCCCAGCTTCTACAACTTCAAGCAACAGATTTCGTTGTTTACAGGTAACCTAACCTAAGGTATTTCGTTACATTGGGTGTACAGAGGTGGCAAGGTTGCATACTGTAATGGGGAGAAGAATGTTCTCAAGAAATTCTGAGTCCTAGTCACTGTTAACGATTGGGGCCTCATTGGAAACAGAG
This sequence comes from Rattus norvegicus, assembly GCF_021556685.1. NCBI lineage: Eukaryota > Metazoa > Chordata > Mammalia > Rodentia > Muridae > Rattus > Rattus norvegicus. The sequence continues at coordinate 36,567,157 of NC_141535.1, forward strand.
GCATTGCTGATGTGCCCGTGCAATCAGTTAAGATGCGATCAGTCTACAGTAGCATGGTCCCTGAATCTAGTAAGATTGTTGTCCACAGAAGAAGTAGAGGGACATGCAGGGGTGGAACTAGAAAGACAGTGTTTAACGTCTGCTGAACAAGCATAAGTACCTGGGTCCAGATCCCAGAACTCACAAAAAAAGTCATGTGTGCACCCCTGCAATCCCAGCACTGCAAAGTGGAGGCAAGAGGACTCCAGGGACTCGCCAGTCAGTCAGTCAGTCAGTCTAGCCAACTGCCAAGCTCCAGATTCACTCAACGAGGTAGAGTGATAGAGGAAGGCACTGGGAGTTGACTTCTACACATAAATCCACAGGACACTGAACACTTGTACACGGTGCATGTGCACATCTCACAGACAAACTACAAAGAGAAGAGAGGCCAGGAGAAGGCTACCTGGAGGCAAGTGTCGGAGTCCTGCGGTTATGAACCAAGCAATGCTGGAAGTCTACAGAGAGGGCAGGGCCCTCGTGAACTTCTGACCCCTAACTTGGGACTGGGGGAAAGGAATTTCTGTTATTCGAAGCCCTCTTTTCCACAGTGCTTCCTTCCCTATTGTCCGCCGCTTGGGTAACAGGAGATGAACGTGTCTCAAGTGAAATCTACCTCTAGGGTTTGTAGTGTCTGAATTGTCGGAGAGCGCAGAGTGCAAGGCAGCAAAGGAGTCAGGGAAGCAGAACACAACTAAAGTAGGTCTCAGTCTGTGAAGGCGAGAAAGCCAAGTAAGCCTCCCTGGTTCCATCTCAGCCAACTTGACCCCAACCCTAGAGCAAACACCAGGCCTTTTGCCCCATCGAGTAATGAAATTGCTCATTAAACTTTTGGTACCTCATTTGGGATTAGGAAAAAAAATCACATTTCAGCAATGTCAGAGTGTGTTCTCATTGTTATTTTAGTGACTGAAATGTTTCTAAAATCCAAGTGCTGGTGATGAAGTTACATCAGCCTTTCAGGACATCTTTAAACTGCATTAACTCCGACATCTCCATTGGTTCACCAAGATTAATGGAATTGCCACTACCAGAGGCCCCAGCTTCCTGAGAAATGAAGATTGTCTTTTTCCAGATGCTATCAATGCTTGCAGCCCTGTAATGCGGCACCAGAGAATTTACATTTTTATGAGTAATGTTTACATGGGTTTTAAGTTAAGAAGCATCACTTTGAAAGAAAATTCATCTGGATTTTAATTTATTAGAGAGGTGACTAGTGGGTCGTGGATGGGGGTTGAATCTTACTCAGACTCTGCTCCTTAGCTGGGAATGAGACATTGGGCTACACTTCCTCCTAACACTGAGGAACTGCTCACCTGTAGAGTAGGAAGCGAACAATGGGGGCCATTTCCACGAGCCTCTCATACCTTAAAATACTTTGCCCATCCACAGTTCACTCTTATTCCTCTGCAGTACATTTTTATGGTCTCGGTCTTGGTCTCATACTTGGTTTGTTTCCTTTTTGTTTCACTTAGGAATTTTAAGATAGGGTGTCATATAGACTAGGATAGCCTTGATCCCTAATTCTGGGATTACAGCCATGCACTACCATACCCTGTTACCAGATTTTTGGTTACTTTATTGGGTTCTTTTTTTCTACCACCCCCTCCACCCTTCCAACCTCCCAACACTAGGTAGGAGAGAAAGAGGGTTAGAAGGGAATGGGGGCAGGGCATAGGTATGGTTAGACTACTTCCTGCTGACTGGGTGTCAAGTTCCTTGGAACAAGTCCAGTCAAGATCAAGATATAACCAGCTGCCAACAGCCAGCAGGAGAAGCAGCAGGCAACATTTTGGGGCTCTGGCATATGTATATTCTCTGAAGAGTTCCCAGAACTCCAAACGTAAACTATCTTCGGCTGGCAGAATCACACCCCCACCAGAGCAGGAGACAAATCATAGTCAGCTGCTGTGGACAACCTGAAGCAGCCCCATATCCCACACCTGGGATTAAAACAAAAACATATTCTCATAACATTCCTGTGGTTTTTAAAGAAACCAACATTCTCACTACAGTACCAGGCTCTCAGTTCTCATTCCTTTTTGAGGCACTACCTCACTTCCTAGCTCCTCAGAACCTCTGCATGCTAACCCAGCCAGCTAGAGGCTGGTGCACCCAGAGTGAAGATTCCTGAAGCAGCCCCCTGTCACGGGTGCTTCCCCCATTCCCTTCTGACCCTCTTTCTCTCCTACCTAATGTTGGGAGGTTGGAAGGGTGGAGGGGGTGGTAGAAAAAAAGAACCCAATAAAGTAACCAAAAGTCTGGTTACAGGGTGTGGTAATGCATGACTGTAATGCCAGAATTAGGCATCAAGGCCAGCCTCAGGTATAAATACATAACCAATTTGAGGCTATCCTAGGTTATATGACACAGTTCAAGTCTGCACATTGCACACTGCACAATGCAGAAGACAAGTGAAGTTGTGCTCCAAGCTGAGCTCCATTGGATGATATGCACCACAGAATCCCAGCGCTGCAAGGCAGTACCACTTCCTGACTGCACAGGATGCCAGAGGGGCTAGCAGAAGCTCCCCTCATACTGCCCTCAGCCTCAGACTGTGGGAAGTTGCCAGGTTCCTCCTTTGCTCCAAGAAGACTGTAACAGGATATACTTATTTTTGTGGAAAGACAGAGAAAAAAAAAACGTACTTATTTTTATTGTCCTTAATGCATTACTGCTATTCTTAAGGCCAGATGAACAACTTATAGGCACATGAATTCAGGGAATCTGCGGACCAAACAGACCAGTTATATCAAAACTCTAGTGCACTGCACTGGAGAGATAGCTAAGAGAATAGGAGCAATTGGTACACAAGTATGAGGACCTGAGTTCAAACCCTCAGCACCACAGAGTCCCTACCACACCAGCCCGGTGGGGCAGGTGGAGGCAATAAGATAGCTGAGGCTGTTAGAGAGAGACCTTGTCTCAAGGGAATAAGATGGAGAACGGACATTTAGCATCTGCCTTTGAATTCCACTTGTGTGAACTGGTGCAATGACACCCCTTACTACATCACACACACACACACACACACACACACACACACACACACACACACACCACATCTACTGGGAACTGACAATACTTTATCATAGAACTATTCATCACGCTAGCTGGTGTTGTTTGGCCTTTTCCTATCTACTGTAATGGTTAAGTGCAGGCCCCCAAGAACTGGTTGTCCCAGAGACCAGAGAGTTCATACCTACACTGTACACCTTTGCCTCAAGTTATTTCTGATTGGTAAAGATGCCACCAGCCAATAGCTGAGCGGAAGAGACACTAGGTGTGGTTTAGGTTTCCCGGGCTTAGGGGGTCAAAGAGAGACGAGGGAGAAGTGGGTGCAGGACGAGAAAAGAGAAGCCACCACCAGTTAGGAGTCAAGAGAAAGTGGTCCTGAGGGCTGGCCAGTTGGAGTTAGAAACAGCCCAGATGAAACATAGTAATAACTCAGGGTTATCCATAGGAAAGTAGATTCTTACAGTATAGACAGCTGCCCAGCTTCTGTACTATTTAAAGTTTATTATAAATACAACAGTTGTGTGTGTTTTATCTGGGAACTAACTGGTCTAAGGCAGGGTTAGGATCTAATATTCCTACAAGTTGGAGTTTAGACTGTTCAGCTTGAGCAGTTAGCTCCACGGTTTGTTCCATCATCCATTTAATCTCTGTGCGACATCTGCAGTTTCATACCTGTATGGAGTGCTTACTTCCGTATGCTCCTGAGCCATATGCAATCCAAGTTCCCCACATTGAGATCAACCTTTGGTTGAGCCCATTCCCTGAATCTTTTAGAATGTGAGTTTTTGTGAACTGCCCCAAAAACCACTCCTTATAAATCCAGCTTCTTGAAGCAAAGGCAAGAGTTACTAGAGGCTGGGCTGAGGCATCAATCCTAGGTCTTTTCTTAAGACCTAGGGAGGATTCACTGTGATGCCTCTGAAGTCCAAGCCTATCTTCTGATCCTTCCCAAGGGAGTCTGGAAATAGGTTTGCACAGTCCATTTTGTTGCTGTGGTTTTTAGACAGGGTTGTGCCATGAAGCACTGACTGGCCCTCTTCTGCTATATATAAGATGGCCTTGATCTCAGCAATCTTCTGCTTTAACTTCCTGAGTGCTGGAATCACAAATACACCTCCATACCTCCCCCCCCCCCCACCTTTTATTGGTAGAATGAGACAGGCTAGGCTGGCTCTAGGCCTAAATCTGTTTCCAAACCTGGGCAAGTCCAGGCCTCAGAAGCCACCCCGCCACCTAGCAAGGATAATGGGTGAACAGCAGTTTCCAGGTCCCCCTCTTCCCCCAAGCAATTGTTCTGGATTGTCGCTAGAGATAAAGCTAGCAGATTAAGATAGAGGTCACCTACCCCTCCCAGGAATTCCCACAATGTGCCTTAAATTAGGCCTGTGAGCTCTCTGGGGTACCCTCATCTTGGAAGATGTTAGACCCCAGCATGCTGGACTTCTGCAGAATAAAATGCTCTTGGCTTTTGCACAGAGTCCAGGGCACCGTTCTTCAGTGAATCATGGACCCTTACAGTAATTCTTTGATAAAGAAAAAAAAAAAAAAACAAAACTATGCACACACGCATGCATATTGGCTCAGAGAACAATGAGGACAGGAATTCAAATCTTCATTACCCACATAAAAAGGCAGAATGGCTGAATGTGCCTGTAACCAACCCCGGCATTGAGGAGCAGATCTGAGGGGTAGATCCAGAGAGTTCATTGGTCCCCTAATTTAGCTGAAGCAGTGAGCTTCTGGTTCAGCCAGAGACCTAGTCTTGGAGACAGTAAGACTGACAGCAAGAGGAAGATACCTGCCATCTTGCTCTGGACAGTGCATTCTCCTGAAAAGGCATACACGAGCACAGTTGCACACCACACATAATATAACCATACACAAGCATATGCATGTATGCACACACAGCATACAGCCTAAAACTATAGACTAAAACTTAGGACAGCAGATTTCTACTTATGGTTAAAATAGAGTAACAAGAATGATTTAGCATTATATTTGTTATAGAAAAAAATATATGTCCAACATATGTACAATTGTGACATGGCAGATAGGTAGGTAGGTAGTAGATAGGTATAGGTAGGTAGGTAGGTAGGTAGGTAGGAGATAGGTATAGGTAGGTAGGTAGTAGGTAGGTGTTAGGTAGGTAGGTAGTAGATAGGTAGGTAGGTAGTAGATAGGTATAGGTAGGTAGGTAGGTAGGTAGAAGACAATCAGAAAGTGAACACCAAGCATTGCAGGTCAGTGAGCCTGTTATCAAGAAACAAAGTGGGCACTGCCTGCCTTAGATTACTGTAGAAAGGTTACAGCTAAAGTCAAGGGAGGGTAACCCAGGCCCAACCTAGCGGTCTGCATAGAAGAGATGAAGCTAGGAACCACAAAGGTCAAGGTGGCCAGAGATTACAGAACAGAATGTGGAGGAAGAACCGCACAGAACAGCTCTGATGATCTGCACACCACCACAGGGCCCACCACCCTGTCAGCTGAACACAGCCAAGACACTAGCCAAGGCCCACAGGGGAGAATGCATAGTTAGTAAGTGTGCAGTACAAGCATCAGGGAGGCCCTGAGACCAAGAAGCCCCAGTGCCCATGGAATCCCTAGGGCTCTCTGGCCAGTCACCTAGCTGAATCAGTGAGAGACCATTCTCACTCATTCTCTGAGTTAGTCTCGGGTTAACCTCTGAGCTCCACACACACAACAACCTGTACACATGAACTTCAGTATGAACGCACACCTGCTGTAACGCCCAGCCCCAACCAAGTCCCAAACAAAAACCCTTTGAGCGATCACAGTCTCCCCAGAGTGAAACAGGGCTGGTAACTGTACTCGTGGGAGCAGGGGCGTTGGGAAGGAAAGACAATTCCCTGCACACCAGGGGCTTGGAAGAGCTATCACTCCAATGGTGGAATAAAATGAGCCCTAGAGAAAAGGCTGACCAGGGCATCCCTAACAAAACTTTCAAAACCAAGTTTCGAAAGGAAGTCCCTGAGGAAACTTAGGGTGTTGGGGGGAACCTCGAGAATATCCACAAGATACAAAAATTCTTATAAATTATATGTTACTGCATTTTACATTTAAGCCTGTAAGAGATAAAGGAAACAGAAAATTGAGTTGGAGTTGCACAAACACAGCATCTGAGCTCTCAGTCTTTAGCTTTAAGATACATTAGATGAGATTAATAGCAAATAGGAAACTATAATCATGGGCTCAGGACGTAGTTCTGTGGTACAATGCTTACCCAGCATGCACAGGGTTCAATGATCAATCCCTAGTACTGCAAACAAACAGTAAAAGTCAAAACAAACAAAAACTATAAGCACGTGCCACTCCAAGACATTCTGGTGCATGACGGACCACGTGTGTTTCCTGCCTAAGAGTGCTTTGCTTAGCACTGGAGCTACTGAGCACACATCCCTTTGATGTTTGCACACCAATAAAAAGAGCCACATTTTCATCTGCCACAGAGTATTAGTAAACTCAGAACGAGAACGATGTAACTCTCCAAGAAAGAGAGATTAAGAGCCAAGATTTTTGTTGTTGTTTTTTGAGATAGCCCTGGCTATTCCAGAACTCACTGTAGACTAGGCTGGCCTTGAACTCAGGGATCTACTTGCCTCCTGCCTCCCAAGTGCTACAACTAAAGCGTGCGCTGAAGCCAACATCACCAGGCTAAGACCCAACTATATGCTTCTCATAGATGAATGATTTAAACATTAACATGCTAAAAGTCTGAAGTAAATGGTGGTAAAAATATGCAAACGCAAACACAAAAGGACCTCGCACAAAATTTTTAAACTGTTAGTATCAGGGAAAGATTTCAAAGCAAAGAACATTACTAGGAATAAAAAGTCAGTGATATAAGGGTCAAGTTAATGTGAATTATTTAACAGTACTAAATATTTACAAGGCAAATAACAGAACTTCAAATCACATCAAACAAAAATGAAACTAAAGACCTCTCACTGACAGAAAACAAACAAAATTAACAAGAATATAAAAGAACAGAAGTTAAAAGTTACACTTTTTAGCAGGTGCACAAGAACACTTACCAAATGGAATCTATGGGCCATTAAACAAGAATAATTAAAAGGAATAAAATCACAGATTTTCCTAACTACAAGGAATTAAAATTTAAAAAGGGGGGGAGAAAAAGATCTTTGAAAATTTCCAAATATTTAGACACTAAATAACGTATTTTTATAAATAACTCATGAATTAAAAAAACAAAATCCAGGGGAATTATGAAGTATTCTGAATTGAATGACTACAAAACGCATCAGGATCTGTGGGGATGCAGAACATTAAAATGTATAAAAAAAAGTTTCAAGTCAAGGGCTCCGATCAATCGTTTAGGAGGAGAAAATAAAGATTAAAAACAAAACAAAACTTCTAAACCCATAACACACAAAATTACAAAAAGAAAATGAAAGCCATCTGAGAACATTTAAAAATGGTAAGACACTACAATAGACCTTATGTTTACAAAAAATATGAACAATTTCACACAAGTTAATCAACTCTGAAAGCTTAGTAAGAACTGATAACAGCTTATTTACAAACACAAGCAACCTAAATCTACTTAACATTGAATAGCGCACACATACACACACACACACACACACACACACACACCGCTCTCTCACCACTCAAACGGGCTTCACTAGGGAATTACATCTAACAATACAAATTCCCTCAGAAAGTTAAAGATGATGGAACACCTTTAACTTCCGCAATTTGATGAGCATGGCCCTTTTACCAAATTGAGAATGCCAGATCACTGTAAAGAAGGTTAATTAAGTAGCAGCATGTAAGCCAGGGTCAGACCGAGTGTCTACAGAAATGGACTTCCCTCCAGTATCGTAATTTCCTTTCTGCTGGCGGAATGTATGCCTTGTATCTACAATGATCCTAACAAAGGGCAGGTAGAGATACCGGGGGTGAGGGGGTTAGGTCAGGCCTGATGGTACAACGCTTGGGTAGGTAGCTAAGGCAGAAGATCAGGAGTTCAAATTCAGCCAGGCTAAACAAGACTCAAAACAGTTAACAAGGACCCTTCAGAGGAAACCAGAAGCAAGAGTTAGCAAAGGTGAACGAGGGTAGTGTCAAGTCAGAAATTAACGTGTCAGAGAGAACTGGAATGGATGGTGGTGTTGGTGAATTGAAGAGTTAGGGCATACACTTATGATCATAAAATGTAGGAAGGACAGCTTATGACACCAGTAAACTATCTAGTATTATAACTAATATTCAGTGAGTTCTTTGTATCAAGTAGCTGCAGGCTGGAGCTCTGGAAAGGAAGGTAGGGTATGGCTGCCTGCCTGCCTATGTAACTGACCCCGCTCACCACCTCCAGTGGACATACTGTTATTGTTAAACACGGACCTACTGTCAGAAGTATCTGCTCCAACCTGGAATCCCTGTATGGAGGCATGTGAAAGGGCTGCATACTGCAGCCTCTCTAGGCTATCAGCCAGCTTCCTAGGCAGCCTCTCCAGCCCAGCATATGTAGCACAACTCTTTGGAAAATCAAATCGGCTAGCTTTATCTGAGAGGGAAGCTAAGACAGGGGCCTCAATCATGACAGATGGGACAGACAAGTCACAAGGTCAAACGAAATCCTAAGTCAACTGCTTGCCTGCACACCACAGTACACAAGATTAGAGAATGACTTTTGCCAGTCAGTTCTCTCCTACCACATAGGTCCTGGTGACCAAACCCAGGTCACTGGGCTCCTTGGCACATGCCTTTACCTCTGAACTATCTCACCAGCCTTAGTTAATTTGTTTTTAAGGACCTTGTTTGGCTAACTGCTTCATCAGACTTCAGTGGCCTCCCTAAAGAGACAACACACTGACCTTACAGAGAACTGTACTTCTCAAAAATAAATCAGAGAAAGCATTTCGCTTGATGTTCAGACATGGTGGCAATTATCTATCAGTCACTACACAGAAGTCTCCGGGAGGCTGATGTCATGAACAAAGTGGACTCACAGCAGCTGCCACTTAGAGCGTCACCAAAAGGCTTGGGATGGAAAGCCTCTAACACCCATGATAGAATTGCCCAACACACAAAAGTCTGTCTGGGTGGCCACTTCTGAAGCCTGGAGGAGAAAACCACATTTCAGTTATGGAAACAAACTAGAATATGCAAATATGTCTCAGAGGGTGAAATTACTACTCGACAGTGGAAGGATTTCAAGAGTTTCACTTTATTAAAAATATAGCAACATAATAGCGGTTCCTCTTCACGAACACCACGTAAGAGTTACTCAGACTCACACCAGGCAGTGTCGTTACGCTTGCATTCGCGCTCCTTCTGATGATTTACAGTACCGTTCTATCAAGCTACAAAATCGACCTACACAGCCACCTAGTATACTTAATCTTGTATGGAAGTCAGTTCCCTGGGCTCTTCCCCAATAAGGTGTTGCCTACTGGGTACCATTTACTTGTAGAATTCTACAACTCTCTCGGTATGAGTTTGATGAATCTGAACTTTCATAGTCAGGAATGTCAAAAAAAAAAAAATAATCATCAAGAAGAGAGACCACTACTCCATTTCGACCCTGGAATTTAAATGTCATCTCTCCCAAACTGGCAATTCTCCAAACTAAAATGTTAGCTGCCCATAAATTTAAATATCAGGCAAGATTAAAAACCTACTTTTAAAATACAGTGTTCTGAGTTGGGCTGCAATGCAGTGATAGAGCACGGTCAGGTGTGAAGTCCGGGCTCCATCCTCAGCAGCAAGGAAGAAGGAAAGAAAGATATAAACAAATCAATTCCAGAAGCTATACGCATGTTTTAGCCTGGAATGTAAACTGAACCTGATTATGGACCACAAGGCGTACGTAAGCAGCTTTAGCCTTTGAGTTATCACTCGGTCCTCAGGTGAAATCATTTAAGAGAAAGTGAAAGACAAAAGGAATTCAAAGGCTGACCTACAAACTAAGGAGGAAATGAGTTTTATTTTACAAGGTCATTCTGTTATATTTTTATTAGATTTCTGCTTCCAGAAGTAGGAATAAAGCCCTTTGAAGAGCATTAAATACGGGAATTTGAAAATAACTTAAGTAAGTGCCTTTTAGCAAATAAACATGAGGAAACCTTCACTTGGGAAGCACACACAGTGAAGAGTCGTGGCTCAGTTTATAGCCCACTCAATCAAGCCCTCTTCTCCAGGGCTCAGAGACGCCCTGTGATCCAATGCATCCCCCAAACACTGATTCTAGCTGCTGACTCAACTGACTGAACTGAATTCTACTCTATCTGTGATGCACTGTAAACTGAAGATACGTTAAAGTCTGACGATGAGCCTCACAGCCCTTCAGTTTAAATAATTTCATAGGTTAAGACGGGTCTAGATAAAAGGTTGGATCTTTTCTGAATTTTAAAATGAAAGCACAAAAAGATGACAATATTAGTATCTTAATTTTTTCTTGACCAAAAAATAAATAAACCATCTTGATTATAAACTTTTCTTAAAATTTGTAATTGAGTATATCAAAATTTAAGTCTCTGACATAAAGATAAATACATATTAGACACTGAGTTCTAACCATGGAGAAGCTCACAGGCTGGATAGTGTCTTTAGTCCTAGCTAACTCGATTAAGATGGAAACAGCAACTACAGCAACAGTCACTGGGAGTTCATTAAACCCCCTTCGGTCCTTAGCTGTAAAGCCACCAGGTTTGTGCTGCTCAGTGTGCACACAGAAGCTATCCACAGTGTGACAGAGAGCATCCTCTGTCTAGAAAGAGGAGGAGACCGACCACACTCGGCTGTCAGTGGGGACAGCTCTGGTCTCACCCCGGTTCTCCTGACAGCATCTACCTCAGGTGAAAACCAGTAAAGGAATCAAAACAGACCAGGTGTGCCTGCCTCCCCACGTGCCTCACTCCTACACACCTGCCAGGCCAAAGCCACAGCGTCTGACTTCACTTTCTCTTGTATCCCTGCTCATTCCGAGTTAAAAACCGTTTTCTACATTAATGATTATCTGAGCAAAATAAATATCTGAATGAAAGGTAATCAGCAGTAGGAATTAAGTGTGAATTTCCACCACGAAAGCATCTGCCAGCCGTCCCGAGAGGAAAGGAGAGGGCTGTTTCAGACACACTGCAGAGGCTTGCCGCACAGGCTTTGTCGGCACACTCCACATGGCAAACAAAGCCGGAGCGGAGATAACTGAAGACTCTTTCCGCTAAAATACTCAACTTTATTAGAGAAATGGTACTAAAAAATAACAAAGATTCCAACATTTGCTCTATTCTACTTACATTTCATAAATAAGACAGCGGTTGAAGTGAGACACTCCTTCACAATCTCTCCACAGGTGTCCAAGTATTTCTGTATCAGAATAAGCTGTTTACCAGCCAACCGTATGTGGCTAAGTGATTAAAATGGCCATCTATACTTTACATAGTAAAGCATTTTCCAAAAGTTTAATGTACACAGTGACAAAAAAAAAGCAAACACACACACACACACGCTAATTCTGAACACCCGAAGATGATTAAGCAGCTTCATAATCGAACCAGGCTTTATGATTTGCAGAAAGGGCCTTTCTAGTCTTCAGATTACAGATTCCACACTATTAATGTGAAAAAGACTCAAGTTGAAACCAAGGAACTAAAGTGCTACTTGGCTTTTGAAAGCTGGGAAAGTAACTTCATGAGGTAAGGCAACTGAGTATTTGATTGTATTAGGTTCTGTTAAAATAATTACACTTGATTTTCAAATAACCTTTGCAAATTAAAAGCAGGATTCTGTTGTTCTGGAAATGAGCAATGATGAACAGTGCAGTAACTAGAATGTATAGTTTTGGGGAAAACATTAACACAGATGTCGTTTTACTACTTGCATACCTTCTGCAAAAAGGTGAGCCTCAGACTGACGGATGACCTCGTCTCTTACACTCAGGCACGCATATCATTAAACACAAAGTTACCTCTCCATATGCTCCTAGTCCTTCCTTTACGTACAATTTCTGCATCATTAGGAGAAAATGACTGCAAGGTAATATTAAGGCTATCATCCAATGAAATCAACTCATAGGTTTCCTCTGGCCATGTAAGAGCAGGTCTCCTGTTTAATCATCACAGTATAAAACTGGTGGTCCCCAAACTACATTGTTGTTTGAACTTCCACACATCTTGTAAACAGGGCTTCCTTTTCTTATCTGAATTAAGAAGTGCTTCTGACACACCACTTGCACACTTCAATGGATATGACTAGAATACAGCCATCTAGATTCCATATGAATTAAGAATGACTAGCACATATAAAACCCTAGAAAACAGTACAGCACACATTGCAGAAGGCACTAGAGCTTCAGCTTGTGCTCCAATCGCCCATCTCTGAAAGCTGCTTCCTTTTGATAAGGGCATCTTTGCCGCCTCCAGCTGACAAGACACGCTGCAGTATTACTCATGAGCTTGGAAATGTTAAGGAAGTTAAGAAATGTTTTTTTTATGGCAGACGATGATTCTAAACACTGAATACGTCGTTAGTATTCGACACAGTTGCTCTTCTGAAGAACAGTAGCATGCATTGTCAGTGGTTTTTATCACTTACTTAAGCAATGTTAACCTGTAAAACCGTTTTAAAGAAAAACTGATGTCCAAAACAGTGAGCAAAAGAAAACCCAATGGTGAGGATTTACCACAATCACTGTAACCCCTGTGAAGTAAATGTTAAAACGTCTTACATACTTTGCACTTTACAAGAGTGTATGTATATTTGCACAAATTTCAAGCACATCATCAAACTGTATATATTGAAAATTTTTTTTTAAAAAAAAGTAAAACAATACAAAATTGAATAACTAGCATTATTTTTAAGAGCCTCCACTGCTCATCTCCGTGGAGAACTTCCCTCTGGATCTCTGCTTTTCTGGCAAACACTGATGCACCCACCACATGACAAGCGTGGCCGCCACCATGGAAATGGAGACTTCAGAAGATGGTCAGTTTGGGTAGCATCTGGTATTTCATGATGTCCATGCTCAGTACAAGATGTCCGCAATGTCACCTCAAAGCTGGGAAAGCTTTGGCTACCATACATGGGTAACGTTCCTTCTCCGTTTACACCTTGTTTGGAACTGAAAGCTCTGGGTCGAGCCTGCCGTGGAGGAGACAAAGCGGGCGGCCTACACAGCGTCGGCCGTGCTGCACAGGCGCTCTTCGTGGGGCTGGCAATTCCCATTGTGCTGTGCTTTACTTTCCTCCTCAGTCCTGGCAGCGTCCTTCTCATCCGCATCGGTGCTCACAGTTGAATCTGCCTCTTTACTGTGTTCCTTCTCCTGCACAAACCATCAAGCACACATTTATGATTCGGGGGTTTAGCTCAGAGGCAGAGCGCTTGCCTAGCAAGCCCAAGGCCCTGGGTCCCCAGCTCCAGAAAAAAAAAAAAAGACGCAAGCACACGCATCACCCCCTCCTTTGTGTGTCAGTCCCCACAAAAGATGAGCAACTCATGGTAACGAAATCGAAATACAACAGGTAAACAGAAATCCTAGCTCTTCAAAATCAGCCTTGGAAAATAAAACAAAACAAAAAAACAAGGAAAAAAAAAAAAGCCAGGCAGCCTCCCAATGCACTACAAGAGGTAAGTGAATGTGAGGTACAAACACAAGTCACTCTCCCCCTAGAAACGCCTGGAAAAGCAGCCAAATTCTGCCCTCAGGCCACGGCAGGATCAGAGGAGGACAGAGGATGCCTAAGACGGAATTCATGCTCAATAAATACTGCCATGACGTCACTGATGTGAACAAACCCCATCAGTATCAAAGTTCCAGCATCTGATTCCCAAAGAGAATTACACATGACAAGACAGCAAAGAGTGAACTGGCATAATTCCCAAGTACTTCAAGAAAAAGCTTAATTAGGGACTTTAGTTCTCAATTCTGTATCAGGAAATTTGGCTTCAATTATTTATTACACATCAAACCCAATTTAGGTATACACTTCAAAACCCATGACAACAAAGCCTCACCAGTTTCGCTCAAACGTATGCTGAGAATATCAAATACATTTGCCCCCAGAGATTTTCTACAATTTTCTCCTTGAATATAATTTACTGGTTCTCCAGAACAAGGAATGAAGCTGCTTAAGTTTTCATTGGTTCTCCTCTCTTCAAAAGGCCATACGTAAGGACAGCAATAGTGCACGGGGAGGGGGTGGGGAACTGCACTGGTGGCTCCTCTCTCCCGCAGGCCTGACTGAGTGGCTTACCTTAACTGGTGTGTTAGTCTTCTCCACCTTCTCCTTCCCGTCTCGGTCACTAGAACTCTTTTTTGTGGAGGTGGAACGCTCTCTTTCTCTCCTGTCACTGATGTGGTCCCGTTCTTTCTCTCTCTTTTTCTCTTTCTTATTCCGGCTATATTGAAAATGAAAGCGTTATCGTTCAGAATGTGAAGACCTCCTCTCTCTACTCTGGACAGAAATCCTATGTAAAGCACACAATGTAAATAAGCGTGCTAGTGAACTTGACTGGAAGGTAACTGAGCCAGGTCCTCCAGCCTGACCCAGTCCACCCTTGGCTTCATTCAGGGTTAAGGGATTCTAGCAGCAGCCACTACATGTTCCTTTAAGATACAACTTGGTACTGTCAGTCACTCCCTTTAAATGCTCAAGACAGACTTACGTACTGAGAGAAGGACGAGATAAAACCAACTGCAGTCAGCCTAAATCATGTTGGCTCCTTATACACAGATTTGCCCAACCACATAGCAAAAAGTATGAAGGAAAATGCTGCACCTAAACAGACATTTTGTTTTCTAGTAATGGAAACTCTTCCACTGAATCCCTAACCCCTACAGAGTTTTTCTTTTCATAATTCTTTGAATATACCATGTACTATTGTATGTTTCCATAAGCACCTACTCAACTTAGTGTACGAACATTTGAGAGGGAATAAGGAGACCAGTAAGATGGCGTAGTTGACGTCATCAACCAGAATGACCCGAGTGATCTCTGAGACTGACATGACTTTTAACAGAGAATGAAAGAGAACAAAGAAAACCAAACAGAATGAGAAGCAGGAGAACAGCTACAGTAAACGCTGGAACTTTAGTAACTTATTACACCCCGTACCCGCCCCAGCTACGTTAGGAACAGGAACCAACAAGTCAAAGGCAAACCTACAACACAAGAAATGCACTACTGAAAAATAAAGAAATAAACAAATAAATAAAGTCGCAAACCCCTAAGATTGTAGGAGAAATCATGCGTATCATTTGAAGATCCTAACTGCTCCTGCTCCGGCCAAGATGGCTCTAACAGGGAAATGTGAGCAGTTCCCTCTTATGAGCAGCTTTAAAAGGAGATCCAAGATTAATGGAAATAATGAGGACAACTATGAAGCAGACCCCAAAACAAATGAAAACTTGTTGCAACGAGGTACTATTTCAGGTCCCTAGGGAAAATGGTGTCTTCTAAGAAGTCTGGGGACAGCCATCTAATCACTTGGCGAGGAGACAAAACACGACACACACACCATTCTAAACAACAGAGACCAACCAGATGGGCTCAGAGACCCAAGCTATTGTCAAATGAAATTACTACAGACTAGAAGTAAGTATGGGTGACTTCTAGGTCAGAAAGTTTCTAGCCACACCTACAACTCTAAATATATAAAACAAAACAAAAAAATTGTAAATTTGTTTGCAAGAAACTTTACAACACAAAGCAAAACAAACAAGAAACCAAAAACCCTCTCAAGTGCCTTAAAACAAAGCTATATGTCTGTATATATGGCTTAAAATCAAAGGAGTGGTACAAAGGAACGTCACAGAGAGTAGACTACGAGGACCAGAGGAGCTCAGCAGTGAGCGCCTAGAAGACTGAAGTTCAGCTCCCAGTACCACATCAGGCAGGTCACAACTGTCTACAATTCCCCTGCCCTCTTCCGGCCTCTGCAGGCATTATGCTCACATGCGCAAACCCGCACACAAACATAAAATTACAAATAAAATAACATTTTAAACAAAATACAATCAATTTAACTAAAGGTAACAAAAACAAACCACCAATCCATAAACTAACTAGTCCAGCCCAGCAATGAACGCTCGGACAGAAGGCACACTCAGCAAGACGGAAGGCCGGAAAGAATGCCAGCCACAGCACACACAGACTCAATGCAATCCCTACAACACCATTAACACCGGCAGCAGATGCACGGAAAGATGTCCTAAAACCTGTACAACACCTTCTAGGCTCTCCACAGAGCCAAGACGATGTTTAAAAGAACAGAGTGGAGGCTGGAGATGGGCAGCTGTTAAGAGCACTCAATGCACTTCCAGAAGATTCTGGTTTGCCTCCCAGTGCCACACAGCAGCTCAAAAGCCTCCAGTTGCAGGGAATCTGACACCTTCTCCTCACCTCCACAGGCTCCTGTATACACACTGTGAACATACATACATTCAGGTGCACACACAATAAATAAATATATAAATATTCTTAAAAGTAAAAGAAAAAAACTTGGTTAAGTGACTCACAATTTCTGATTTCAAAATGACTACAAAACAACAACTGAAAACATGGTATTGTCTCAGGACAAACATGTAGGCCTGTGGAACAGCCTAGAATAAACTCTTGCATACCAGGTCAAATGACTTTCAAGGTAGGTATCAAGATCATCATTCAGTGATAAAATGGCTATTTTCAACAATGGTGCTGAGAAAACTTAAAAATCCAAATGCCAATTAATGAAGTTGGAATCCTACCTCTAAGCTTATACAAAAATGACCTCAAAATACATGAAAGGGTTGACTAAATGGCTCAGAGTTAACAGCATGTACCATGTGACCTGAACCAGAAGTTCGATTTCTGGAACCCACATGAAAGTAGGAGAGAACGAATTTCAAAAAGACAGCCATTAACCTCCACACACATGCTGGAGAGCGTACACGCCCCTCCATGCCCATCCACACACATACACACAATAATAATAAATTTAAAGAACAAAAATAGATGAACAGACATAATAGTTTATCACCACAGGGGTAGTCTGGTCTCCTGGTGTAAACACCGATGAGACCTGGGCAGTCACTGACCACACAGATACCTAATTTTATAAAAAGGAGCAGACAAAAGCTGGCATAAACAGTGCATGGGAAGAAGGCAGAGGGAGACAGCACTGTCACAAAACCAAAGTCCCAGCGGCATAAAAGGGAATGGATTCCCTCAGCACTGCAGACACACTTCTTCACTTCTTAGAGTCAAGAATGGCAAAAGGCAGGACCCCCACCTGTTTCATTCTACTTTTTAATCCAAGGAAACAATTATACACTTCCATTTGTAACTACACAAAGGGGGAGGAGGGAGCGGGGCGGGTGCCATGCTCAGTTCCTATATGGACGCGGAGTGGATGAGCACACAGGTGGAAGCTGATGGTTTAAAAATTAATGTGTATTCTGAAGAATACCCATATATCTGCCTTTAAAAATAGGTTGAAGAATAAACTCTTACTTCCCGCTCCCTCTTTACATTTACTAGGTGCTCCACTTACCCCCTGGGAGACGGAGACCTAGAAGACTTTCTTTTTATGGTCTTTGATGTTCTTGGCGATCTAGAAGAACTCCTGCTTCTCCTCCTCCGCCTTTCCCTAAAAGACAAACAAATCACTTTCTAAAACCAGCAACTGAAATTAAGGGCAATCCAAACTGTAAAGTTTGATTGTCTGGAGACTGTAGGCTTGTACTACCAGCCTAGCTTATTTTTATTTTTATTTTTATTGGGAGAGGGTTAAAGGGGTCCTGGAGATCAAATCCAGGCCCTGCCACAGGACAGACAGTGCTTTGCCCCTGAGCCACTCCCTTACTCCCTTAAGGGCCCATTAAACTCTTTTTAAAAGCATGTTTTATTACCTGATTTAGTGTAGATCAAATTATGAACCATACATTTATCGCTGACAAACCATCATCTAAAGTTTCAGGAGAAAACAGAGGACAACCTCCTTTTCATTTGACATACTTTAAATTCTTAATTCTTCAAGTTAGTATACAAAGTGATGGGTTTCACTAGAACAACTTTTCAAATGGAGAAAATATCAAGGCTGGCTCAGACTCAAGTATCTTCTACCTTAGAAATAAAATTTTCCCACCATTGTACTTCTGGTGCCTCTTGCATCACTGCAAAGATTTTCTAACAAAGTAATAAAGTCTGGCAAAATTGTAGGATAAGTAAGTTATCTTGCTAAGGCTTAGATGTGTCAGAATAATGAAAAGCATTTAAGTAACTTATTAAGAAACTTCTTTCCCCTCTAGCTTGCTCTCATTACTGTTGTTCCAGTCATTTAAAATTAATGCACAAATGTATACAAGTAGTTAAAATCTGAAACTTAGCTAAAGAAATAATTAGTAAAAAGAAAAAATTGACATTAATGGATGATACATATTCTAAACTACATGATATTTAAGAGTGACTTAGAATCAATGAATTCATCACATCCACAACTCAAGGGATAAGGTATGAAGTCCTATTTCTCAAATGATAAGTATAGCCAGTCTTACACAAGAAGCTCTGATAATGGCTGGGAGCGATTGCTCAGTGGATAAAGGACTTGCTGCCACATACCCATGGAAATGGCCGGGCAGTGGCACACGCCTGTAGTCCTGCACCACCAGGAGGCAGGAACAAGAGAACCTGGGAGACTTGCTAGCCAGCCTGTGCAGTCAATGAGTCTCAGGTTCAGTGAGACCTTGTCTCATAACACTCGGGTGGAGAATGACAGGAAGACAGAGGCTGACCTCTAGTTGCAGTCCATGCAAACACACATGTACACACTGCACATACAAGAGGGGCAGCAGCTCCCAGGACCACTGACCACACAACCCAAATATTAATCTGCTGAAATTCAAGTTCTCCTTACTATTGTTTTTTGTTTTACTTCATAAAACAAAGAAAACCCAAAGCCACTAACTCCAGCCTTCCTGGCTTGTGTTGGGGCTAGAGGCTAACACCAGTAACGAACATGGCAGGAACAGGGCCTAGCACCCAGCAGGTGCTCAATGGATAAGGACTCTATTTCCTTGTGGGGAGCAGAAACAGGCTATTGGAGAAATCAAACTCTACTCATGCATGGTACAAAAGCGCTGAGAAACGCTCTCTGCCTTTCCTTCCCTTTCCTAACAGTAATTTTTAAGCATTCGACATTTTTTTAAGTATCAAATCTTTCTTTGAAAATTCAGATTAGGAGACAATGTTGAAAATAAAAGCATAAAGTAGATTTTATTTGAGCAGTTAGAATGCTTCCCACTCAACGAGCAAATCAGAACAGTAGAAAGGAGGGACCTACTATAGCGTAACAAACTGTAGCTGCTGCTCAACACTGGTGTTACTCCTGACAGAACTCTCAATCAAGGCACACACAGTCACTTACTCACTAACTCTTCCCAGCTCATCTGATTTCTAGGTCCCAGAGTTTAAGAATATTTCAGGATTGAATTTGAACCTTTTAATTCCCTCAAACATAAAAGGAGCCAGGCATTGTGGTGCACACCTTTAATCCAAGCATTTAGGAGAGTCACATGATCGTTCTAAGTTTGAGACCAGCTAGGTCTACATATTGAGAGCTACGTAAAAACCCTGTGCTCATGAGAGCATGAGCAGAGCAAGAGACGGTAAACGAGCAGGCAAGCCAGCAATTTTGAGGAAAGGGGTGGGGGAGAGAGCTTGAGAGAGAGAGAGAGAGAGAGAGAGAGAGAGAGAGACAGAGAGACAGAGAGACAGAGAGAGAGAGCGCGCAACCATGAGCGCACAATGGAAGAAAGCCAGTATTTCAGTCACTGGAAAAATAAGCTTATGTTACTAATTAAAAATAATTCAAATAAGTCATTTGATGCTGTGAAGCAGAGTGTCTGGATGGCACGATAACATGACGGCACCCACAACATGACCAACAAAATCGTTTGCAATTAGGTGCGGTCACAGGTTAGGCTGACCCCAGGGCACAGGTGTTTCAGTGTTTCAGTGTTTCTGTGTTGAGCCTGTTGTGACCAGTGTCCCTGTTTCAACTTCATGGTTCTGAACAGTCTTAGCTACCACAGTCTAACAGTCTCACAACCTTGCTGGAAGGAGTAAATGAGGTGAGGGATTCAAGTCAACTTGAACTAGGTTTGGCCTGTTAAAGCAGCACTCAATGAGCACTGCAATGAGCTTTTATTATCTTTTAATAGGCCAGTGTGAAAACAAGCTGTAAAGTAAATTTTCAAACTTTTTCAAACTTTGAAGTATACTCATTTATCAACTCGTATGCAATGAAAAACCAACTTTAAAATTTATTGAAACATTTATTTTTAAATGTTTTTTAAAAGACTAGGCTTAACTCATTATCATAGTATCATCTGGAATAGGGAATAAAGGGTTTAAACAACCTTGAGAAAGATTCTGATTTTTTTTGTAGCTGTTACTATAGCAACATGCTGCCACCTGGTGGCAGTGTGTTAGTAAGTGGAAAAATAGTCCTAAGAGGAAAAGGTCTAATATTTCAACCTAACAAAGGAGAATACTACTTAAACATCATACATAAAGCATAATGCAAGTTAAAGTTAACTTAGTTGACAGACAAGAATCACACTATGACTTTGGAAATCATGTAACATGCTAGGATTTACCACACCACTCCAGAGAGATAACAAAGTCTCAGAAGTCAACTATCACACAAGAATTTTTACATAGGTGTTTTAAAAACATTTTCCCCATCATATGCCTTTCTCTAAGAAAAATAGTAAGTAATAATTAACCAGATTTAAATACTGCATTATGAAAGACAGCTAAGTGTCCAACTATTCCGTCCAGAAGTCAATGATGAAGTAACCCCTCTGCTGGAGAAAAGCTCACTTGGAAATTCAGGGTAAATGTTACTAACCACTATGCTTGCATAGAGTAGTCTCTCCTCCTCAGTTAAAAATGTGCATCAGTCACTCTTGGCTAAAGTCTAAGCAAGGTGCAGTGATAGCTCAGCCAGTAAAGCGTTTGCCATGCAAGCATGAGGCCCGAGTTCTGCCTCCAGAACCCATGTGGAAAAGCACAACACAGGATTAACAGAAACAGACTTGGTAGCATGCATCTTTAATGCCAGTACTGGAGAGGCATAGACAAGCAGATCCCCAGGGCTAACTGGCCAATCAGCCTAGCCTATTGTGCCTTGGCCAATGAACCACATCCAATGTCACTCTATGACCTCCACACACTAGCACCCACAAGCATGTGCACCTGCACACACACACAGAAGTTATGTATCACCAAACCTGCTGGCACTACGGGATCGTCTTGAGGAATTGTAGCTTCGGGGCGGTGTTCTAGACTTCTTCTCCTTCTTCCGTTTTTCATCTGCCTCTTTGGATCTGTCTTTTTCCCGTTCCTTGTCTTTATCTTGTTCCTTCTCCTTTTCTTTGTCTCGCTCCTTTTCATGGTCCTTTTCCTTCTCACGGTCTTTATCTTTGTTTTTACCCCGTTCCTTGTCTTTTTCACGCTCCTTTTCCCTTTCCTTTTCCTTTTCCCTTTCTCTCTCCTTCACTCTTTCCTTCACCTTTTCCCGGGTATCTTTTCTCTTGTCCCTTAAAACAAACAAACAAATATTTGGCTAAAATAATTCTCTCTCAAAAAGAAAAGACCTCTCTTTCTGTACAATTACCAATAAAAAAATCATTTGCACTGTCTACAGACATGAGAAGTTGGTGTAACTCAGGTGTGTGCCTGACGGAGGTGCTAAGGGGAGCAATTAGGCTGAGCTGAACCACACTGGTCATGTTTGCATCAGAGGCAATTCACCTTAGAGGGTAAAGCAGCCAGAAAGCTTTAGTTCTAATAAACCTGAACCACAAACTCACGAGTGAAAACAGTGATAAAGTTTAAACTCTCTGTGACTGCTCCAGAACTCACCGTGACCGCGACCGGCTCCTTGACTTCCGCCTCTCCCTAGACTTAGAGCGTTTCTTATGTGGGCTCTTGGATCTACGTCTATCTTTCTGTCTTGAACGTGACCTGTTATGGGATCTACTCCTAAAGAAAAATAAATTGTAAAGATATCAAAACTTATTCTTAGAATTTCAACCCTAAAATCTAAGAATTCTTAAAATCAAAATAAGATCATTTAGAAAAACCATCCTATTTATTAATATTTTAAATGAACCTTCTCTAATGTTTTCATTATAATAGCAAAATTAAATTACTGGAAAATTTACCAGCTATATTATATTGTGTAGAACACAAAACAAAAATAATTAATAGTTATTTTCTCTTTCTGGGATAGTATTGTCAGCGATAGCTTTCCTTTTTGTCAGAACATCACATGCCTCAAACCTGTAGACTTTTCCCTTGGCCCAGGTTTTCACATCATAGATTGTCTCTAATTCCTGGCTTCCATGTAAGCTAGCTGTGATTCATCCTGAAGGGAGCAGGTACATGCTTCAACAAATTCTGTAAGTGGCCATGCACTGTTTGTTGCAACAAATATGAGGAAGAAAGTAATAAAGCTATCAAAGATCACACTCCTAAGAACTTTAATAGAGTACCTGTGGAAGGGTGGATAGCACTGATGACAGTGACAGTACGACAGATGACACATGAGGTATCTGGGATTCGAATGTCTAATGTGCTGTCTTCATCTTATAAGTCTAACTTTAATCAACCATTAAAAGAAACCTTTAATACTCTATTATCCCCCCAGAAAAACATAACATGTTATTTCAATTCTGAGGAAGCCCCACTGAAATAACTGGGTATATTTTTAGTGTTTTTTTTTCATAATAAAATATCCTAGGCACAATTTACTAAAATGTAAAACAGGGCTGTCAGTATAGTTCAATGGAAGTCTGTAGAAGATACAATGCCCTGGATCTGACCCCAACACTACAGTAAAACAAAAGGACAAATTTTCTTTAAAGTGTAGCAGAGCGCATGTACATAACTCAAATATGGAAGTGGTGAGGTGTTGAGTTTGACAGTGTGGATCCAAAAGGCACCTTTGCCACAGTGACTGTGAGTTCTGGCTAAGTCTTTGTTTTAGAAATCAATATTCCTCTGCAGTCTGAATCCCACCTAAGTTCCCAAGGTTATCATGAGGACTCAAGCAGATGATGTTTGCAAAGTGCCTTATGGCCCCTGGCACAGCGTAAATATTTAAATTAGCGTACAGGTAAACTTTCATCTTTCTTCCAAAGAAGCCAGGGACATGTAAGCTTTCCATTTTTATTTTTACTTTTTAAAGATTTATTTATTTATTATATATAAGTACACTGTAGCTGTCTTCAGACACCAGAAGAGGGCATCAGATCTCATTACAGATGGTTGTGAGCCACCATGTGGTTGTTAGGATTTAAACTCAGGACCTCTGGAAGAGCAATCAGTGCTCTTAACCACTGGGCCATCTCTCCAGCCCCCCAGTATATTTTATATACACAAAGTTCGTCGTTATGGTTGTGGTTTTGGTTTAATCATATTACTTATTTAGTGTGTGCAATGTGAGTGCCAAGCACATGTCAAGGTCTGACAACAACTTGTAGGGTGGGTTTTTCCTTCTAGCCTGCGGGTCCCAAGGATTAGATATAAGTTCCAGGTTTAGTGGAAATAATCTTTGCCTGCTGAGCTACCTCACCAGCCCCACTGATAGTCATGGTTTAATAAAATAAATTAGAACAAATCCTACAAAAAAAAAAGATGTTAAAAACAAGTCTGAGGTGGGCTTTGAGGCCAGATGCCTAATTGCATCTTACTAGTAAGTGCATTTTCACTTATCCAAAATTTGTTCATGTATAGCTCATTTTAAACTGTCTAAAAATTATTTTCAAATTAAATAACAAATAGCAACTTACTGTCACACTGTATCACAGCTCAATTATACATCGTTTCCATTCACCATTTCATACAGTTCCTAATCTGAACTAGCAAGTTTATGTAACCTAAAATACAATAATCACAGAACTGCCCTTCTTTCCCAACACTAACGCTATAAATAAAACAAACAGCACAATCTGGGCAAACAGAAATACGCTCCTCAAATCATAGCCAAGGACAGTCACTCCTTTCTCCCTGTTCCTAGCAAAGGAGATGGGAAAGTAGGAAGAGGGATGGTGGACACATCACCATTCCCTTTTTAATGAACACACATAGCAAGTGTATCTACTTATGGGGTACAGTGTGATTGATAACTGCACACATGTACACACAGTGTAGTGATCAAAGTCAGTGTGACCCAACACCCTTCTCCTTAAGCATGTGATATGTCTTTATTAACAGCAGATTTTTAACTCCTTCTAGTTCTTATATGATAAATTGCTACAAACTATAACCATCCTATGTGTTGTAGCAGGTGAGAACTTTTCTGTTTACTATATGGATTTTGGCACCATTATCCAATGTCTTCTGCTCCCTCAGAATTGACTGGAACTCAACTTTTAGAAGAACGATTCTTTTAAACTTTCATGGGAATAGTTTTCTGCCTAGAAACAGGTGACATTATAATCTACACTGCCCTAAGTCAGCTGGGGACAGGGGAAAGTGTAAAAACTTCTTTCAGGTCAAAACCCTCAAGTCTCATGTCTTCAGTGAAAACTGTCCATGCCTCTATTTTAGTGAGAACTCATTTTCTCATTGCTAGCTTATGTGTATTTCAATATGCATGTGTAAAGCATTCTGACCATGTATACTTGTGTGTACATACAGCCAAGAGCCAATAATTTCTAATTTTAGCTCAGAGACATCTATATGAAAATACATTCACTAAAAGTAAGAACTGACAAACTTCATTTAAACCTCTTAGAGGACAACTAAACTCTTAGAGGAAGAAAACTACATAAACTCAAAGCCTTTAAAGTGGATAGTAAAGCAGATAACTCAGTTATTGCTCTAATTTTTAAAGGCATGCAAAGTTTCACATTTTATCAAAGAAACCAATGTTAGTGGATAAGTTTTAGTTTTTCTCAACTAAGAGCTTAGCTGTCCTCAAACCAAGATTCAGGAAACCAGTCTTTATCACTCTTGGGCACTCTCCTACTTCTCTGATCTTCATTATCCTGTCAACATGTGGCAATCAATCCACCCACCCACCCATCACCCACCCACCCACCCATCACCCACCCACCCACCCATCACCCACCCACCCACCCACCCATTACCCACCCACCCATCACCTACCCACCCATCACCCACCTACCCACCCATCACCCACCTACCCACCCATCACCCACCCACCCATCACCCACCTACCCACCCATCACCCACCCACCTATCACCCACCTACCCACCCATCACCCACCCACCTATCACCCACCTATCACCCACCTATCACCCACCCACCCATCACCCCCACCCATCACCCACCCACCTATCACCCACCTATCACCCACCCACCCACCCATCACCCACCCACCCATCACCCACCCACCTCCCATCTCCAAACTGCTCTATCTGTTCTACTTTCTGCTCTAACTTTGGTTCCTACTGCACTTACCTTCTGGGTGATTTTGAGACAATGTTTTGCTATGTAGGTCTGGCTGATTTGGTATTTACTATGTATACCATACTGGCTTAAACTTGAGGAACCTGATTTTGAGCTTGCCAAACTAAGAGCTTAGAGACAACAAAGTTCCCAAAAAAGATTCTGTAAACCTTGTATGGACCACACCATTAAATGGGGCTAGAAGTACAATTTACAAAAGTCAAAGAAAACTTCTCTATTTTCCCATCTCATCTTAGAATCTTCTTGATCAGCACAGAAAAAGTAGACTGATGGTTCATGTGGGCTTCCCTTGAGGCCTCCTCCTTTAGACGACCCCCACCCCCAAACATGCATGCACGTTATCTGTGCCATTCTCTCAAGACATAAGTCAGCATGCAACAAGGACTCACTACACTTCAGGCATAATTTCTCAAGGAACTTGCAATGAAATCAGGACATGCTGCAATTTGCACTCTGAAGTATCCTTTGCACCAAACACAAAGCAATTACATAGAAAAAATTAAAATGCTGAAATTATAAAAATAAGACAAAAACAACTTGAAGACAGCACTGGTGCTTGGGCCAGAGGGCGGCCCAAGGAGACATGCAGCCTAAGAACCATCAGCTTCCCTCAGGACAGAATCAAACACTTTCTGTTGCTTATGTGGAAAAGGCTAGTTTGGAAAAAAATTCAAGTATAAAAAAACACATGCAAATAGAAAACCTTTCTAAAACTAAAGATTATTAAGAATATTAAAAATTAACAATTAGAAAAAATGCTTTCTTCTGAGCACACAGAGAGCAAGCATCAGGCTGGGCAGCGCTGGTGTGGCCCTTAGCTATGATGTTTCCATCAGAGTCGAAGTTGTTAACAATCACCAGGTAAGCACACACTTCTGACATTTCTGAGTTGTGACACTCTGACACCTTAACTATGTGAAATACAGAACTGAGAGAGCATTGAGCAGACAGCAGAGTCTCACCTGTGCTTTGACTGCGATCTCTTCCTTCTAGAATGGGACTTTGAGCTAGACCTGGACTTTGAGCGAGTGTGGGAACGAGATCGACCGCCTTTCCTTTCATTGCTCTTTCCAGACTCTGGGAGGAAAAAACCACTTTGCAGCGTAAGCTCAGAACAATTAAAGATCCCAGTTAATAATTAGGCACAAGTGGAATATACCACATATAGTGCAAGGGGCCTACTCTCTGTACATCCTCCTCCTGTGCAATTATCCTTCAGAAACATCCAAGAAAGTCATTGCATAAACTCGTTGAGTGCAGCCACCCTGCAGCAGTACATATAAACCAGATGATTATAAACAGCTGTTCGTAGTATTCTGTTGCTGCCATAACGCAAGATTAAAACATGTCTGCAATTCCTAGGACAGTGAGGCTAAGACTTTCCTGCATTTATTTTGTTAGAACCGAACCTAAATTTCAAGTATTAATTTAGGAAATCTAATGAAAGATAAATCACATAGACAGTTCAGAGTGGAGTTTAAAGTATTTAGCAACACAAAAATTTGAGTAAGTTTTCCTTTAGTCTAGCAAAACTGAATATCTGGTTTTTCTAAATTAGATGCCCTTTCTCTTGTCTGAAAATTAAAACTTTGAGGGAAAGGCAACCTGCTTACATTTAACATTTTAAACATTTATTCTGTCCTTTTTAGCCTCACAGAAACATTCTGACTGCGTTCAGCAAACCAACCTCAGCACTGACTTGTTTCCATAGAGGACGCTCACTGACTGAGGCTAACGTGCGTCTGCTCAGTAGTAGGGCAAAGATAGTTCGTGCTGAGTCGTTCTGAGTAAGCCACTTACTATGTCTTGAGTTTCAGTCTTCTGATTTGTACAAAGAAGGAACTGAGCAGTGTAATCCTAAAATTCCTTGCACTTCTTAGAGCCTATGGTCTTTAGACTATGTCCTATACAACAACACTGTGGCCTTACCTGGTTCAATGGCTGCTGAGATAAATGACTGAGCCTCCCGCACTCGCTTCATTACTTCTTCTAACTCCTTAGCTGCAGCCTGAGGTGTCATCTCAGGAGGTTTTACTATTGCATTGTTGGAGTGATTTATTCTAAATTAAAAATATTAGTATATCACAAACACACACCATAGTTTATAAAACATGAAACAATTAAATGTTAGTATGATATACATGTTTATAAATCTGAGGATATCTCAACAGCACATAGGAAAATAAAAATAACTAAATACAGACTAGCCAAAAGTAACCTTAGAAAGCGATGATCAATCTCTCACCTCTACCTACTACAATTTTTTGTTAAACAAAGAAAAAGCAAGAAAAACTGGTCTAGCTTACTTCTTCAACAACTGAACAGACTGCTACAAGTTTACAAGTGCCTTTGCACACACCTTAGGAAAAATGACAGTGATAATAATCAGGATTAAAATGGACACTTCTACTCTTAACTAGATTATGCTAATATCCTGCATACCCGAGCAGGACGAGGAGGACGCTGACCACATGGCCATTTTTTCAGCACTGTCCCATGTCTGAGCCAGCAGTGAAGTACACCTGGTAAACCTCCCTCCCTTATTAGGCAAAGTAGCTTCTGCGACACAGACACACCTGCTGTGTCTATCTTACATTCCACAGAGAAGACTGAGCACCCAATAACAACAGTGACTGATCATTTAAGAGTAAAATCCAAAACTGTTAATTAAGAGATCCACATACGAAACTCAAAACCACATTCGCCTTAATAATCTGCATAAATTACAATTTC
Organism: Rattus norvegicus; assembly: GCF_021556685.1. NCBI lineage: Eukaryota > Metazoa > Chordata > Mammalia > Rodentia > Muridae > Rattus > Rattus norvegicus. The sequence goes on from NC_141535.1 coordinate 36,595,414, forward strand.
TGGACTTGAGTATCTGAAGCATACAATAAATTTTTTGCAAACAAGGATGGCTATGGGCAGATAAATTCATAATGTCTGATTAAAACACTTCTAAATACTTAACTCTATTTTCTTCCTAGGATTTGGAATTTACCCAAGTTCTTATTATAAAGAATTCCGCAGTTCAATCACAAGTTAAGCTGCCCTTAACTGCAACCATCACAAAACAAGCCTGACTTATAGAACTACACAGAAACTACAAGCCTGAAGCCACTATGTATCATATGCAAACAATTAACAGTCAACTACATAGTAAAAAAGGAAGAGGAGACAGGTCTTAAGGTTACAGTGTCACCTACTTCACTTATACTTAGCACAGTCTTCCTTTCCACAAACTGCCAAGTACTATTTGTTTAAAAGTCTTAATTAAATCAAACATTTTACAACTTTTTCTAAGTCATTAGAGTTTCTTTGTTGAAGATTTCTTACTTCAGCGGCCTGTCTCCAAACATAACTCCATTAAAAGCAAGGGCCCTTGGTACAGAATTTTGGTCTGCAAATTCCACAAAAGCAAACCGAGTTGGCTGAGTCTCATCACCTGCCATCCGAACAAACTTCACTTCTCCAACTTGTTTAAAAAATTCAAGTAGTTGATCAGCTGTCGTTGTCTGAGGAAGCAGAGTGACATTTTAATATAGTATTTTCCCTTTTTAAGTCAGGTAAGTAAAGCAGTTAATGCTTGCAGGGGGGAAGGAGGTAACTGGCAAGGTCCCCATGCTCCTGTCAATAACTCATGCCTATGCTCCTGATATCCAGTCCCCATTAAACTTCCCAAGAAAGACATGAAAGGCGAAGAGGGCTGGGGGGAGAAGAGGGAATACAGGAAGGGGAGGGGCCGCAGGGAGCAAGAGGGGAAAATGAATATGATTAAAATACATGTGAGAACATGAAACCCATTATATAAGATGTGCTAGTAATAATAAAATTTATAAACAAGTAAATAATATTTTATCAACAGAATTTTAAAGAAAAAGCAGCTACCACCACCCAGTTTCTTCTTAGTTACCTGTGAATTCAAATTTCCAACATAAACTGTTCTCCTAATCTCGTCAATTTTAGAAGGATCCACATTTCCCATAAGTGGTGGCTGTGGTATCTCTCCAAGTGCTGTGATGTTTGGGTCCAGTGCTGCTGCCGGTATGGCTCCCAAACTGCTAAGTGAAACGCCAAGCTACAAAAACAAAAGTCGACTTTAATGAGGAAGTTTTCATCGGTGTCCAAAGCACTGTTCTCTAATCTTGTTACCAGTAGATCAATTCAACATGAATGGAGGGAGAAAGGGGCCTTTTGCTTTAAGCTACATGTATCTGAACATTAGGTTTTAAGATAACATTTTTTAATTGTCTGGGTATTTAACGATCTTTAAACAAATACTAAAAATGAACAGCACTTTTCCATGTTCAGTGTAGTTATATTCTGTGATTACCATAAACAGCATTATTAAACACTGGGCCAATGCCTTGGAAAGAAGTAAGGTTAGGTTCCTGGGAGCCCATCATTACAATATGTCCAGCAAGCACTCAGTACAGAATGTCCTTATGTCTCTTTCCGTGTGATGGTCCCTCGGGTAATATATGTTGATTCATCAACACTGAATACATGGCCAACGAAACAACCAATGAAACTTATCTACATTTTCATATTAATTTAAGCTTTAAGAAAAAAGAAAAGGCATTGTGTGTAGGGAATTATCTAAAGAGCAAATTACACAGAAAAACAGAATTCCAAAGAATATGGCACTAAACAGACTACACTCACACTTGTCTGCAAAATGAGTACTGAAACAGGGCAGAAGACACTTGGCTTCACTGGAAATACGCACATCATGGGACTCAAGCTCATTGTTGCTCTAGAGTGTCTGCTGCAGACAGTGATTTGGGGGGTTTCAAAACCTTCTACTAAATGAACAAATTCACAAACACAGGATCTGCAAGTGTCACCTGTATTTTGGTCATTCCAAAACACCATCTGGGCGAGTTTGTAATCATTACTACAGCATTTAAGTTCACTAAATTATTAACTTAATCCGTGTTATCAGCACTAAGAGAGTATGGTATTAGATTCCAATTTTTAAAAATTTTAAAAATTTAAGGCAGAAATGGTGATATACAACTGTGATTTCCACATGTCAGAGGAAGGTGGACCAAGAGAGTTCAAGGTCATGTTCTCAGCTACAGGGCTGAAAGGAAGCCTAGGCTACATGAGACCCTGATTAAAGAAAAGCCCAAGTGGGACAGAAGGATCTCAGTGAAATTAAATGATGTGTTCAAAGTCACCAAGTGGTAAATACAAGGCATCAACATGAACAAAATAAAGCTGAAATTCAAAAGTTCAAGAAAAATCTGGAATGGTAGGCCATTTTTATGTGACGGTGGAAGGAAAAAAAAAAAACCCAAAGAATCATCTATCTTTTCTTACAATTTAAAATTTTATGTTTATGTGTACACCACAAAGACCCAAGTGCCTGTGGAGACCAAAAGAGGTTATGGAGTACCCTAGAAGTGGAGTTCCAGACGACTGTAAGCCACCTCACAAAGGTGCTGAGAACCAAACCCAGGTCCTACACAAGAGTACTAAATAGTCTTGACTGCTGAACCGTTTCTCTGGGCTCCATTGGATAAACTTTCCAGAACATTAGTAAAGTCAGTGTTAAAACACATATCAGGAAGAGACACGTTCATTTTAAAGTATATTTAAAGAGACAGACGTTCTCAGAATTTTAAAACATGTTCTGCATTTGGCAGAAGTAACAACAAAAAAAGGTTTTTTTTTTTAAGAAAAAAATAAAACCATTTTCATTTCTACTTGTGCTACTCCATAAAACTGATCACTGGCAATATGTGCAAATACACTGTAAACAACTAAGATTAACAATTAAATAGCAGCGGTTTCTAAAGATGAAAAAACAAGTTTACAAAACCAGTCACTTACTGTTGTCACAGATGCCAATCCAACCTTTCCGAAAACATGTGAGGTTATGTAGCTTCTAACCAACTTAGAAATAAAATTCAAATACCTTTCTATGATCTAAAAACACTTCCAAGTCAGTGTCCTATCCAATCTTAAACACCCAGTTCTCTCCCTTCACCCTGTTCCAGCCAAGCATACAAGTTCATTAAAAGTCATCTTGTCCCATGGTCCCCCATAGTAGAATGTTGTATAAGACTCAAAGTTTCAGAAGCCACTTCTATAATCAGGAAAAACTGACCAACAGATTTTGCACACACTCTATGGAACACTAGCAAGTTAAGTCACTGTCCTTATCTGACGAATGGCCCTCCTTTAAACAGTATGACCAGAATCTTTCTCACACAAAAACCAAAAGCCCAGTAATGGGTATATCTTTCATTTACTAAGAAATCAAAAGATATTAATTACTGTTTAATTCTTCATAGCAAAAATGTAAGGATTCTGTCGTATTTTCACCTTGTTCCACCTTCTCAGTCATCTCTGAAATGCTTTTTCTATTACCAAAGTTCATCTCCCTTAAAATGGACTTAGTCCTTCTGATCCTCTTGAACTGGGAAGTGATCTGCGGCCTCCAAGTCTGTGTTATCTAAAGTACCAAGTTTCCTATTTGAATTTTCAAATGTGAACAAGGCTCCGATTATTTCGGAGTAATTCCCAAAGCAACATCAACTGAGGTGACGTGGGGTACATTTTAAGTATGGACTTTGAATGCTGCCAGCAAACACAACACAACAAAGTAAAAATAATTTCTTACTCCTTACTCAACCTAGTGCACAGGTCAGTGCTCACGCCATCAAGAGGACTTACACTACTCACTGCCGTCAGTGGACTGGAGGTTGGTATGGGAAGCAGCCCTGCACCAGGCACCAGGCTTGTCATGGTTGGAGCAGGAGCCAGTAAAGAAAGGGCTTTGGCTTCTTCTGGGATTTTACCTGCAGAGGCAAGTTCCAAATATTATGGAAAGCAGAAACACCACACCAACTTTACACTATGATTTTACAATTACCCTTGCACTTAAAAAATAATAATAATAAATGAATCTATCTAGCAGATCCGTACAAACAAACAAATAAGAACATAAGGCTTTCCTTTTATCCTGCTCTATTAGGAAAAATAAAAGTGAGCAAAACTTCAAAGACTAACAATCTCATTAATGGAACATTATTTTAAAAACTGAATAATGTAGACAATTATTTAACACTTTGAGCTATGGGTCACCTGTACTGGAAACTTAATGTTCATGAACCAAACGATATCAAGCATGGACGCTTTCCCAGGACGCTGTTTTCGCGGTGATCGAAAGTTGTGTTACACATGACAACCGTTCGTGTTGGCTGCGTCACTAATAGCACACAGAACATCAGATACAGAAAAGAAGAACATTTTTTAAAGTTTAATCCCCAGAAATGGCAAATAACCAAATTAGTCAAAAAAAAAAAAAAAAGAAAAGAAAAGAAAAAGAAAAAAAAAACAAATATGTGCGAATTGAAACTTGCTCCATAAGAGTCTCTCTACCCTGTTACTGAGGCTACCGACTTGAGAAGCAAACAATTCTGATAACCCTCCAAAGGACTCCACTCGATCTCAAATAAACAGAAGAAAACAGAAAACTTGAACACATAATCAGCTTGACTTTAAAAAGGTCCATACCCATCATCAATAAGATACCTCACCAACTAATACCTAGCGAGAATCCAATCCCAAAGATGCCTTAGGCAATTGATAAAAAGAGTTAGGGACTGAACCAACGAAAATTTCCCTGTCACAGGGAACTTCTTACAATGCTAACTTTTGATGCAATTTATGTCTATTTATCTGAGAACAGTAACAGATGCTTACAAAAGCTTTTCTCATTAAGTCTGTCATTTTCTAACAGGAGTAATAGTAAAATCACTTTTTAGTAATAGTAAAAACATTTAAGAAAAAATGCCTGCAACTTAAAAAACAATTTATTTTGAAGTTCATGATCTGCCATATTTAATTTCTGAATTTAAAACAATTTGATAAAGACTAAAACTTTTACATTTTTCCTATCTTCTTAGCAAAATAAGAGAGGTGGGGTATATTTCTCAAACTTGATCACATATATAAATTACCATTTCTATTAATTAAGAGCATCTTAAAACTGCATTTTCAAACATCACAAGCTGAAATCTATGTGGTAAATTTTCAAAAGTGTTATGCCTTATTTTAGTGGTAAATCCTATTTACATAGCCAGATGCACAGAGATAAATATCTAAACACTCTCTCCCGGAAGACCTCAAAGCACAATGGAATTCAAGTTGTAATTTTAAGCTTTAGATAGTGGTTTTAGGTTATCTATAGAAAAAATAAGAATTACAGTTTAGTGGCTTTGGCAAATGCATACTTTCTAATTTTACAGCATCTAAATTTAACTAATTTTAAAAAAAGAGGTTATTACTTTAAATTCTGGAAAACCAATTTCTTAACATGCAGAATGAAGATATAAAATAACAATGACTACACTACCACTTATCTGTATATGCCCATATGTACACTAACTACCACTTATCTATATGTGCCCATACGTGTACTATACTATTTGTTAGTTACCACTTATCTGTATATGCCTGTATGTACACTATACTGTTTATGTTACTTATCACATTCGCTTTATCTGTTAGACAGACAGCTACTTCTGAAGGTTTAAAACCTGAACACCTTTGGTGAGTGACTGCTACACTGAGGTACTGCTTCAGTACCCTAATTTATTCACCTGAGTTGCAACCTAGTAATGTGCCAAATTTAATACTCTTTGTCAATCACCAAGCCCAGCTATCCACACAGTATAAAGACTACACAGACAATAAGGTACCCATGTGAACAAAGCTCATTACTTAGTACGAGGCCTCAGTTCTTTTAAGTATTAGTGGACTATCAGACTTTCCCTACCTCATGACAATACGCTGTTAAAAATAAGTAACTTTATTATTTCTGTCTTATTCTATTAGAGATACTCTTAAGAAAAATTCCTTTGTTCTATTTCCAAACTATAATTCTGTAAAATGTGTCCTTTAAAGCTCCCCTAGAGCATATAGAAGTATAAAACAAGCATTTAGCATTTTCCCCAAACTACACTTCAAAGAAAACTGAGGCAGAAATCTCTCTCGTACTACTGTGAGTCCTCACTTCAGAATCCACTTCAAAAGCTAGTAACCTCTGAGAGTTTTCAACAAAAAAATTCAAGCAAACAAACAAAAAAAATGCATGCAAATAAATAATGAACAGTTTTCTCCAGTTTCCCCAGAAGTAACAAACGGCTTCCTAAGACCAAGGTAATAAAAGACAGAGACCTCCCCCTACCTTACATGGTTTTATATGCCTACGGTTCTAGGGGAGGACAAACATTATAAGCCATCAGTTGGTTTTTATGAGAGATGTAGACTTGGGGAAAAAATAAGCACTGAGCCCATCAGAAAATGTTTCTAAGATTCTCATAAGTGTTTTAATGTCTGAAGATCAAAATGTACCTCAGCAACCCACAAAGAAGGCCTGAGCATCTTCACAGCACTGCACTCTAACTTCCTGCAGGAGAGTTTGCTTCATCTCAAGGTTGAGCTCTGTTAATCATTCCCCATAAATTTGCAACATATTACAATCTCTTAATGGAATACCATTCACAAAGAACTGGAAAACCAGCTCACAAGTTAAAAGTGAAAGATTTAACAAAACAAATAAAAAAAAGGGGGGGACAAAAGAAAAAGAAATGAAATTAAAGCAAAACAATAAAAACAGAGACAGGGCGTCCATCTTCTGCGGTTCAGACTCCGATCTCATTTCCCCAATGAAGGTTTCACTTGGCGGCAGGTTTAGTGGCATGGCAAACAATGCCTAACTCAGGCAAGTGTAACAGGTCTGCCTTGGCCAGTCTAGTCATCTAATAATGCACAAATATCACATAGAGAAAACATACAAAACCAAATTAATAGTCAAAATCCATCTCCCAGAAAATGTGGACATAAAGTTATGACTGATGATTAGGCTCACACCTGTTACGTTGATCTTACTTTTCTAAATGTTAACATTTATAAAAAGAAATCTGAAATGCACGTAACAACAAGAAGGTCATATTTAGACAAGTATAATGAAAGTATATTTTATTCAAAACGGCACATTTCATTAACAGTAGGTCTTGCTCAATGGGTATCAATAGCTCTTCTCCACCCTCTCCTCACATTACTGTCTAAACTAAAAACCAGCAAACTGAAAAAAACTGAAAAACCTGGTAAAATGTTTTATATGGCCTTTCTCGTTTACACCACGGTGTAAATAAAGCATGCAAAGAGTCAAGTGTTCAGGGCATACCCAGCCCCATGCACCTCCGCTAAAAGCCTCCTCCACTGCAGACTGCCTTCATCTGCTTTCCTCACTCTGCTCTCTCTTTTTAATACAACAATGTATTACTTCTTTGCTGGAAGTGCGTAATCAGATTGAACAGCTATAAAAGTCATCAGCTATATTTGAAAGGCCTAACTAAAAAATGTGTATCAGTTTCTTCCTGATATCTTATTAAGGTACCTTAAGATACTTTATTAAGGTACAGATAAAATGCTGTAAATTTTTAGATTTGCATGTCCAAAAATGGTAAAGTTTTCTTGCAAAATGGTATCATTAAAAATGCTTAAAGTTATAGCTGACTATTTTATTTGACCAAGTAAAACAAACCAAAATGAGACTCCCATATTCTATAACTTTGAAAGTTTCTTACAAACCAATGTCTTTAATTGTATGGGATTACAGCAAGGTTCCAACAACAATTTAAAATTCCTCCTTCAAATTCAGTAATGAGAAAGTCTATGCTATATACTTCTCTGCTATTGCCAGTGTAAGCTTTCTTTCCTGTGCAGTTTCATAGCCTGGAACCTTATAGAATTCATAGCCTGGAACCTTATAGAATAATTCCAACTTCTTTCTCTCTCATCTTACTCCAAACTCAGGGCTCACTGTGCTCTTAAAGGCTATCAGAGAAGAATATATTTGGCAAATAGTTTACTTTTAACCACATTTATCTTCTCTATCTACTCTAATCCCTTAAATATGAGAACTATGCTTTCAAATTTATCTGGGGGTAAAAAAGAAACCAGAACTTCCTGTTCTGGGATTTCAAAACTACCATTCTGGGAGGAGTTGTATCTTATAATGCTCTCAACATTCCAAAACAGGCATTCTGAAACAAGCATAAAACTCTCAAAGTGCAACAAACTCCAGATGAACTAATGATTTTATTGTAAATCTACTAACTACAACAAGTTTTTAAAATTACATATAAAAAGCCCATTAAATTGTCTCTAGCATATTTTTATGCTATAAAATAGTTACTATCATTTAGCAAAAATAAATAAATAAAATGTATGTATAAGCCAGTCAGTACTCTAAGTTAGTTGTACATTGAAATTTTCAAAATCAACAGCTAATATATATGAATGACTCTGGAAAAACCTAACATTTTTGATAATAATTAGCTACTAAAGCAATGCAGGAATGTAAACCTTAACAAGTAACTGGAGACTTTGGGCCTTGCTCCCATCTCTGGCACCACTCCCTAATGGAGGCTTTAAAAACTGCATTCTGGTTACCCTCCCCAATAAAAGCCAATAAAAGAAAAAGTTCCGGGTATATAACAAAAATTACACAGAATATAAAACAATGGTCCCATAACAACGGAGAGAAACTACCTTAAGAGGATATTTGAAAGAATAAACTAAGTATTTTTCAAATAAATATAAAATATCAAAACCCCAATTTGACTGAATATACATTATGCTTTACTTGGAAAATTCTTAACTCTGTCCTTATTAGTATACACTTACATATACATTTAAAATATTTCTTATACCAACTTAAGTTTTTAAATTCTAAAAAGCTCTGTTTTACAATCTGCGAATTGGCTACAGAAAAGCCAAAGCCAACTATAAAAGGCCAATATTTAATAAATTTTATAAATGTTCAGTTGTAAAATTTCAAATATCCGTAAGTAATAAACTAACCACTTCAGTATAATTTTCTACAGTTGTCTTTTCTTCTTCAAATGTCATTGTTGTTTTCACACACACAAATGTGAGTGTGCACAGACTGACTCACACATAGAGTACTGGCCAATTCCCAGGAAAGCTAAAGGCTATAGTAAGAGACGGAACAGATATTAAAACAGTAAGAAAAACCATAAGATACCAACCTTCTGCACAAGGAACTACTATCAGAGCTCTGTCAATAAAAACCGTGTTAGTTAGATGCTGGGCCACACCAACACTTGATGGCTCACGAAACTTAATATAACATACTTTGGAGGAAAAAGCAAGAGGTGTATTGCTGCAAGATAAAAAGAAAACAAATAGATTAATAAGTATTTGCACAGTTTTATAATTTTCACTTGAAATTTCTTTCTTATAACAGACTTAGGTCATTTTTGTTGCTAAAAATGACTAACGTGAGGGTTGGGGATTTAGCTCAGTGGTAGAGCGCTTGCCTAGGAAGCGCAAGGCCCTGGGTTTGGTCCCCAGCTCCGGAAAAAAGAACCAAAAAAAAAAAAAATGACTAACATGAAATAACAAATTTTAGTCATTTAACACTGACTTGTCTGACAAAAACAGAGGTCACTCTAAGGATTCCCTACAAATCAGTCAGCCTTTGAATGAAATTCAAAACAGCTAACGTGTTATCAGTCAAAATCCCTTTACAGACGTTCCCATCCTCATGACTTCAAACTGTAGTCTCTCCCACCCCTAACCGATTCCCCAACATTTATATTACTAAAGCCATGGTAAAGCCATAGCTAATGTAACACGGGAGGCCCTGGGTTCAATGCCGCCAATCCAAAAAAAAAAAAAAAAAAAAAAAAAATCACCGAAACCTTCACAGTATTCATACAATTCGGTAATATGGAACCAAACAAGGAGTTTTGCATGGCTTCAGGCTACAGAATAAGATGCTTTTTAGGACAAAAACAAAAAGGTTTTACAAACAAAATATTATGTAATTCATTTTGCAAAATAGTAGACACTCTAGTTTGTGTGAATGCTTGTGACCACTTAAGTCCAGAAAAAGATATCAGATCCCCTGGAACTGGAGTTACAAGAAGTGAGTTGCCTAAGGTGGGTGCTGGGAACCTAACAGTAGTGCCTATACTCTAACCACTGAGCAACCTTTCCAGCCCCTCCAGTCACTTTTTTCACTAAATTTGTTCTCTGTGATTCACCACATACAGCAACAAATCCACCCTTACAACAACATAGAATAACATTAAATGGTTAAAGTTACAGCTACACGGTCAACCTGTGATGGTTAGTATTGCTAGTCAAATGGACTAGATCCACGATTACCAAAGAGACAACTGAAGTGGGAAGACCCACGCTGAATATGGTTGCTACTATTCCCTGGACTAAATAAAAAAGAGAAAGCTGTGAACACCATATTGAGGACTCTGCTCCCAAGTGACCCATGAAAGAGTCGTCTGACCCCAAAAGGGGTTGCAACCTGCAGGTTGAGGACAACTGATACAGTACTCCACAGTGTTCAGCAATTTTCATTTTATGGTACACTTGTACATGCTAGGCACTGCGCTACATGGACCCTCAGTCCTTAAGCCATTTTCTTAATCTTCACCTTCACCAGTCTTCCTGAAATAAAGCCCAACTTCACAATTATTTTGTAAACATGTAAATGCTTATTTGAGAAGAGTTATATTGAACATTACAGATTTCATATAGATGCTAACTGACAAGTGAAATTTCTTTATTATTATTATTATTATTATTATTATTATTATTATTACTTTCAATTCAGGGCTTCCCTGTATAACCCTGGCTGTCCTGGAACACAAAGACCTGCCTCCTGAGTACTGAGATTACAGCATGTGTCACCACTGCCAAGTATCAACACTATATTATTTATAAATCAGTAATGTTTATAAATCATATGCTTAGTCTTTCTAGTATATCTAAACTATCTAATAGAACTATTTTTCTTTATCACCACTTTGATTATTTTGATTATTAGGGACTACACTCAGGGCCTCAAACATGCCAGACAAATTCTCTCTCTCTCTCTCTCTCTCTCTCTTTCTCTCTCTCTCTCTCCCCCTCTCTCTCTCTTTTTTTTTTTTTTTTTTTTTTGGAGCTGGGGACCGAACCCAGGGCCTTGCGCTTGCTAGGCAAGCCCTCTACCCCTGAGCTAAATCCCCAACCCCCAGACAAGTTCTCTTAACTATGAAACACACCTCTAGCCCCTATCACTTTAAAATCTAATTTTGATCTCCGGGATTCGCTATGTTGCCCAGGCTCACTTTGAATTTCAAATCCTCCTCTCTCAGGCTTACTGGGAGCTGGGAATACACATGTACCACCAAATCTCATGACCACAGTCTTACTTTTCAAAAAGTTACGCACTCTGTTTTGTTTAAAAGTAAACTTCTGTAGAAAACAGCTCTGTCTGCCCAGCAGCCGACGAAGCACACCTTACATCCCAGCCTTTGAGAGACAAAGGCAGCTCTGGTCTACAAAGCTAGAGAAATCCTGTCTCAATAAACCAAATTTTTTTTAAAAAGGCACTGTCCAAAAGTAGTAGATTTTGACCTCATTTGTTGAATCACGTTTTAGGGTTTTTTTTAGAATATAAAACTTCTGGGTTTTAAGTGGAGAGATTTAAAAACAAAACAAAACAAACAAAACCCACTTCTAGGGACAGGTTAAATTTCTGTGGTCCTAACTGGGTTTTTTTTTGGTTTTTTTTTTTTTCATGAAACATGGTAGTTACTTTACAGTGTTACTCAAAATGCCAATGTAGTTAGCATGTGTCTAACATTTTATTAGTACATCTACATATATACATATACAAGATGTAAAGTGGCTCTCACCCCTTCCTGACGCTTTAACCCTTTGACACAGTCCCTCATGTTGTAGTGACCTTCAACCATAAAATTATTTTTGATGCTACTTAGAAACTATAATTTGGCTGTTTGAATCCTAATGTAAACATCTGTGTTTTCCAAAGGTCTTAGGTGACCCCTGTGAAAGGGTCACTTGATCCCCGAAGGGGTTGCGACCCACAGCTGAGAACACCTGTTTTAGAAGATCTATCAAAATTACATAGTCCAAAACATGGACAAATAGTTTTATGCATGCAACTACTGGCCAACATAGCATTTACCTAAGGACTCCAAAAGTACTTTGTATGGCACAGATCTCCAAGCCTTTCTTACGAAGCGCTGACACTGCCTGCAGACCTACCAATCCCTACCAATCCCTGCTGATGATCAACATTTCCAAACCCATCCAAACTCATTCATTTGTAATTAAAAATTTTAAAGATAACCAACATATGACAGAATTTTAAAAACACTCAACACAGCACATGTCTAAATATTACTTTAAAGCACAGCAATATGAAAAGTGCTTATTACAGATAAAGTAAAAAACGTTTATAATCACAGTGTATGACTCCTTTGATTATACTGTATTGTAATAAATAGGCACATATAGAGGATCAGAAGGAAAAACATGCCAATGAAAGGAGCTTGGTGGAGTGATGCTAAGATCATACTTTCTTGTCCTGCACTCTACATAGAATGGCTGCTCTGGTTAGGTTACAGAAGAAGGCCCCCATGGCTACTATTGTTCCTGAGTTTATCCAGCTGAAGGCACTAGAAGGAGGTGGGGCAGGCTACAGCACGAGTGTGTCCCTTGGAGGAGATTTGATCTTGTTCCTGGCTCCTTCCTGGGGTCTGTCTCTTTCCTAACCACCTTATTTCTGCTTGGCCATAGGCTGAACTATCAGAGCCAGCCAACACACTATGAAGCCTCTAAAATCCTGAGCTGGAGTACTCCATTTGATGAGCTTAGGTGTTTTGCCATGACAACAAAGTAGAACAGACAGACACAGCATATGTAATGTTTTAAAGTTAACTAGGTTACTTTAAGTAACTAAGTTACTTAAGTAAATAGACTTTTACTTTGGTTCTTGGAACTTTGAAAACCAGAATAGTAGGACCCCAGAGCAAGCAAGAAAAACTGCACAGGTAAAAATCTCCCTGGTGGTGGAAACCAAAACAGAATTATCCTTGAGGAGGTTAGTCAACTGAAGGAAGGGACAAGGGAACTTGTACCATACAGATACTCCCCAACTGTGTGGTTGCTACACTATGTTTAAATCTGTAAAAATGCATTCATCTCCACACCATGATGTCTGTTCATTTTTCTGTATAAATATTAATTATAATGATAAGTTTACTGAAAAAAGTCATTTGTATAAATAGGTGTTCAGGAACTATGAAATTCAATTACTGTGCAAAAAGTTGGACAGTAATCCTGGATATTTAATTATCTGGCCACAGGAAAAAAAATCAAATAATTCTTAGTATTTTCAATGAATGTCTACATAAATCCTCTTTTAATATTGTGTATTATCTGTGCAAGTGTACGCACAGGTAGGTGCACCTGTGGAGGGAGGGAAGACAACTTTCAACAGCTGAATTCTCTTCTTTCACACTGGGTTCCAGTCTAGAGACTGAATTCATGTTATCAGCCTTGACCCATATTATTGGCCTGTTTAAATGAAAGTTTAATGTTTAAAATTAAAATGAAACTGCCCCCTCTGCCCCCAATCTGTAGGATCCTGGCATTCACATAAAAGCAGGGTGAGGTGGTTTGTGGCTGAGGCACTAGCTCTCTAAAGTAGATCCCCAGAGTGAGCCAGCTAAGCCAGTCTGTCAGAGCTTCAGGTCAGAGAAAGAAAATTTTTCAAAAAATAAAGTGGAGAGCAAAAAAGGAAGACACCTGATATGACCTATTTTCACATTTCACTAAAGAAATGTATCTCCAATTTTCAATCAAACAACTGCTCAACTTCTCAACAGTAATCACAAAACAATGTTTACGTGATAATCAGAACCACTATCATTATCTTTGACAAAAGTACTACTGACTGAATTTTTATACACTTCAGGCCCAAAATACAAGTATATCCTTAAGGACCAGCTAGCATAACTATATTATGGAGAGGAAAACCTAATAAAGTTTATCAGTATTCACTACAAAACCAAAATGAAGCTCTACTCCTAAACTTATAAAAACTAGGTAAGAGTTTTTGTCAGGCAACAACGTTGCCAAAGGAATTATTGTGACATACTGACTCCATTTTAATACAAACAGCAGACCATTTTACCCCCTTTGATCTTTAAATCCCAGTTAATAACTTTTTTTCATGCAGGAAGAAAACTGGATTTACTCAAGACCAGTCCTGAAGAAGACAAGGTGGATTCTTTAAGATGCATCTTCCCCAATGCCAGTTAATACCTGGCAGTGTTTTACCATCATACAAATGGCATTTCATTGGGAATGAAGAACATTCTGTAATATATTTCTTCAGACCCTCTACTATCCCAAGGCTGGTTTACAAGAGGTTCATGGGCATTGTATTTTACTGACTGGCTTCCAATCCTTCCAGGATACAGCCCTCCTACGAACACTCTTTTAATTACTAAATGTTGAGCATGGAAGATAGCTAAAAGCATCTTTAAATGTTAAGAGATACTACAAATGTTAGTGCCACAGTTACATCAAACCTTATGCTCATGCACTTATGCAGGATTCTTGTCAAAAATATACTGCTTGAATCTCAGCCTATACTCTGACTATATGTCATTCTACTAACCTACATCACAAAATGTCAACTTCATTAAAGATTTATTTTTTTTTAAGTGAGGAAGGGGCTGGCCGGTTCTACACTGGAGACAACTATATATCATGGTATTCTCTGAAAATATACTAGATAAAAGGAGGAGGGGCACTACTAAAACATCGAATTTTCTTTTTTTCTTATTTTTGTTTTGTTTTTTCTGAACATATACTAGATAAAAGGGGGAGGGGCAGTACTAAAACATTGCATTTTCTTTCTTTTTTCTTATATTTGTTTTGTTTTTTGAGACAGTTTCTCTTCACCCACAGAGCACTGGCTATCTGAACTTGACCAGGGTGGGTTTGAACTCAGGGGATCCTGGTCTCTGCCTTCTAGAGTGCTGGGATTAAAGCATGTGACACCACGCCCAGCTAGAATAATTGAGAATTTAATAGTCAACCGCACCAAGAGAAAAGAATACTAATGGGCATTCACTGTTTTATTTCAACTTTTCTGAAAACATGAAATATTTCCAAGAATAAAGGAATTAACATTAAATATCCACATTCGTAAGAAATCCAGTGGTTCTGCTACTTACAGAGAGTAGAGAGATATATTGTTCTGTGTGCATGACTATGAAATGAGCCAAAATCTTTTCCCAAAAATCGTGAGCAACTTTTCCTTCAAATAATTTTAGCATAAAGAACAAAATACTGTGAACCTTAGTATTTTCTTAAAGTTTATAAGCGCGAAAATGTTAAGAACAGTAAAACCACGATGAGTTTTCTGATTAGTTAATATTGCACAGGGGAAATTTACCACTTCAAGTACATTGCCTAGGAAGCGATATCGACATATAAATGCCAATGAAGCGCTGGATTTTAAACACATGTTCACAGTAGTGATAATTCTGCACTGACTTATACTTTTTGAAACGTTTGAGCCAGTGTGACCTTTTCGGAGGAAAATTCAGGCTGTTGCCAAAAGGAAAGATTGACGTAGTCCTTAAGATCGTGAATATAGGCTCGGTTAGAAAAACCGAAAAGATGGTAAATGTCTAAGATCACTCGGGAGAACAAAAACAGTCCGGATTCCATGTTGTCATCCGCACTC
Source organism: Rattus norvegicus (assembly GCF_021556685.1). Classification (NCBI taxonomy): domain Eukaryota; kingdom Metazoa; phylum Chordata; class Mammalia; order Rodentia; family Muridae; genus Rattus; species Rattus norvegicus. Next base: position 36,611,168 of record NC_141535.1, read on the forward strand.
TGTCTCATCAGCACTTGCTAACAGCCTGACACTAAGAACTAAAGGTCCGGGCGTTGGCGTTGCTGGCGTTCTCCACGATTCTCCCAGTGCAAAAACGTTATAGGCATTTGCCATGAGGACTCCCGCGGCCCACCTGCGGCCATCTTAAGTTCGGGGTAAACCAAAGGCCTGGGGCACCCAAGTCGAAGACCGGGCATCAACCACAGTCCTGGGAGCTCGACAGGGTAAGGTACTCCTGAGTCTTTTGCAGGAACCCCGCGAGGAGCTTAATCAACAACACCCCAATGCGGAGAACCCCGCAGCCCGCCTGGTGCCCACATCAAACATGGCCGCCTAGGTAAGCGCGCGGTCACGTGACGCCCGCGCTTCCCCCGTGCCTCGGCGCCGGAGGTCTCGATGGCGGCGCGCCCCTCCCCCCGCCGGGCTCCAGCACTCACTCTGGGGGATAGAGTCGTAGCTCCTCGATTTCTCCTAGGAAGGAAAAGAGCGTCCGCATCTGCTCGCTGGTCACCGCCGAGGAGAGGTTCGTCACCTGAATCACCGTCGTAGGGAAAAGGCCGAAGCCTAAGCCCAAACCGAAGCCGCCGCCGCTGTTCATCCCGGCCCTGCTGCGGCTGCCTTCCCGCTCCCCAACGTCCACGACGCGTCAGCGACCGAGCCTGGGAAGCGAAGGCGCGCGGCCGTGAGCGCGCTCCCGCGTGCTAATTCGCGGCGCCCGGCAGGTCTAGCCGCCCATCGCGCGACTCTTCTGCTCCGGGGGCTGCGCGCGCCGGCCGGAAGCGTTGCCCTGGCAACGCGGCGGCTCCCTGCGGGGTCCTGGCTGCTCCAGCTCTGGGGCCAGGTCGCTGGGATTGTTGCTAGGCTTCTCCTAGGTCTTCAGAGAGGTTACCAGCTGCTGTAGCGAGGGTTGCTGCAGGGGTTGTGCCTACAAACTCCATCACGTCTCTATGCTTCTGTCATTTAAGAAGCCCGGCTCTTTCTCCAAATCAGGCGGAGGAACCCAGAGGCCTGGGCTGCAGTGGGGAAGGGACAATGACATCTGGACATTATAAAATAAATACCTGACCAAACTATAGCTTCATTATTAAATGGCTGCAACCCCACTTAACCTATTTTCAAAATTGGCAGGCACCCTGATTATGAGAATGCTTGGGAATTTTCACGCCAAGGATGGAGGTTAGGGTAAATGAGTGAATGAACGATTTTGGTGTCAATTTATAATGTGCATTTTATTCACTAGTGGGCCTTAATATCTATGCTATTAGGCAAAGGCAGATAAAGGACACAGACAGTCTACATACAACTTGCACCTTAAGTCCTGGAGTTGCCCCACAAACCACATGAAAACTAAACTCAGAGGGATAGTTTATTGAACTCACACCCCAAGACTGATCAACCAGAGCAACAGCTCAAAGCTGAGCGCTGGACATTTCTTATGGCCATCTTAAAAAAGGTTAAAACCACAAAAACAACAATGAACTCATAGGCAGGTGCTGGAAGTGCTGCCTGGTGGGCGGAACTCAAGATATTTTAAACATCGTGACCTTTAATTTGATGGGTCCTACATGAAACTAATGGTTGTGGAATTTCTTAAGATTAACAAACCTCATACAGAACACAACAGGGTAATTGATCAGCATGACCTGCTCTGAGTCAAGTTATTTTTGTGTCAATGATTGGCAGGCACATTACAGCAACAATATGAAATAACCTGGCAGGCATAGAACAAAATGGCTACAGCTCCGCCGGGGGGGGGGGGGGGGCTCAACACATGCACTATTATTAAGACTTTGTTTCCCTTTTTGAATTTGTTCTGGTGGTCTTAAAGCAACAGTAGAGCCGAGGGTGTAGTTACATTGGTAAATGTTCACCTTGTGTACTTGAAAGCCCAGTGTTGACACCATAAACCTGAAATTGGCATAAACCTGTAATCTTGGTGCTGGAGAAATGGATGGATGGGTGGATATAATGGTAGGTTAAAGAGCTGACACCTGATTGGGAAGCAGGGCAATGTTTCTAAACTCTGAGTTACTGTAGTGCATATTCTTCACCTGTATCCACTCATACTACATTAAATGTACTTCTTGTAAAGGACTACAACATTAAATGTACAGTGTGTGTGTGTGTGTGTGTGTGTGTGTGTGTGTATCTCTAGTTCTAGGGGATTACATCCCATCTTCTGACCTCCTCAGACTCTTGCACACATGAGGCATACGAAACTATGCACATACACATGCACGTAAAAATAACTCCCTAACATTTAAATTACCATTGTGCATTGTGGGCATGTACACACATGTAAGTCCGTGCATATATATGCATTATCATGCTGTGCGTGGAGCTCAGAGGACAACTTTGTGGTCATTTCTCTCCTACTCCACCTTTTTTTTTTCCATCTTTATTAACTTGAGTATTTCTTATTTACATTTCGACTGTTATTCCCCTTCCCGGTTTCTGGGCCAACATGCCCTTAACCCCTCTCCCTCCCCATCCCCTTCTCTATGGGTGTTCCCCTCCCCATCCTACCCCCATTACCGCCCTCCCACCAACAATCACGTTCACTGGGGGTTCAGTCTTGGCAGGACCAAGGGCTTCCCCTTCTACTGGTGCTCTTACTAGGCTATTCATTGCTACCTATGAGGTTGGAGCCCATGGTCAGTCCATGTATAGTCTTTGGGTAGTGGCTTAGTCCCTGGAAGCTCTGGTTGGTTGGCATTGTTATTCATATGGGGTCTCAAGCCCCTTCAAGCTCTTTCAGTCCTTTCTAAGATTCCTTCAACGGAGGTCCCGTTCTCAGTTCAGTGGTTTGCTGCTGGCATTCACCTATGTATTTGCTGTATTCTGGCTGTGTCTCTCAGGAGAGATCTACATCTGGTTCCTGTCAGCCTGCACTTCTTTGCTTCATCCATCTTGTCTAATTGGGTGGCTGTATATGTATGGGCCACATGTGGGGCAGGCTCTGAATGGGTATTTCTTCTGCCTCTGTTCTAAACTTTGCCTCCTTATTCCCTGCCAAGGGTATTCTTGTTCCCCTTTTAAAGAAGGAGTGAAGCATTCGCATTTTGGTCATCCTTCTTGAGTTTCATGTGTTCTGTGCATCTAGGGTAATTCAAGCATTTGGGCTAATAGCCACTTATCAATGTCCTACTCTGCCTTTATGTAGGTTCCAGGAATAACTCAGGTTTGCCAGGCTTGCACTGTGTACAAGCCTTTAGTGCCTTTAGTGGATGAACTGTCTTGCCAGGTCTACCATTAGTCATTTACCTCCCTAGGGCAGTGGCTCTCAACCATCCTAATGCTGTGACCCTTTAATACGGTTCCTCCTGTTGTGGTGAACCATAAAAGTATTTTGTTGTTACTTCATAATTTAATTTTGTAATTTCCATGTATGAACTCTGCCTTGCTCACAGGTTCGTGGTTCAGTTACCTTTCAAGCCCACCTGCCTAGGGTTTGTACCACCCACAGTGGGCTGGACTCTCCCAAATCAATTAACAATGAAGAAAATAACCACAGGCATTTACATAGGTCAATCTGATTGAAGCTATTCCTCAGTTAAGGCTCCCTCTTCCCGGGTGTGTAATAATGATAACTTAGGTCCAGTTAGTTGATAATATTGCTCAAGACTTGTTTGTGTGACACGCTCTAAGACCAAAGATACTTCCCATGCTCTGAAAGCACGGTGGCGTATAACTATGTACACTGCTGTTTCTGGTGAAACCATGTATTACAGAAAGAGTAAAAGCCCACTGGAATGGGACAGGGGCGAGGGTGGGAGGGAGATATTTTTCTGCTGCATTGATTCTCTAGCACCCTCTTGCTGACAATGTTTAATATTGCACCATCGGGCGTTCATTTTCACCTTGCTGGAAAGCAGAGATGAATTTGGAGTTGACTCCTCTACTGTTTGTGACCACTAAGCTTCTCTCTGTAGTTGTCTAAAACTCTTACTTGCCGGGGCTGGAGGGCATCTTCGCAATTAAGAGCACACACTGCTCTTTCAGAGGACCTGAGTTAGACACCCATCACCAGTGTCGGGCTGCTCAGGACCTCCTTGGAACTCCAGCCCCAGGGCGATCCAACTCCTCTGGTATTTGTGCACCTTGTTCTCATAGGCACACATCTATGTAAACTTAAAAATAATGAAAACAAGTCTTAAAAAGTTTTAACTCAGGGCTGGAGAGATGGCTTAACAGTTAAGAGCACTGACTGCTCTTACTGAAGTCCTGAGTTCAATTCCCAGCAACCACATGGTGACTCACAACCATCTGTAATGGGATCTGATGCCCTCTTCTGCTGTGTCTGAAGATAGCTATGGTGTACTTATATATAATGAATAAATGAATCTTTTTTTAAAAAAAAGTTTTAACTTTTGAACATGTTAACTTGCTTCTTGGATTTGTCCTGCCTGCACAGTCTAGTAGTGAAACGGATTGAGAAAAATCTAACACAACTCAAGCCAGTCAGGCTTGCAAATCAGTCACTGGCACGGCTATGTGAGACACTGAGAATTTAAGCAGTTTCATGTCTGTCCCAGGGGTAACTTTTAAAAGAGATTTGTTTTTATTTGTTTATTTCCCACACACATGCCCTGTTGTCCAGAGGCCAGAGATGCATTCAATTCCCACCATGACAACAACAAAATGGGAAAAAATGTTTCAAAATAAAACATAAGCCAAATGAGTAGTGTTTTGCTTTTCTCATTGCTGTGATAAATACTCTTGACAAATAAACTTGAAGGAAGGACTTATTTTGGCTCACAGTTCCAAGTTACACAGTTATGGGGAAGACACAGCAGCAGGCATCAGAGAAGCTGGTCTCCTTACATCTGCAATCCAGCAGCAGAGAGAGGGCGAGTTCTGGGCTCAGCTCACTTTCTCTTCTTATACAGTTCAGGATCCAAGCCCAGGGAATGCAGCCACCCACAGTAGGCAGGTCTTCTCACACCAGTTAGCTTAACCAAGGGAGTCCTCCACAGGCATGCCCCAAGGCCTATGTCTAGGGTCATTCCATATCTTATTAAACAGAAATTAACCATCACACACACAAAAAAAATACCAAGTTTTAAGACATTGCAGTTTAATTCAGGTATATTGTGTTTATTCAAAAGGAAAAGGAGTAACCTTCCCGAATACTGGGAGTCCCCCTTCCTGGGTGCTTGGATTGAACTCAGAGCCTTTCTCATGTCTTAAGGCTCTATCACTAAATTGCACCCCTAAACTTATGTTTAATTTACAAGAAGAACTTTATGACATAATTTCCTTAAAAACCACAGTGTTTCTGCTGGCAGAGAGAAAAAGACTAAGTTTTCTTCAGTAGAATGAGACTGGTTATATCAGTCATATTCCAAGACAGTACACAGCCCAGAATTAGTTAGCCACCAGTAAAAGGATTCTGTATTTTCGTGTGCTTTTTTGCATTATTGTTTTGTTTTTTACTTCAGAGGAAAAAAACATGAAGATGGGACAATAGAGAGGTACAGCAGATTTAGGAAAAGTTGGAGAGGAAACAGAATATGATCAGAATATATTGTATAAAAAATTAATAAAAATATAAAAGGTAAGCATCATATATTGATTTATGCAAAGTACATGCTGGCTTCAGTGAGGTGGTCATTCTAGAACTTTCTCTGCCTGTGTGAATTTGTTTTGTATTTTTTTAAACATCTATTTATTTATTATATATGAGTACAATGTAGCTGTCTTCAGACACACCAGAAGAGGACATCAGATCTCATTACAGATGGTTGTGAGCCACCATGTGGTTGCTGGGAATTGAACTCCAGACCTCAGGAAGAGTAGTCAGTGCTCTTAACTGCTGAGCCATCTATCTAGCCCTGTTTTGCATTTTTAAAGGCTTTATATTATTATTTTATGTATACCGGTGTCTTACCTGCATCTATGTTTGTGTAGAACCTGTGTGCCCCATGTTTTTTCCCTGGATGGAAATAGTGGAGAAGAGGACATTAAATGGAGTTATAGATGATGTCAAGCCATCCTGAGAGTTCTGGGAACTGAACACCACTCCTCTGCAGCCAGTGCCCTTAAAAACAGAGGCATCTCTCTAGTCTGTTTTGCTTTTTGAAAGTGGGAGCTTGCCATCTAGCACAGATTGGTCTCTATCTGGAATCCTCTCCTTCGACCTACCAGGTTCTGGGACTCCAGGAGGCCCCCACCATGCCTACCTAGTAACCTAGTTTTATAGAATATGAAGTTTTAAAGTAATCTGCAAACAAATTTCATGTGTTCTTTTCCCTTTGTAATATGAAGAAATGGAAAATATTTGATAAGTCAGAACTAAGTTTCTCTGCATGTAGAGGTAAGAATGTACTTGAAGGAAGCCTGATGTTGTTGGCATATTGTTTTACTATTTTGGGAGGGTTCTTATATTTCTACATCCCTTCCAACTCTTATTCCTCTCTTATCCCTTCCAACCCCCAACAGTAGGTAAAGGGAAAGAGGAATGTAGATCTCCTTCAATCAACAAAATAGACTACTTCCTGATGGTTAAGGGCCTTGAGTTCCTTGGGACAAGTCCAATCTTCATGATCTAACTTCTCATCTTTTTGCTCTCAAACACTTGACAAACCACAATGACAGCAGCAGTGTTCTTGGAGCACCCTCTCGGGGTTCCCCCATTTATACCCTCTCCAGAGTCCCCAGAACTAAACTATCTGCAGAGGACAAAGATAACGCTCCTGCTAGAGCATGAGGCAAATCATAATCACCTGCTGTGAAGCCACCTCTTATCCCACACCACACCTAGGATTAAAACAAAAACACATTCTCATAACATAACTGGGTTTTAAAGAAACCAACTCCTAACTACAGGGGGTGGCAGTGCAAGCCTTCAATCCCAGCACTCAAGAGGCACAGGCAGATGAATCTCTGAGTTCCAGGCCAGCCTGGTCTACAAAGTGAGTTCCAGAACAGTTGGGTCTGTTGTTACACAGAGAAACCCTGTCTCAATAAATAAAACAACAAAAGAGATCCTTAGAATTCAGAAAGTGATCAGAAGCATAAAGCAGTTCATTTACTGCCGTTCAGAAGTGCATGACAGCATGGTATGCATAAACACATACATTTCATATAAATATTTGCATCTTTTCCCAAAATGACACTGTGCTGATCCCCTAGCTTGGGTTTTGTTTCTTGAACTATTTTTCTGGCTTTTCCCTCACTTCATCTTATCAGTTCTGTTCATTCCCCAGAGCCCACAATAAAGGCAATGAGCTCCAGGACCAGTGAGAAACCCTGTCTGTTTCAAAACATGAGGTGAAGAGCAAGCAGAAAAACACCTTGACCTCTGACCTCCACACAGGCATATGTACATATATAAGTATTTATATACTCATGTACGCTTTCATACAGATAAGATGAAAATATCAGCTATACATCCATAATATCAGTGATCAATCTTCTTCTCTACAAGCCTTTAGAATTCACTAGAAAAGCCACCTAGCGTTCCTCTTGAAAGGTAAAAGTTTTAAAGTTGCCCCCCTAGACACAAAGTTTAGAGCAGAAGAAAGAAACCGGTTAGGCCCTAGAATTGTATGTTCCAGGAAGCCCCTCCTAGGGCTATAGAATAGGTAATTACATCTGCTGGTTCAAGCAGCTTCTCCCAGGAACTAGCAGATCATAAAGTTGAACAATCTTGAGAAGCAGGAAGCAGCTTCTCCCAGGAATTAGCGGACCATAAAGTTAAACAATCTTGAGAAACAGAGAGTTTCTCCTTGTGATTTTTCACCGTTATTCTTCACACTTTCCAATGACACCATCCCTGCCCCCTTGGGTTGTGGTTTCTCCCTTTAAATACCCTTTCTCCCAGCCTCTCGGGGTCGAACTCCACTGCCCCTTTGTGGGATATGAGTCTTGACCCCAGTGCACTGGTTCCCGTTAATAAACCTCATGTGGGGGTTGGGGATTTAGCTCAGTGGTAGAGCGCTTGCCTAGCAAGCACAAGGCCCTGGGTTCGGTCCCCAGCTCCGAAAAAAAGAAAAAGGAAAAATAAATAAATAAACCTCATGTGATTACAGCAAGGACGGTCTCACGTGAGTTCTTGGGGGGGTCGTGTCATCCCAAGTCTTGAACAAGGGTCTCCCCACTCCGGGGGTCTTTCACTCTCTTTCTCCCTCTCTCCTTCTCTCTCTCTCTTTCTTTCTCTCTCTCTCTCTCTCCCCCCATCTCTCGCTCTCACTTGCTCTCTCTCTTGTTCTCTCTCACTCTCTCTCTCTCAAAAGAAAAGATTTTTAAGTACAATTTGGTTGATATTTATTATTCACAGAGGATTTCATGTTTCATATTTTTTCCTGAGCAAATATAGCTAAGCTGGGGCAGAGGGGCTGCTCAGGAAATGGCCAAAGAGTAAAGCATGTGCTCTGCAAACATGAGGTCCTGATTTTAAATCACCAGAACCTATGTCTTAACAAAGCTAGGCATGGCCATGTGCGTGTTTATAGCCACGGGGTTATGCAGGTTTGGAGATAAGGTGGTCTCATTGGCTGCCATTCTAGCTCCAGGTTCAGGAAGAACTCTTTTTTTTTTTTTTAAGATTTATTCATTTATTATATATAAGTACACTGTAGCTGTCTTCAGACACACCAGAAGAGGGCATCGGATCTCTTTACAGATGGTTGTGAGCCACCATGTGGTTGCTGGGAATTGAACTCAGGACCTCTGGAAGAGCAGTCAGTGCTCTTAACCACTGAGCCATCTCTCCAGCCCCAGGAAGAACTCTTATCTTAAAGGAATAACATGGAAAGTGACAGAGCAGTGTGTTGGTATTATGGTAGATTGAATGAAAATGGCACCATAGGCTTAGACCCTCATTAGCAGAACCGTTTAGGAAGGATTAGGAGGTGTGGTCTTGTTGGAGATTTGTCACTGTGGGTGGACTTTGAGGTTTCAAAAGCCCATACCATTCTCAACATTCTCAATTAGTGTTCTCTCTCTCTCTCTCTCTCTCTCTCTCTCTCTCTCTCTCTCTCTCTCCCTCCCTCCCTCCCTAACCCTCCCTCCCTCTCTCCCTCTGTCTCTCTCATATGCTTGTGTATAAAGACGAGGACTCTCAGCTACTGTTCTAGCACCATGCCTGTCTGCTCTTCTCACCATTTGTGCTAACACTCTGTGTTAAATTAAATGCTTTCTTTTTTTAGGTTTCCTTAATATTTTATAACAGCAATAAAAAATATCTAAGACATGTTCATGTTTCAAGAATTTGAATACGCTTATATATTTTTTAAATTAAAATATTTTTGAGATGGTCTTTCTCAGCCCTGGCTGTCCTGGAGTTGGAACGCCTTCCCCATCTTTCCATTTCTTGCTTCAGATCACCTGTAATTCCCTTCCCATGGCCATCCCCATGCTCCCTTTACATTTCCTGGCTTCTGCGGTTACTCCAAGTTCTATCCGCACGCCTGAAGATATAGAGCTAGGAATCACAGGTGACAGAAAACATGTGACATTTGGTTACATCCCTCACTATAGTCTTCTCTGGGCTCAACCATGTGCTAGCAAACTTCGTGATTTCACGTTTTCGCTGCAGCTGAATGGTACCCCAGCACGTATGCGCCATGTTCTCAGTACTCATTCATCTGCTGGAGGGCATTTAGGTTGCTTCCACTCCCTGGCTTTTGTGAATAGAGCAGCAATAAACACTGCTAAGCGAGTGTCTGTGAAGTGGGACGTGGGGTGCTTCAGGCAGATGCCAAGGAGTACGGAGTTGGGCCATAAGGCAGATTGATTTTTAGGTTTTTGAGAATTCTCCATACTCATTTCCAGAATGGCCGCACCACATTTACTCTCTCCCCAACAGTGAATGATGGGTCCCCTTTCCCTAGAATCCTCACAACATTTGTTGTCAGCTATTTTGTTAGTCATAGCCATCCTGACTAGGTTAAGACGAAATCTCAAGGCTTTACTTTGCATTTCCCCAATTTACTAAGGATGAACACTTTTTGAGGTATTTCTTAGCCATTCTTATTTCTTCTATTGAGAGCTCTGTTTAGATCTCTAGTCCATTTTTAATTGGGTCATTTGTTTCCTTGACTTCTTGATTTCTTCCTTCCTTCCTTTCTTTCTTTCTTTCTTTCTTTCTTTCTTTCTTTCTTTCTTTATTTATTTATTTTTAGTTCTTTATATATTCTGGATTTTAATCCTCTGCCAGATGTATAGCTGGCAAAGATTTTCTTCCTTCTTGGGTTTCTTACCCATTAGAATGATTGTTTCCTTAAATGTACAAAAGCCTCTTAGTTTTAAGAAGTCCCATTGTCAACTGCTAGTCTTAATTCTTGGGTAAATTCGGTCCTATTCAGAAAGCCTTTTCTTACGTGCTGGAGAGATGGCTTAGTTGTTAAGAGCACTGCCTGTTCTTCTAGAGTCCTGAGTTCAGTTCCCAGCAACTGTGTGGTGACTTATATACATAAATAAATAAATCTAAAAAAAACCTGGAAAGTCCTTTCTCATACCTGTATCTTGTAGGGTTAGTGCCTATGTTTTCTGGTAGCACTTTTAGCATTTTATGTTTCAAATTGAGGTCTTTGATCCACTTGGAGCTAACTTTTGTTCAAGGTGATAGACACAGATATGGTTTTGTTCTTGTGTATATGAATGTGTAGTTTTCACAGCACCATTTATTGAAGATGAAATTTTTTTCTTCTTGTGCATTTTTCTCTTTTGTCAAGTATCAGATGATAAAACAAAATACAGAGAACTGGAGGGAACATACTTCAGCATAATAAGAGCTCTCTCTCTTTCTCTCTTTCTCTCTCTCTCTCTCTCTCTCTCTCTCTCTCTCTCTCTCTCACACACACACACACACACACACCCCCAAAGCAATCCCACTAAAATTGGGAATCAGCCACCCCTCCCCCCTTCTCTTCTAAAGTGCTGGAAGCACCAGCTAGAGCAATAAGGAAGAGAAGGAAAGTAAAGGACACAATTAGGAAAAAAGTCAAACTGTTTGTAGATGATATGCTATCATACATATGAGATCCCAAAGAGCCCATCAGAAAACTTGAAAGAAAAAAATCAACGATTTTACAAAAGTGGCAGTGCACAAAATAAACTTATAAAAATCAGTAGCCTTTCTATGCACTGCCAGCAAACACGCTAAGAAAGAGATCGTGGGCGGGCTGCCATCTACAATAGCATCTAAGAGAATAAAATGTTTCAGAATAAACTGGCAGGGAAATGAAAGACATTAGTAATGAAAACTTCCAATCTCTGAAAGAAAGAAATTGAGAGAGACACAAGAAAACGGAAATACGTTTGTGTTCATGGTTTGGTAGAATACATACTGTGAAAAATGACTGTTTTACCTAAAACAATTTAGAGATTCAATGTCACCTTAAGGGGGGGTGTCTAAAATTCATAGGAAACCAGAAAAGAGCAAAGATAGCCAAAGCAATCAAGCAAAAAGAGCGATACTGGTAGTATTGCTGTTCCAGTGCCAAGCTCAACTAAAGAGCTACAGGAATAAAACCAGCGTCTTACGGGCACAAAAGCAGACACGAGGACCAAAGCAGAAGACCTAAACATGCGTATTTGAGTACGCTTTCCCTTTCCTTTCTTTCTTTTCTTTCTTTTTCTTTTCCTTTTATATAGGGGAAAGTTTATTGTAGGTATGTGGGCGAGCACAGACAGAGGCAGGACATCTGGGAGAGTCCAACTGGACAAGACCAGACTAAGCTGGGCCATGTGAGGGGCGGGGGGAGGCAGGTGTAGTAGTCAAGAAGGCAAAGGTACAAAAAGGACGAGCAATTCTTTTTCTTTTGAGACAGTTTCCCTTCATATCCTTGGCTGACTATTCGGAAACTCTCTCTGTGGACCAGGCTGGCCTCGATCTCACAGAGAGATGCTTCTTTCTGTCTCCAGCGTGCTAGGACTAAAGGCGTGTGCCGCCATGTCCAGCTCACTTTCCTTTCTTGGGCTTTGGAGATAGTATATCCCTGTGTTAACCCAGTGGGCCTCAAACTTGCAAGGATTTCCGGGATTACCGTGAACCAAGCTCAGACTTGTATGATTTTTCTGTTTGAAACAACTATAATGGCGTCTTGTCCTTCACTTCTAATTATTCCTTCTTTCTTTGCTCCAGTTTCACAAAGACTGTCAGCAATCTCATTCTTTTTTTTTTTTTTTTTTTTTTTTTTTTTTGGTTCTTTTTTTCGGAGCTGGGGACCGAACCCAGGGCCTTGCGCTTCCTAGGTAAGCGCTCTACCACTGAGCTAAATCCCCAGCCCCTCATTCATTTTTCAAACGTACTTTTTTTCTGCTTTGTGGTTGTCTTTTCCTCCCTCCCTCCCTCTCCCCCCCCCAGCCCTCCCCCCTTTCTCTTTTGGTTTTTTGAGACATGGTTTCTCTTTATAGCCCCGGCTCCTCAGGAACTCCCTCTCTGCCTGCCTCTGCCTCCTGAGCACTGGGATTAAAAGCATGTACAAACATGCCTGGCTTTTGTGGCTTTTCTAATTTGGACTTTCTTTACCTTTCTTGGGTTCTAACATGCTTTTCTTTTTCTATTATTTTTTTTTAAAAAGAAAGTCCTATGTACCTGATCTTTAGCTAGCTATATTGTGAGTGACTTTCTTGTAACACCCTTCTAGAACAACAGATGCAAAATAGTCAGTGCCCAAGGCTACCTCGTATCCATTATATAGTAACTCCTCCTCGAAGGAGGGTTGTTTTACTTTCCTTTTTTTTAATTTTAATTTTTTTTATGATACACCAGAAGTGGGCATCGGATCCCATTACAGGTGGCTGTGAGCCACCACGGGATTTGAACTCAGGACCTCTGGAAGAGCATCCAGTGCTCTTAACCACTGAGCCATCTCTCCAGCCCCCAGGAGGTCTTTTTTTAAAGATTTATTTCATTACTTATTTGTGTATATGTCTGATTGCACTTGGATGCAGACACATGTGGGAACCAGCAGAGGATGTTGGGTCCCCTAGAACTGAAGTTATAGGCGGCTGTTGAACAGCCCTACCATGGGTGCCAGGAAATAAATTCCATTTCTCTGCAAGAGCAGCAGCACTTGCTCTTAGCCATCGAGCCATCCCTTCAGGCTCAGTGATTATCATTTTTATATGTCACCATTTTAAATATTCACGTAAATGAAGTCCCACTCTTACACACATATACAGAGGGGCAGGGAGATGGCCATGGGCAAAGACACGTGCTCTGACCTCTGGAGCCACACAAAGGTGATCTTATAAAGCTGCTCTCTTACTTCCACACATGCACCATGGCACACGTGTGCCCCTCCCCTAACATCTCCCACACGACACACTCGTGCGCGCACACACACACACACACACCACTAATGACAAGTTAATAACTTGTTAAAAACTAAAACTTTGGTTGTATTGTATAATTTCCAATCTCAATATTTAAGCACACTGTTGTCAGGATGTCATATGCGCACATGTTTTTATTTGGCTAAGTTCCTAGCAGCAGAGTTCCTGAGTCATGTGACTAATTAAAGATCGTTATAGCTAGGGATATAGATCAGTGGTAGAACAGTCAGCTGGTATGTAACAGGCCTGTGCTTCAAATCCCAATACTGAAAAAACAGAAGAGAGAGAGAAGAGGACCGGGAGAAGGAACCATGTGAGATGTGGAAGGTGGCAGTGACGATGCCCGTTTCTGTACCTTTCCATTGCTGCTCTTAGCAGCACTGCAGAGCCTAGGCACTGTTTGCGTATGCAGAACTGTCTTAAGCACTAGGCTTCCAGGTTGCTAGGAAATGGGGCACCCATTGTTATTAGCGTCAATGTGACAGACGCAAGTTGACTCCCAAATATTCTGCAGCAGATTCCGACGCCTAGTTATAACTGCAGCATACACATACTTACACATAAGCACATATATGACTGTATGTGTATAGAAGCATATGCATATGCAAATAACTGGTTTGTAGCAGTGCTCGTGGCAGATTCCATACTGACTCACAGATAAGGCAACATATTTCCAGAACCAAAACCTCTACCAGCAATTTCTAAATCTAAGAGTTCACAACCAATTATGACAGAAGTAAGATTTCTTCAAATAGGCTAGATTTTAAAAGTAGTGTTTTGAGAGCCATGCCAATAAATGTACCTTGGTACATGATACTATCTGCTCTTATACTGATTTTTGAGTGTTTTTTATGTTTTATTTTCCACATAGGGCTCTTTTGCTTGCATGTATGTCTGTGTACTAGATGCATACTTGGAACTCGCAGAAGCCAGAAGAGGGGGTCAGATTCCCTGAGACAGGAATTACAGATAGTCACAAGCTGTCATGTGGGTGCTGGGACTTGAACCTGGGTCCTTTGGAGAACGAGTCAGTGCTCTTAACCATTAAGCCATCTCTCCAATCCTTTCATATTGATTTTATGAGCACCAGTGTCGCATGCTGAATTCCTCTCTCTTGAAATCAACCTCAGTGATGTCTTTGTTTCATGTTGCTGTAACTTACATACTGACACGGTATACTTTATAGAGAAAAGAGATTTACTTACTTAGCTCCTGATTTTGGAAGGTCAAGAACATGGTGCCAGCTCAGCTCTGATGAAGGCCTCGTGCTGGCAACATCAAAGCTGGAGCATGGATCAAATGATACGACAGAAATCAAGAGAAAAATCTGAGTCAGGCAACTTACCTTATACCAACCCATTCTCGTGTGACTTCATCCATGTCTCAAGACTAGCATTAGTTCCTTTGGAGAAGTGCATGACATGATTAATTAGTCTTAATTAGGACTTCTACCACCTCCGCATTACCACAGTGGGGACCAAGCTTCTAGAACTTGACCTTTTGGGGCACACCTTTCACCCATATCCAAAGCATGGAAAGTTAATATCTTACTATCTCATAAACATATACTGAATATAAAATAGAGGTACAGACGGCTAAAAGCAACAGCTCGCTTACAGCAAACAAAGGCCAAGGTTCGCATGGATCAAGCCTGAGTCCTCACCAAGCAAGCAGTGTTCCACTCCTCTGCCGTTTATGGACACAGGCTTTAAATATCTTTGAAGACACAACTTAAGAGTTTTTAATGTCATCCGGTTCCCTTTTTGTTGGTTACTTTACTCTTTTTTTTTTTAAATACTGGCATATATCTTCCAATTATCATCAACTTACGTTAAGGAAGGACTGGTACTGGCTGTGATTTTAACCTATTGTTATGTGGTTCTATTTCTCCATGGGTCTCTCCCCAGATTGGAACGTCTTCCTAGAGTTCTTCCCATGCAGAAGATTATCTTCTGTAAGGTCACCAGTGTGCAAAGACCGTGAGCCAACAGTCAGACTCAATGCAAGAACCAGAAGCTTCTTTGTTCCTGAAATAAATACAGGGTTACTGGCATGTATGGTCCAGGACAGGGATGAGTGAGATCAATTAGTCATACAGACCTTCGTTCATTTAAATCATAATGAGGTAATCTGATGGTGTGGTGTTACCATGGCGATGGAGCTCAGAGCCGCAGGTCCAAACACTCGGTGTTGTGTGCATGGCTGAGGAGCCAACGGAGTGAAGCTGCCATCTGTGAAACTGTACCTGAGTTCTTCGCAGTCAGAATCCTGTCCGAGTGGAAAAACGGTTTTCACTGACCGGATGAAGCAGGAAGTTGAATCCCAAGGGAGTCAATCTCACGCCTGGAGTTAAGGACCTGATTGCAGCAGCCGGCCAGAACTTGTTACATACAGTACCAGATGGTGATTCCACACCTACAGAGCAATGCAAAGATGAAGCACAGAAACCGTAAAATAGTGTTGGGTTTTGTCAAATGATTTTTCGAGATCAATCGTAATAGTACTCTAGGAATGCAGGGGTGGTTCATGGTTAGTATCCTTTTTTACCATGTTTCTAGATGCACTTCACTAGTATTTTTTGCTAGAGTTTTTTTTGCATCTATATTAATAGTGATATTGGTCAGTAGTTTTTATATAATGCTTTTGTCTTTTAAGAACAGGCATCAAAGAGTCTTGACAAATGGAAAGTTTCATCCTAACCAACATGTAAAGTGTCCTCTTCACCCAAAGCCTTCTGTCATGCACCCATCTGCAGTAAACCCCACTCCTGTCTCTCATCTGTCTCCTGTCTCTGGAGGTCCATCTTCTCTAAGCTGTCATAGAAAGGAAACCAAGTAACACAGAGCATGCTGACGCTACTTGGTGTTGGTTAATGTAGTTGAGACTTGCCTATTGTGCTGTGTATAGTGACAGTCTGCTTCTGGTGGCTCTGTCCGGTTTTATTTTTGTTTGTTTTTGTGTCAGTCTTGCTATGGGGTTCATTGGCTTTTTAAAAGGCTTTGAGGGTAGCTTTTAAAATGCTAATTTTAAGACTTTAATCTTTAGCTTCAGTTGTTTTGAAGTTTCACTATGAGTTATCTGTGAATTTATTACTTTTCCTCCCTTAGAGCTGTTGATGTCCTAAATGTGGATCTTGGAGCCATACCTTAGTCCCTGAAGTCTCAGCCTTTGAGACAAGCACTTAGTCAAATGGACTATGAGCCTCATCTTCTCTCCCATTCATGGTTCCTGCTTTATTTCTGGAAGTTGTTAATTGCTATTTCATGTGGGGGGGGCAGGGGGGATGGGTCTTGGATAGACATTTATCACATTTGATGTTTTGCATAGATATCCCTAGTGTTTATAATAGGCCATTTTCAATTTCTTCATAGTCCCCAGTATTTACAGTATTTGGGCCCCACTTTCCCCTCTTCCTTTACGTTGGATTTCAGCACCCACTGTGCCACAGAAGAATGCCCCCACCCCTGTCCACTGCTCTTTTCAGATAGCGTCAGACATGCTCATTCTGCAGGACTGGCAACTGTGTCTGTCTTTTCCTGGTTTTCTGTCCTCAGAGACTTCTTACCACTTTCACTCCTCTTCCCCTCCCCTTTCCTCTTCTCCTTTTCCCTTTCTATCTCTGTCCTTGAGTTGGCTCACTTTTTGTTTTCCTTTCTACCTGATCCAATTTGTCTTTAATTTTGGCATTTATATAAATACCCAACAATCAGTGCTTTCAGCCCAGACCTGTACCCTAAGCCAGATTTGAATACCTAGTCACCCTCAGTCACCCTCAGTCACCTCCTCTAGATATCCCAAGTTATTAACATTCAAAGTGCCTCCAGAGAAATCTATTATCATTTCCCGGTCTTCACGTGAGGCCTGCTGCTTTTTGCCCTTGACAGTTCCCTACCTAACATGGTACTGAACATCCTTCATCTGCAGGGCATGCTGTGCTCCAGGCTTGTCAGGCTGCTAGCTACTCCAGTGTGCCATAGTCAGTCATATTTATTGTCCAGTGATGTCTGCTACATAAGCATGATGGGTAATATTGTCGATGTGATAGGATCTATTAGACAAGATCCATTAGACAAATCTTTGGTCATACCTGGGAAGGACTATCTAGACTAAATAAACCCGGGACATAGCTGTGAGGGATATTTTGATTCCTTTGGTGCAGGGGAAGACTCGTCCTGAATGTAGGTGGCACTTTCCAGCAGATATTGTGAAGTTCAATAGGAAAATGTCTTGGTTTTGCTTTTGTTTTCTTTTCCTGCTCTTCTCACCTTTGCATCTCGCCGTCAAGTTTACCTTCCCTGTTGCTCTTGGGTCAGCGGTGGTCTCTACTGCTGGTACTGTCCACCTTCTAAATGCTCTGAGGACCAGTGACTCCTCAGGAGTCACCTAGGTCTTCAGCACCAGACTGGGTTTGCTGAGGCGGCCCTGACGAAGAGCAGCCACCAGGTACTCAGGGTGAAGAGCCACCGTTAGAGCACGCAAGCACCCAGAATGTATCCTGTACGCCAATCTAGTAAATGCCCTTCGGTAAGTGTATATCAACGCTATCGCTGTGTTCCTCTAGAGAACCTAAGACACCGTGAGAACTGGTGCCATCCAAGGCTCATTGCTTGTAACCCGTTCCTAGGAGTCAGTAAGCACCCGGAACAAAGGAAAAGTTTAATATTCCTCCTTTCTATAGAGAAGGCTACCTGGGGCTGGCGAGTCTTTTTCGGTAAGAATACAGCTTTCGGGAATTACCATGTTATTGGTGCTTCTTATACTCTGACTTAGTTGTTTCAGCCCTAATCCCTTCCACCAAGGATACAACTGGAGGATGAGGTTGGCACGTGGGCTGCCATCCCACCTTGAGAACACTGTTCCAAGTGTGACTCCCATCGCAGCCTCTGCTCAGGGACTCTCTCCTCCCAAAGCTTACGCATGCGAATAATGCACCTATTTCTCCTATGACTGTGCGTGGAGTTGGGAGAGTTATTACTGCCTTAAATATTTCATTCTAGGGAGACAAGTTTAGTAAATAAAAGGTTTTATCTAATTGATTTGGGATGGCCACTAGGCATTTATTTTTATTTAAATAGGACATTTTAAAGCAGAAGATTTTCCTCTGTGTTTAAGTGGGCCTATACCCAATTCATCTATCAGCCTCCAAATAATTGTTTATCATTAATTATGTCTGTGTATGCTGCTGCATGCACATACACCTTTAAGCAGAAGTGCTTCAGTCTGACTTTAAAATATAGCTTCAGCTTTTTATTTTTAATTTAAAAAAATATTTAGGGGCTGGAGAGATGGCTCAGCGGTTAAGAGCACCCAACTGCTCTTCCAGAGGTCATGAGTTCAATTCCCAGCAACCACATGGTGGCTCACAACCATCTGTAAAGAGATCTGATGCCCTCTTCTGGTGTGTCTGAAGACAGCTACAGTGTACTTATATATAATAAATAAATAAATTTAAAAAAATAAAATAAAATAAAAAAATATTTTTTTATGTATGAGTGCTCTAAGTACATTTACATCTGCCGGCCGGAAGAGGGCATCAGATCCCATTACAGATGGTTGTGAGCTGGGAATTGAACTCTGGAAGAACAGTCAGTGCTCTTAACCACTGAGCCATCTCTCCAACCCACTCAGCTTTTAATTTTTTAGGCTAGAAAACCATTTGTAATTTTTCATACTCTGGCTAAGGCTCGCGTGGTTCCCCAAGGTAGCCAATTATAAAGTCGAACTTCAGTGGGCGTCTTGTTGCATTTTTGTCTTCCTTTTCTAGCACTGGTCTGGGTTGCTACATCAGGTTGCCCAGGTTGTGTAGGTCTGTAATAAAGCTCTATGAACCAGCCAGTGTAAACAGCAGAGTTTTGCTGTCTCTCTCACAGTTCTAGAGTACAGAATCTAAGAGCAAAGTGCCAGTCAGATCATGTTGCCTATGAAGGCACCAAAGAAGGAGCAGTTCCAGGGCCCACAACCTCACTTCTGGTAGTTTCCTGACTCGTGTGTGCGTGAATGTGTACCTATATGCATTTATGCACGTATGTGTATGTTTCTGTGCATGTTTCTAGATTTCTCCCTTTTATGAACCTCAACCAATTACATGTCCAATGACTTTATTTCCAAATAAGGTCCCCCTGTGACACAATGGAGACCAGGAGTCTGATATGTAAATTAGGAGGAGTGCATGATTCGATCCATTATTTGTCTGGCAATGCCTATTTATTGGTTCTGAGCCCTGGCACCCTTGGGTCAGTCACAGACTCCTCATGACCTTTTTCCTTCTGGCCATCTGAAAAATTCCCAGCCATCTCTATTGCATTTACTTACGAGCCTTTCCTCACTAACTAGAATGTAAGTTGCTTGGGAAACAGACTTGTTCACTTCCTGTATCTCTAGTTTCTACCACAGTGCATGCCACATACTTACTGATAAATATTTGTAGGCTGGATGGTTGAGTTGGCCACAAGCCAATTTAAATATAAAGAACCAAGTTACACCCTTAAACCCTGTTTCAAAAAGAGACACAGCATGTTTTAGTTACTTTTCTATTGACATAACCAAGGTGACTTATAGAAGAAAGCTTTTCATTGAGTTTTGCTTAATAGTTTCAGAGGGTGAGTCCACGGCCATCATGGTGGGGAGCACAGCAGAAGGCAGGCAGACATGGCACTAGAGCAGTGGCTGTGAGCTCACATCTTGAGACAATAACCACCAGGCCGGAAGAGAGAACTAACTGGGAACAGAATGGGATTTTAAAACCTCAAAGCCCACCTCCCGCAACACCTTCTCCTTCAATAAAGCCACACCTCCAAATCCTTCCCAAATAGTTCCACCAACCCGGACCAAACATTCAAATATATGCGCCTTGAGAGCTATTCTCATTCAAATCACCATATAGTATTTTTCCAGTCAGGTTCTATTCATGAGAACTGTACCATTCAAAGCAGGTACCACTAATCATGTGTGACTATTTAAACTCAAATTAGTTCATATCAAGTGTAATTTTAAAATGCAGTTTCTCACACTAGCCACATGTTCAATGTTCAGCTGTCTCGCGTGTGGCTGTCAGTGCAGCCATCAGTTATGATATTCTACAGTATGGACAAAGAATCTGTCCATAATTTCTGTAACTCCTACCAGAAGGTGGCAGGCTAGATAGCAACATCCTTCAAAAGTTCTTGTTAATTCATACATGTATAAATGAGTGCAACTTATACACAGGAGTCTGAGGAAACCAAGGTATCATTTACATACATAAAAGTGGAGTTACAAGCAGTTGTGGGCCACTGTGTAGGTGTTAGCAACTGAACCTTGGTCCTGGGCAGGAGCAGCAAGCCCTCTCAACTCCTGAGCCATCAATTCGGCCCCAGAAACACTGTCCTTAAGGAGCTAAACTATTCTCAAAGACACACTCCAGTTTAGAATTAACCCTTTCAAGACATAAGAGCGAGTAAGTTAGCTATCTGATCTCAAGCTCACCACCTGGCAATTTCCCCTTTTATGATAATGACAACCCATTTCAGTACATCTGTTGGAAAATATTTGTTAAAGGAAAGTTTGTTACATATGAAAATCACCTACCGCACTGAAAGGTAAGAAAACCCCAGAAATTGGTCTCACTCTCCTATTATTGATGTTAAGTGAAATGAAAGTCGACTCTGTGTCCCCGTCACGCCTGTGAAGGTCATGCTGTTTTGCACACATGCTGACCCACTACCGAGACACAGAAGAGTGCTACATTTTACCCCAACATGCAAGCTGTTAACTTGAGCTGTTAAGTTCAACCCGGAGTTTAGTGTTTGGCTATGTTATAGATTCCTGTGGAAACGTGATTAAATCAAACTAAATTACCTTTTTCTGTTTAGAAATTTCCCCCACAGCATTTTACTCTTAACTATCAGAACGGTAGACCCTGGATCTCGTGAAAATCAAGGGAGAAACAACTTTGCAGTGACATATGGCGAAGCCCCCTCAGGCTTCCGATTAGACTGTAAGAGACTGAAGGTCACCTTACACATCACAGAGGGTGTGAAAACATTCGAGATGATCGTGGTAAATTCTGGAATAGATAAATGGATTAGTCTGCAACAAAGGAGAAGGATAAGACTGGCAAAAATCAAGAGAAACTATTTAGTATGAAATGACTTTCAGGTGTAGTGAATTGAGAGGCGTGCTTATAGGACACTTCAAGCGTTTTAAATGTCATACTTGGTTTTGGGTTATGTACAATGTCTCCATCTAAACCTTTCTGCTGGGCCAGCAAGATAGCTCAGTGGGTAAAGTCCCCTGCCATCTTGCTCAACAATCTAAGCTCAAGATAACCCATATGGTAGAAGGTTGGAAAGAGAGACAGTTCTCTGTTCTTATGCATGCTGTGCAATGTGTGTCTTAAAAAATAAACATCCCCAGTAGTTGCTGGTAGGCAAATATCTGCTATCATTGTAGAGAATGGCTGACTCAAGCTTACTCTTTCTTACGATTTAGAAAGCGTGGCATTAGAGAACTTTTGGAGCCTGAGTAATGGTGCACACCTGTAATCCCAGCACTCAGAGGACTAAAGCAGGAGGACCATGACTTTGAGGCTAGTCTGGAGTATATGAGAAGACCCTGTGCACTGGGGTAGGGAGAGAGAAAATGAGAGAATGAACCACAGTGTACCCGTGCTTGTATAACACTCAGTTTTCTGGCTGCTGAGATTCCTCTGTGTATAAAGCGCTTGTTATGTTAGCACAAGGTCCTAGGCTTGGATCTCTAGAGGCCACAAAAGGCTGGATTCAGAATCTCCAACTCCAGAGCTCCGCTCCTCTGGTGAAATGGGAGACATAATCAAGTGAGTCATGGGATGCTAGTCCAGTGCGTGCAGCATCCAAACAGCAAAGGGGAGTCTTCCCAAGGTAGAAGGCAAGGGTTCCCAAGGTTTCCTTTGGCCTCCACAGGTATTCTGTATCTGTCATCCTCACACCCACTGCTAACACAAACACAGCCTAACACACAAAAAATAAACACAATGCTGTTTCCAGACTTGACCTTTCTCACATTGATTTTTTTTCATCGTTCTATATTGCCTTTTTACTTCCCTAATTTTCCTTTTCCTTTTTCTTTTTTTTTTTTTTTTTTTTCTCGGAGCTGGGGACCGAACCCAGGGCCTTGCGCTTCCTAGGCAAGCGCTCTACCACTGAGCTAAATCCCCAACCCCTACTTCCCTAATTTTCATTTAGAATTTTCATGCAGTAGACCAAATGTCTGGCTTAAGTATTTTCATGTCACCATCTAGTTGTGAGGTTACCAGTTTGGGAGCCTTTAAATATAGTATTATCTATCATAGACTGACAACCAGGAAACAACAGAAATCTGGTTTTTCTTTTCTGGTTCTAATCAATTCAAAAGTCAATATTCTGGACTAGTTTACATAGCTTGAAGGTAGACTGCTTATTGACCATACCCAGGCCCTGGCTTCAATCCCCAGAACCACAACATTTAGAAAGAAAAAAAGCCAAAATTCTAGCATACATCTCACCTTATCTTTTTTATACTTAGTAGAGCTTAAAACAATCTTGACAACACTGAATTTAAAATTTGTTTAGTCTTAAATATATAACTACTTTACAAAGCTTCTTTATGGTTTTCCTGAATGTAGGAAATTTTTATTAGTTTTATTACTGAGCAAAATAAAAAGCTGTCTAGTTACTATTGATGTCGAATCATAAGTTAGTTTTCCTAGTGTACTAACTCAGTGAAACCGTCCCTCTTTCAAGAGATTCCTCAGAAACTGGCTTTTCCGGTGAATTTGTGCATGTGCACATGTGAGTGTGGCATTCAGGACAATTCAGGCATCATTCCTTAGGCAGAGTCCATCCTTTGGCATTTGCTTTTGAGACAGGGTCTCTCACAGCCTGTAGTTCCCCATCTAGGCCAGGCTAGCTGGCCAGTGAGTCCCTGGGGTCTCCCTGTTTGATTTGTTTTTGTTTTTCCCGGGACTGGGATTACAAGCGTACACTATCTGGCCTCCCTTCCCACCCCCTACAACATAGTTTCTGGGGATCAAACTCAGGCCCTTGTTTTTGCAAGGCAAATCTATCAACTGAGCTATCTCCTTGGCTCCTGTCAATGTATTTATAATACAAACAAATGCTTTGTAAACGAGATTCTTAGCTTGTTAGCAACACATCCAAACATAGTACAAATAGTGAGGGTAAAGGAGAAGACTGTGTATAGCTACACACATCTGTCAGCACAGTACCAGGGGTGTCATATTCAGGGGTGAGGTTCTATGTGCAACAAGAACAAGTTCTATGATCAACAAGCAATACATGAAACACACAAATGCAACTCATTTTTAAAATACATTTAAAAAGCATACTGAAAGCAGAGATCTTTTTGTCTTTGTTCCCAGAAATAATGACCATGGTACTGAGACGTGAGGAAACTGAGGATGGGGAGCAGATGGGATTCCTGGCAGCCATCAGGCAAGCCTGACTCTTGGCAACAGCAATACCTAGTGCTTTAGCATATGGTGCTCAAAATACCTCAAGCAATTAAAGAAGCACCACCCTGAGTCTGCCAGTCAGGGGACATCTTAACTACCGTTTCTGAAGCCAAGAACAGCTCCTGTATAACCCATGGGCCATGCAGCTGATTAGGATTCACTTCTGATTTGCTGATGACAGTTGTGAGACACGGCTGTTGCCTATGATGTGTGCTGCTGGCTGAAAAGCACAGGCATAACTTGCTCAATTCATTCACAGATAGTATTGAATGTGGAAACAGTGCTTTAGCAAGCATGTAACTAATCCTGTTTTGAAAGCAAGTGAGCATGGGGCTCTGTGTGAAAGCCCACAGGTCTTTGTCCTGCCCCTCTCTTGATCGTCACTCTCCTTCTACATTCTAACCATCCTTACCGTGGACTGAACTATAGAACCTCATATGTGTCTGCTATGACCTCTCCTCTCTTCTCTCATCCTCCATCTCTCTGGCCCTCCCTGTCCCCTCGTCTAGAGAGGTAAGTGTAAAAGTCCATCGTAGGGGAGCAAAGAGTCCTTCAGAGAGCACTGAGAACTTGATATATATCCAGTGTATCCAAGTAGACACAGTTTCCAATTCCTTTCTGAGACTGAACAGTATATGAATAACAGTAAGAACGTTTAACCATTTCTTTCTGAGGCAGTCTCAGTATGTAGCCCAGACTGGCCTTGAATCTTCCTGCCTCAATCTCTCAAATGCTAGGATTATATTTGGGTATTAAGTTTGGCCGGTATAAATTTATTGTTTTGTTTGTTTTGTGAAACAGAGCTTCTCTGTTCCTGCCTGGCTGACTGGAACTTGTTCTACAGTCTATACTGTGAGAACTCACAGAGACCTGCCTGCCTCTGCCTTTGAGCACTGGGATTAAAGGTGTGAGCCGCCACTCCCCAGCATAAACTTTAAGTATGAAGAAATGGGGAAGTTCTGAGTTCAGAAAATGCATGGTTGTTGGGAATAAGCAAAAGAAACGTGTTCTAAGTACTGCCATTTTGTTTTCAGACTCCATTTAATCACAGAGGAAAACTCAGTTCAAAGTCCCAGACCCCTAGGGAAGCTGGAGATTTTACAATAGTGGAACAGCTTCAGTTGCAAGGATACAGTTGTCTTGAGTCCAAGTATCTCAAGGACAACTTCTCTGTCTTGCTGGCAGGGTCAAACTAAGTTTATGTTCCCAGGCCCAGGAACTCCTATCATGATTGGTGCAAACTCCCTTTCTCAACCCCTTATGTCACAATGTGATTAGACAACGCTACAGCTCTCCTGTTCCCTCTCACTTTATGGTTTCACCCTTTAAATGTGCTCTTCAAGTTCCCTTCAGGGTTGCAGTTCAGCTCTCAAGTGTTCTGCAGCCTGATTGGTCCGTAGCAGCTTGATTAGAGTTCTGTCATCTGCACTGATCTGATGTTTGAGTTATGTGGATCTAAGCAGACTCTGTAACGTAACTCTGTAACTCTGCACTATCTTCCTGTATCCAGATCACACCATAACCTTTGAACTCAGGTGAACTGTTATCTCTGCCCTTTCCTTCCTCTCATCCCCAGACATCTGGTCAACACATCTAAATGTTTGAAATTAAGCAAGCCTTATTCGTGATAGCCAGAAGCTAGAAAGAGCCCAGATGTCCCACAATGGAAGAATGGATACAGAAAATGTGGTCCATTTACACAACAGAATACTATTGAGCTATTAAGAATGAGGACATCATGAGCTTTGCAGGCAAATGGATGACATCCTGAGTGAGGTAACTCAGACCCAAAAGGACACGAATGGTATATTCTCACAAATATGTGGATATTAGCAAAAAAAGTACAGAATACCTAGGATATGATCCACAAAACTCAAGGTTAACAAGCTGAAGGGCCTCAGTGAGGATGCCTCAATCCCACTTGGGAGGGAGAAGAAAGCTCACGGTTGGGGGGGAGCAGAGAGGGTCTTGGGTAGGAGAGGAGAAGGGGAAGGGAAAAGGAGAACATGATCAGGTATCGGGGAGTGGGAAAAACAGGAGTAAAGCCCTGAGGGCCAGCAGAAAAAATGGAAATAGGCAACCTCAGGTAGGAGGGGGGGGGGGCTCTAGAATGTACCAGAGACCTGGGAGGAGAGAGATGCTCAGGACTCAAAGAAAGGGGCCTTAGATGAAGTGCCCTACAGTAGGGAGAGGGAACTTGTAGAGTTCCCCTCCAGTAGAAAGACAGGCATGAAGTGGAGAGATGGGGTTGCCATCCCACAGTCAAAAACTCTGACCCAGAATTGTTCCTGTCTGAAAGAACTGCAGGGACAAAAATGGAGAAGAGCCTGAAGAAAAGGAGGTCCAGCGACAGGCCCAAATTAGGATTCAGCCCAAGGGAAGGCTTCAAGGCCTGACACTATTACTGATGCTATGGTGTGCTTACAGACAGGAGCCTTGCATGGCTGCCTTCCTAGAAGTCCAACAAGCAGCTGAAAGAGTCAGATGCAGATACTTACACCCAAGCAATGGACAGAAGCTGGGCTCCTGTAGGGAAAGGCTAGAAGAAACTGAGGAGGAGGGTAACTCCATAGGAAGACTAGCAGTCTCAACTAACCTGGACCCCTGAGATCTCTCAGACACAGAGCCACCTACCAGGCAGCCTACACCAGCTGATATGAGACCCCGGCCATATCTGCCTGGTCTGGTCTCAGTGAGAGAAGATACACCTAGTCCTCAAGAGACTTGAGGCACCAGGGAGTGGGCAAGTCTGGTGAGGTAGTGGTAGTGGGAACATCCTCTTGGAGATGGGGGAGGAGGAAAAGGAGGAGGAACAGTCGGGGGTGGAGGGGAGAGGACCAGGAGGGGTATAATGACTGGACTATAAAAAATGAAAAATGATTAAGTAATAATAAGCAAGCCCAACCACAATCTCTTATTCCTGATTTCAACTTACAGTGTCACCACTCACTCCTGATCGGTCCCCATCACAGTGTACATCTTATGTGACTATCCTGGCTGCAGAGCTCCTCTTCCAAACTCCCAGCTCCATACCTTAGCCTGTGCCAGGCACTCTTATGCTGAATTGCTGTGGTAGCCTTCTACGCCACTAAAGCTAGGTAGGCTTGGAACTCCAGCCACTGGGCTTCCCACCATTTTTATACATAAGAGTACTCTTTCTGAAGTTGAGGTCACTTACTAACTTGCTCAAGAGAAAACACAAACAAGAAAAAAAATACTTCTTAAACCCAAGCTGCTGAGGTGAGGTCTGTGGCAGGGAAGTCCTTGAATAGAGAGGTTCAGACAGGCCATTGTATGAAGGTATAAAGTGAACCCTGGATTTTATTGAAAACTTTAGAATGTTGGAGGGGCCAGAGATGTGGGATGTCTGCCAGGAAGAGCTGTAGGCACACAGTGAGCGGAACCAACTGAAGAGAGAGAAGTGCACTGCAGTCAGCAAAGCTGGAAGGCCATCTATGCCCTTTGACATCAGATATGGAGTTACCAAACATGAAGGTTGCCCTGATGAATTTCAGCCTTGCCTTGGCCTAGTATTACATGTGACATTTCTCCTCACTTGAAAAGGTCACACACACACACACACACACACACACACACACACACACACACACACACACAGTCACTGTATGATGTAAGTTTGTGATTTGCTTATTTTATAGGCTGTTATAATTGGACTTTAAAACAGTCAAAACCTAAAGACTATGGAGACTTCTGAAGCTGGACTAAATGCATTTTGCTTTATACTACAGCTACAAGTCTATGGAAACCATGTGGTGGTTAGAGATTGGCCTCCACAGGCTCAGATTTTTGGATGTCTGAGTTCCAGCTGGTGGAACTGCTTGGGAAGAATTAGGTGGTGAATGACTAGGGCACCGGCCTTGAGGTTTTAAAAACCCCATGCCATTCCAAATTGCTCTTTCCTTCCTGCACCCCCACCTACTGGCTGTTTGAGGATGTGAGGTATTGCTCCAGCACCATGCCTGCCTGCCTGCCGCCATGTCCCAAGTGATGGTCATGGACTCTGCCTCTGAAACTGTGAGCCCCAAATTAAATACTTTCTCTTGTAGGTTGCCTTGGTCATAATGTTTGGTTACAGCAACAGACAAGTTACTGAGACAACCACCAGGCCTGGAAAGTTTTTTCATTTGTTTGTTTTAAGCCTTCATACTGTTTTCCATAATGGTTGTATCATTTTGCCATCAGCACATCAGATTTACCTTCTCTGATTATTCACATTATTTTCTGTCCTTCTGACAGGTTATCAGGACAGTTAACTCATTGTAACATTACTGCATTTCCTTGATAATTACTGGTGTTAATACCTTTCTTGTGCTTACTAAGATTTATACAATCTTTGGAGAAATGTCTGTCCAAGTCATTTTGTTCAATGGTAGAGGTTCTTTAAATATTCTGAATATTGACCTCTTAGGTTGTCTTTTCACTTCGTTGATAATTCTCTTAAATGATCAAGTCTTTAAGATTAATGTGATTCCTTGGGCCTATTGTTATCATTTTGTTGTTTGTGGTAATGTTAGAGTAAACAGACAACATACCACCCCCCCAATTTGGAAGTCTTTCTTTTTCTCGCTGTGTTTTGAAATTTCAATATTACCTATCAGTGACAAAAAATGAGGGTTCTTGTCTCTAATCTCTCAGCCTGCCATCATTGAACACAGTATTACCTGTGGAACTGTCACATACAGTTTTCTTCCTTGTTGAGAAGAGGCATGTGTGTGTAGGTAAGAGGTTGCCAGGTAGCCCTTCTATTGTTCTCTGACTTATTCTCCCGAGACAGGAGCTCACTGAACCTGAGACTAAGTTTTGGCTAGCATGGCTGGCCAGTAAATTCCCATCTCCATGCCAGTGCAGGGTTTACACAAGCCTGACCATGCCTGGTGCTTTTTCACACAGATGCTGGGGA
This sequence comes from Rattus norvegicus, assembly GCF_021556685.1. Classification (NCBI taxonomy): domain Eukaryota; kingdom Metazoa; phylum Chordata; class Mammalia; order Rodentia; family Muridae; genus Rattus; species Rattus norvegicus. The sequence goes on from NC_141535.1 coordinate 36,639,847, forward strand.
CTCAAACGAGGTGGTCATGTTTGCATGGCAAATGATCTTAGCTGCTGAACCCAGCAACATTTGTGTGTTGTTACTGTTTTTTGTTTGCTGCATTTCAGGTATATCCACTAGGGTGAATAATTCTTTAGTGTAAAGTTGAATTTGGCTTGTTAATACTGATTTGCAGTGGCTGGGGATTTAGCTCAGTGGTAGAGCGCTTGCCTAGGAAGCGCAAGGCCCTGGGTTCGGTCCCCAGCTCCGAAAAAAAAGAACCCCCCCCCCCAAAAAAAAAATATATATATATATACTGATTTGCGATTGTGTGTATCACCCAGTGAGTTTAATTGTTTGGTTACCAGGGCATGACAGTGGGGTGATTTTTGTAATTGTGGATAGAAGCAATTCCACACGCCGAGACTCAATAGTGGAATGGCCATGCAATGCCCGAAAGTCAGAATACTACAACACTCCACCTTCTCTCTTGCCCTTATGTTCTTTCTGTTCCCTCTTATAAATAGGATTTTTTGTATCAAGGATATTGGTCTATGGCTCTATGCTATCTTTGCGTAGTTTTGATATAAGAATCATCTAGCCTCATTGTTTGAAAGTATTCTGTCTTTTTAGTTGTTTATAGACAAGCTTTCTGTAGTCCTGGCTAGCCTGGAACTCGCTACATAGACTAGGCTAGCCTCTGCCTCTAGAGTACTGGGATTATACTTGATCCCAGCTTTAATTCTTAAAGGAGTTTGTATATGTGCACACACATGCATGCACACACACATACTCACATGGGTCATGGTGTTCATGTGGGGACCTGAGGACAACTTGTAGGAATTAGCTTTCTCCTTCTACCATGTGATTCCTAGGGAGTGAATTCAAGTCATCTGGCTTGGAGTCAGATGCCTTTCAGACAGAGCAATCTTTCAGGCTTCCTCTTTTCTAAATTTTAGAACAGTTTTAGGAGAACTGACGTTAATTGTTCACTAAACGTTTAAAGTTTTCAGGGATAGACGCAGAGTGGATTCCTGGGCCTTCTGTTGTTAGGTTTTTGATAATCTCTTTACTAATAACAAGTCTATTGAGATCTTTTGTATTTCAGCTGGGGTGGTAGAGGGCCACGCCTCTAGTCACAGCACTGAGGAGTCGGAAGCAGGTGAGTTTCTGAATTCACAGGACAACACGGAGAAAACATTTTTATTCACTGTTGTTACACAGGTGTTTCACACATACATTTCTCTTCCTTTAAGTGTTCCGTTGCATTGTCTTTTTTGTTAATAATTTTTATATACTATATTTGAAAGTTTGTCAGTTTTGACTTTCAAGTAAATAAATGCTTTTCGAAATGAACTTTTTATTTATATTTACTCTGATTTTAGCACTTCCTACTATTGGGTTTTAGATTTTGAAGTTATAGTTATTTCTACCTAAGCATTAACATTCAATGCTATAAATTGCCCTGAATTCTGGTTTTGTTGTATACCTTAAGTTTGATGTTTTGGTGTACAAGGATATTAATTTTTGCACATTTTTATGTATTTGTAGATTTTTTTTTACCAGTTTCTATCAGTTATATTTAATTTCATCCTAATGTGGTCATAGACAGTATCTTACTGAACTGGTTAAGTTTTGTTATGGTTTGAATGAGGATGGTCACAGGAATGCCTGGTTTCCAGTTGGTGGAGCTGTTTGGGAAGGATGAGTATGGTGTTGGAGGTGTGTCCCTGCCCACATCATTTCCAGTTCGTACTCTCTGCCTTATGCTCTCAGCTGTTGCTCCAGTGCCATGCTCCCTGCCACAGTCATGGACAGACTCTTTCCAAGTGTAAGCACACTCCCAATTAAATGCTTTCTTTTGGTCATGGTGTTTCTTTACAGCAATAGAAATGTAGCTAAGACAAGTATTCAACTTCTTAAGAATAATACATTCTTTGCTACTCTGAAGTGGATTGCTTTATATATGTAAATTAAGTTCAAGTATATATGTTGTTCAATTTCTTTCTCCTCACTGATGTTTCCTCAATGAAAATGAAAACTGAGGACTGCACTGTCCTACTGTTTTAGTATTTCTTTCATTTCTGTAATTACTTGTTTTCTATTTGGAAGCTTTATTATGCACATGTATGCACACATTTATAACTGATGTACTTTTCTAGTGATTAACATCTTTATCATTACATTTCCTTGTTTTTCAAAAGTTATCTTAAATAACCTATTCTTTCTGCTCCTCCTCTACTGTTCATTCTCATTCTTTCTCCCTCTCTTGCTTCATAAAATACTGCCGAGTTCTCCTGTCTCAGTCTTCTAAGCAACTTGGGGCTGTAGGCACACACCATTATCCATTTTTCTTGGTATCTGATCCAGCCACAGTTAAGTCACCACAGCAGGGAAGGGCGCATCAATTTGCCGTTTGTGAGTTGCAGCTTTGCTCTCTGTTGCCTTCTGTTTTGTGCTGCTTCCTTTCATGTGTGTGGATTGTGTTGACTCCCTAATCATTTCCCATCTGTACCGTCATCATCTTTGCAGTTATCACTGCACTTACATAAAAGTATTCAAGTTATTGCAACCTTTGAATTAACTTCAATTACAAACAAGCTTATTCCTGTACACCTTTGCCACTTAAATGTTTTGTTACAAATTAACTGCATTACATATACACTAAGATAGTCTTACACTTTGTTTTAAAATTCTTTGCCTCAGGGAGGCCCCAAGGCCTGACCCTATCACTGATGCTATGGTGCATCCTAGCAAGTGTCCTGACAATGGACGTCATCATCTCTGTCACTCTTATTATGGTATACCTCAGCATTGGTCTCTTTAGATGTTTTTAGTTGGCATTTTTACATTCAGGTATACATTCTTGTCCTAAGACTATGTGGGGTTTTGCTTTTTCCTTCAACTTGGATCTCTGCTTCCCTCTCAATTCTTCTGGAAGATGAAATACAGAACAGTGAGTTCCGTGAGCACGCATCCTTCCTACTTCATTTCCTATTAAGTTACTTACAGTAAAAAAGGATGTAAAAGTGGTTATTGGGTTGCCAAGATGACTCAGAGAGTACAGACACTTGCTGCCTAAGTAGCATGGACTCAATGCATAGAACTCACATGTGGAAGGAGAATGGACTCCTGACATTGTCTTTTGATCTGTACAACCTTGCCATGCCATCTACGTGAAGAAAACAATAATGCAAAACTTAATCTCTGGGAGTAAAATGTATAGTCAACACTATCGACTCAATGGTTTATTCATTTAAACAAAATGATGTGATGTTATCAAACTTGACCACTTCTGACTTTTATCTTACCCTAACTGACACTATCCATCAGTTTTGTTGGGACATCTAGAACCCCAGCAACATCCTGAGACAGAAGAACTGCTATGAGCTTAAAGTCAGTCTGGACAAGATTTTGAATTCTAGAACAACCTGGGTTAAAGAGAGTCCTTCTCTCAAAAACAAGCGATTTATATCCAGTCATTTTTGTTCTTTCCTGAACACATAAAACTTAAAATGCTAACAGCTGGGCATGGTAGTGCATGCCTAGAATTCCAGCAGTTGGGAGGCTGAAGCAGGACTGCAATGAGTTCCATGTTAGCAATGGCTTTAGAGCAAGATGGTTTAAAATGGTTAAGATGGTTAGAATTAAGAACTAGTATTTCTCCTCTTTAAATGTTTTTTAGTGATGCAATTGCAGTGTCAACATCTTGTAGGGGTATAATTTAAGGGACTTTCATAGGACAACCCAAAAGTGAAGGCAAAACATTTCTAAGATACAAAGCAGGTAAAATTCTTAAATATCCTACAGAGTGAGATAATCCAATCACAAAAACCCACACATGGTGTGCACTCACTGATAAGTGGATAGCCCAAAATCTTGGATTACCCAAGATACAATTCACAGACCACATGAAACTCAAGAAGGAAGACCAAAGCACGGATGTTTCAGTCCTTCTTAGAAGGGGGGAACAAAATACTCATGGGAGGAAATATCACAAAGTGTGGAGCAGAGACTTGAAGGAATGGCCATCCAGAAATTGCCCCATATGCAGTCACCAAACCCAAACACTAGTGTGGATGCCAAGAAGTGCATGCTGACAGGGGCCTGATATAGCTGTCTCCCGAAAGGCTCTACCAGAGCCTGACAAATACAGAGGTGAATGCTAGCAGCCAACCATTGGACTGAGAACGGGGTCTTCATTTGAGGAGTTAGAGAAAGGACTGAAGTAGCTGAAGGGGTTTGCATCTCCATAGGAAGAACAACAATCCAGTCAACCAGACTCCCCCAGAGCTTCCAGGGACTAAACCACCGACCAAAGAGTACACATGGAGGGACCTGTTGCTCCGGTCCCATATGTAGCAGAGTATGGGCCTTGTCAGGCATCAATGGGAGGGGAGCCCCTTGGTCCTCCAAGGAAGGCTCGATGCTCCAGTGTAGGGAAATGCCAGGGCAGGGAGGAGAAACAGAGTAGGTGGGTGGGTGGGTGGGGAAGCACCTTCATAGAGGCAGGGGTGGGGGAATGGGATAGGGGGTTTCCAGAGGGGGAACCAGGAAAGGGGCTAACATTTGTAAATAACATATCCAATAAACAATGAGTTCTGCTGAGGTTCCTCCTCTCTGCTCCACAGCTCATGACACTAACTTCAAGGGAGTAACTCAGGATGGTTGTAGGCCATCCCTCTCTTCCCCACCCTCAGCACCACTAGTTGTCACCATCCTATACTCAGAGTCATCATTTCATATTCTGCCTGATTTTTGTCATTACTAGTCATAACTAGAAAATGAAATGTCAAAAACTTACCATGAAATTTACAGGAGGTGGTGGTGGGGGACCAAAAAACAGGAGCAAAGATGAATTATCCTTAAGAGGTGAATACTGGTATCCCCAGACTGTAGGCATGGGTAGCACCTGAGAACTTGCTATAAATGTAAATTCTTGGATACCTTGCAGGAGAACTCTGACAGATGCTGAGGCTTGAGGAGAAATGCTAGTACAAAATATTAAGATACATGCAGGTTTTACCTAACACATAAAAGCAAGTAATAAAGTCAATTGTCAATGGAATACAGACAATAGGTATTCACTATAAACCTAACAACTTTGCTGGGCCAATAGAAGGCAGATGCTCAGAAAGTCCTGTATATATAGAACTTGGTATGTGACACAGTAAGAAAGTGGGCTGGGGCTGGAGAGGTGGCTCATAGGTCAAGGGACTGACTGTTCTTCCTCTTTCACAAGGTTTGGGTTCAATTCACAGAATTTACATGGAGGCTCAAACCATTTGTAACTATAGTGCGAGGAGATCAACACCCCCTTCTGTCTCTATGGGCGCTGCATGCATGTGGTATACTGGCATGTGTGCAGGCAACCCACACACATGAAATTAAAATTTTAAAAAGTGGGCTTTTACACTTGATGCAGAGAGACCATGTAGGTGGATCTCCACCTGACAACAGTCGGTGATAAACTTGATAGATTAAACTAAGGGTCTACACCATAGAGAAAATCCACATGGCTAACAGAAGCAAACATGGAAGAGGAGCTTTGTGACTTGGGAATGGAGACTTTATAGGAACAATGAAGCATAAATGAGATTTGATTATATACGTGCTAAATCTTTTTTAAAAAACAAAACCCTTCCTGGTTGCTGCCGCTGCAGAGAGCCCGTGGGCAGCACCCCACGAGCGAACCTGAGCCTCGGGACCACAGGTAAGACCAAATTTTCTGCTGCAAGAAAGCTGCCTGGTGAGCTTGGGACACAGGAAAGCAGAATTTCTCTAGGACCGGGCACGTTCTGTGTTTACCGGAAGTCCCACACCCGCGGATCCCGGCCAGCAGCAGCTCTCTGCTCCCAGACCCAGTGAGAGAGAGACCCAACCGCCTGGTCAGGTGGGCACTCCTGAGGCTGCAGAGCGGAAGAGACCACCAACTCTGCTCACCCCTGCCCACATCCCTGGCCCAAGAGGAAACTGTATAAGGCCTCTGGGCTCCCGTGGGGAAGGGCCCAGGAGCGGCAGGACCCCTGTGCCTGAGACACCTCCGGAACCTGAAAGAAACAGACCGGATAAACAGTTCTCTGCACCCAAATCCCGTGGGAGGGAGAGCTAAACCTTCAGAGAGGCAGACAAGCCTGGGAAACCAGAAGTGACTGCTCCCTGCACACACATCTCGGACGCCAGAGGAAAAAGCCAAAGACCATCTGGAACCCTGGTGCACTGAGGTTCCCGGAAGGGGCGGCACAGGTCTTCCTGGTTGCTGCCGCTGCAGAGAGCCCGTGGGCAGCACCCCACGAGCGAACCTGAGCCTCGGGACCACAGGTAAGACCAAATTTTCTGCTGCAAGAAAGCTGCCTGGTGAACTCAAGACACAGGCCCACAGGAACAGCTGAAGACCTGTAGAGAGGAAAAACTACACGCCAGAAAGCAGAACACTCTGTCCCCATAACTGACTGAAAGAGAGGAAAACAGGTCTACAGCACTCCTGTCACACAGGCTTATAGGACAGTCTAGCCACTGTCAGAAATAGCAGAACAAAGTAACACTAGAGATAATCTGATGGCGAGAGGCAAGCGCAGGAACCCAAGCAACAGAAACCAAGACTACATGCCATCATCGGAGCCCAATTCTCCCACCAAAACAAACATGGAATATCCAAACACACAAGAAAAGCAAGATCTAGTTACAAAATCATATTTGATCATGATGCTGGAGGACTTCAAGAAAGACGTGAACACACTTAGGGAAGCACAGGAAAACATTAATAAACAAGTAAAAGCCTACAGAGAGGAATCGCAAAAATCCCTGAAAGAATTCCAGGAAAACACAATCAAACAGTTGAAGGAATTAAAAATGGAAATAGAAGCAATCAAGAAAGAACACATGGAAACAACCCTGGATATAGAAAACCAAAAGAAGAGACAAGGAGCTGTAGATACAAGCCTCACCAACAGAATTCAAGAGATGGAAGAGAGAATCTCAGGAGCAGAAGATTCCATAGAAATCATTGACTCAACTGTCAAAGATAATGTAAAGCGGAAAAAGCTACTGGTCCAAAACATACAGGAAATCCAGGACTCAATGAGAAGATCAAACCTAAGGATAATAGGTATAGAAGAGAGTGAAGACTCCCAGCTCAAAGGACCAGTAAATATCTTCAACAAAATCATAGAAGAAAACTTCCCTAACCTAAAAAAAGAGATACCCATAGACATACAAGAAGCCTACAGAACTCCAAATAGATTGGACCAGAAAAGAAACACCTCCCGTCACATAATTGTCAAAACACCAAACGCACAAAATAAAGAAAGAATATTAAAAGCAGTAAGGGAAAAAGGTCAAGTAACATATAAAGGGAGACCTATCAGAATCACACCAGACTTCTCGCCAGAAACTATGAAGGCCAGAAGATCCTGGACTGATGTCATACAGACCCTAAGAGAACACAAATGCCAGCCCAGGTTACTGTATCCAGCAAAACTCTCAATTAACATTGATGGAGAAACCAAGATATTCCATGACAAAACCAAATTTACACAATATCTTTCTACAAATCCAGCACTACAAAGGATAATAAATGGTAAAGCCCAACATAAGGAGGCAAGCTATACCCTAGAAGAAGCAAGAAACTAATCGTCTTGGCAACAAAACAAAGAGAATGAAAGCACACAAACATAACCTCACATCCAAATATGAATATAAAGGGAAGCAATAATCACTATTCCTTAATATCTCTCAATATCAATGGCCTCAACTCCCCAATAAAAAGACATAGATTAACAAACTGGATACGCAATGAGGACCCTGCATTCTGCTGCCTACAGGAAACACACCTCAGAGACAAAGACAGACACTACCTCAGAGTGAAAGGCTGGAAAACAACTTTCCAAGCAAATGGTCAGAAGAAGCAAGCTGGAGTAGCCATTCTAATATCAAATAAAATCAATTTCCAACTAAAAGTCATCAAAAAAGATAAGGAAGGACACTTCATATTCATCAAAGGAAAAATCCACCAAGATGAACTCTCAATCCTAAATATCTATGCCCCAAATACAAGGGCACCTACATACGTAAAAGAAACCTTACTAAAGCTCAAAACACACATTGCACCTCACACAATAATAGTGGGAGACTTCAACACCCCACTCTCATCAATGGACAGATCATGGAAACAGAAATTAAACAGTGATGTCGACAGACTAAGAGAAGTCATGAGCCAAATGGACTTAACGGATATTTATAGAACATTCTATCCTAAAGCAAAAGGATATACCTTCTTCTCAGCTCCTCATGGTACTTTCTCCAAAATTGACCATATAATTGGTCAAAAAACGGGCCTCAACAGGTACAGAAAGATAGAGATAATCCCATGCATGCTATCGGACCACCACGGCCTAAAACTGGTCTTCAATAACAATAAGGGAAGAATGCCCACATATACGTGGAAATTGAACAATGCTCTACTCAATGATAACCTGGTCAAGGAAGAAATAAAGAAAGAAATTAAAAACTTTTTAGAATTTAATGAAAATGAAGATACAACATACCCAAACTTATGGGACACAATGAAAGCTGTGCTAAGAGGAAAACTCATAGCGCTGAGTGCCTGCAGAAAGAAACAGGAAAGAGCATATGTCAGCAGCTTGACAGCACACCTAAAAGCTCTAGAACAAAAAGAAGCAAATACACCCAGGAGGAGTAGAAGGCAGGAAATAATCAAACTCAGAGCTGAAATCAACCAAGTAGAAACAAAAAGGACCATAGAAAGAATCAACAGAACCAAAAGTTGGTTCTTTGAGAAAATCAACAAGATAGATAAACCCTTAGCCAGACTAACGAGAGGACACAGAGAGTGCGTCCAAATTAACAAAATTAGAAATGAAAAGGGAGACATAACTACAGATTCAGAGGAAATTCAAAAAATCATCAGATCTTACTATAAAAACCTATATTCAACAAAATTTGAAAATCTTCAGGAAATGGACAATTTCCTAGACAGATACCAGGTATCGAAGTTAAATCAGGAACAGATAAACCAGTTAAACAACCCCATAACTCCTAAGGAAATAGAAGCAGTCATTAAAGGTCTTCCAACCAAAAAGAGCCCAGGTCCAGACGGGTTTAGTGCAGAATTCTATCAAACCTTCATAGAAGACCTCATACCAATATTATCCAAACTATTCCACAAAATTGAAACAGATGGAGCACTACCGAATTCCTTCTACGAAGCCACAATTACTCTTATACCTAAAGCACACAAAGACACAACAAAGAAAGAGAACTTCAGACCAATTTCCCTTATGAATATCGACGCAAAAATACTCAATAAAATTCTGGCAAACCGAATTCAAGAGCACATCAAAACAATCATCCACCATGATCAAGTAGGCTTCATCCCAGGCATGCAGGGATGGTTTAATATACGGAAAACCATCAACGTGATCCATCATATAAACAAACTGAAAGAACAGAACCACATGATCATTTCATTAGATGCTGAGAAAGCATTTGACAAAATTCAACACCCCTTCATGATAAAAGTCCTGGAAAGAATAGGAATTCAAGGCCCATACCTAAACATAGTAAAAGCCATATACAGCAAACCAGTTGCTAACATTAAACTAAATGGAGAGAAACTCGAAGCAATCCCACTAAAATCAGGGACTAGACAAGGCTGCCCACTCTCTCCCTACTTATTCAATATAGTTCTTGAAGTTCTAGCCAGAGCAATCAGACAACAAAAGGAGATCAAGGGGATACAGATCGGAAAAGAAGAAGTCAAAATATCACTATTTGCAGATGACATGATAGTATATTTAAGTGATCCCAAAAGTTCCACCAGAGAACTACTAAAGCTGATAAACAACTTCAGCAAAGTGGCTGGGTATAAAATTAACTCAAATAAATCAGTTGCCTTCCTCTATACAAAAGAGAAACAAGCCGAGAAAGAAATTAGGGAAACGACACCCTTCATAATAGACCCAAATAATATAAAGTACCTCGGTGTGACTTTAACCAAGCAAGTAAAAGATCTGTACAATAAGAACTTCAAGACACTGAGGAAAGAAATTGAAGAAGACCTCAGAAGATGGAAAGATCTCCCATGCTCATGGATTGGCAGGATTAATATAGTAAAAATGGCCATTTTACCAAAAGCAATCTACAGATTCAATGCAATCCCCATCAAAATACCAATCCAATTCTTCAAAGAGTTAGACAGAACAATTTGCAAATTCATCTGGAATAACAAAAAACCCAGGATAGCTAAAGCTATCCTCAACAATAAAAGGACTTCAGGGGGAATCACTATCCCTGAACTCAAGCAGTATTACAGAGCAATAGTGATAAAAACTGCATGGTATTGGTACAGAGACAGACAGATAGACCAATGGAATAGAATTGAAGACCCAGAAATGAACCCACACACCTATGGTCACTTGATTTTTGACAAAGGAGCCAAAACCATCCAATGGAAAAAAGATAGCATTTTCAGCAAGTGGTGCTGGTTCAACTGGAGGGCAACATGTAGAAGAATGCAGATCGATCCATGCTTATCACCCTGTACAAAGCTTAAGTCCAAGTGGATCAAGGACCTCCACATCAAACCAGACACACTCAAACTAATAGAAGAAAAACTAGGGAAGCATCTGGAACACATGGGCACTGGAAAAAATTTCCTGAACAAAACACCAATGGCTTATGCTCTAAGATCAAGAATCGACAAATGGGATCTCATAAAACTGCAAAGCTTCTGTAAGGCAAAGGACACGGTGGTTAGGACAAAACGGCAACCAACAGATTGGGAAAAGATCTTTACCAATCCTACAACAGATAGAGGCCTTATATCCAAAATATACAAAGAACTCAAGAAGTTAGACCGCAGGGAAACAAATAACCCTATTAAAAAATGGGGTTCAGAGCTAAACAAAGAATTCACAGCTGAGGAATGCCGAATGGCTGAGAAACACCTAAAGAAATGTTCAACATCTTTAGTCATAAGGGAAATGCAAATCAAAACAACCCTGAGATTTCACCTCACACCAGTGAGAATGGCTAAGATCAAAAACTCAGGTGACAGCAGATGCTGGCGAGGATGTGGAGAAAGAGGAACACTCCTCCATTGTTGGTGGGATTGCAGACTGGTAAAACCATTCTGGAAATCAGTCTGGAGGTTCCTCAGAAAATTGGACATTGAACTGCCTGAGGATCCAGCTATACCTCTCTTGGGCATATACCCAAAAGATGCCTCAACATATAAAAGAGACACGTGCTCCACTATGTTCAACGCAGCCTTATTTATAATAGCCAGAAAATGGAAAGAACCGAGATGCCCTTCAACAGAGGAATGGATACAGAAAATGTGGTACATCTACACAATGGAATATTACTCAGCTATCAAAAACAACGAGTCTATGAAATTCGTAGGCAAATGGTTGGAACTGGAAAATATCATCCTGAGTGAACTAACCCAATCACAGAAAGACATACATGGTATGCACTCATTGATAAGTGGCTATTAGCCCAAATGCTTGAATTACCCTAGATCCCTAGAACAAACGAAACTCAAGACGGATGATCAAAATGTGAATGCTTCACTCCTTCTTTAAATGAGGAAAAAGAATACCCTTGGCTGGGAAGGGAGAGGCAAAGATTAAAACAGAGACTGAAGGAACACCCATTCAGAGCCTGCTCCACATTTGGCCCATACATATACAGCCACCCAATTGGACAAGATGGATGAAGCAAAGAAGTGCAGACCGACAGGAGCCGGATGTAGATCGCTCCTGAGAGACACAGCCAGAATACAGCAAATACAGAGGCGAATGCCAGCAGCAAACCACTGAGCTGAGAATAGGTCCCCCGTTGAAGGAATCAGAGAAAGAACTGGAAGAGCTTGAAGGGGCTCGAGACCCCAAAAGTACAACAATGTCAAGCAACCAGAGCTTCCAGGGACTAAGCCACTACCTAAAGACTATATATGGACTGACCCTGGACTCTGACCCCATAGGTAGCAATGAATATCCTAGTAAGAGCACCAGTGGAAGGGGAAGCCCTGGGTCCTGCTAAGACTGAACCCCCAGTGAACTAGACTATGGGGGGAGGGCGGCAATGGGGGGAGGGTTGGGAGGGGAACACCCATAAGGAAGGGGAGGGGGGAGGGGGATTTTGCCCGGAAACCGGGAAAGGGAATAACACTTGAAATGTATATAAGAAATACTCAAGTTAATAAAAAATAAAAAAAAATAAATAAAAAAAAAATAAAAAAAAAAACACAAAACCAAAAATGCAACAAGATACTATCAACAATTGTGGACTGAGAAATGTTTGTAGAGTGTAAAGTAAAACAATTCAGGCACTGAGCTCCAAGCCTGTAATGCCAGCAGTAGAAGGGCTGAGGCAGGAGGATTCAGAGTTCTAGATACAAAGCGAGTCTGAATACTTCCTGTGCTACACAGCAAAAACTTGTCTCAAGTATTCCTATGCCAAAAGATTAGAAATCATCATTTAAAACCTGTAGGAAATGCATGTAATTTTATCTTTAAAACTTCAGAGAGTCCACATGTAGATTTCGTGGGCTTGGAAGGAGAGAGTAACACACGAGAGGAGAAACGAGAAGCTGCCAGGGGTTAGCTGAACCATAAGAACGTGGTCCTGAGGCCTGGCTGATTGGAGTTAATAGAGCCCAAGTGAAACATAGCAAATAGTGAGTAATAGGGAAGTAGATTTGAACAGCATGGAGGGCAGGCAGCTGCCCAGCTACTGTGTGCCTTAAGGCTTATTAATTGTAAATATAAAGGCTGCCCGTGTGTCCTTCATCTGGGAACTCAATAACCAAGGGCAGAGTAAAAGCTCCTGGTAGGGATTTTAATAAGTTTTACTACATATAACTGTCTGTAATTCCAGTTTCAGGGGATCTGTCACCCTTACACAAACATACATGTAGGCAGAGCACCAATATATAAGGTACGAATAAACTAAAAAGCCCCCAAACACTAGAATATAATGCTGTATGTGTACATGTTAATGTATGCAAGTATGTACGTGCACTATGTGTACAGGCCAGAGGAGGACATTGGGTTCCTTCTCAATAGGTCTCCACCTTATATTTATGTTGTATTTTGAGACAGGGTCTCTCACTGAACCTGCAGTTTGGATCCTGTTGGGCTGGTCTTCCTCCTCAGCACTGGAATTATAGGCACATGCTGCTTCACGTGGGCTTTTTATGTGGGTCCTAGACACCTACACCTAGGCCCTCATGTTTATGTGGAGAGCACCTTCCTGAGACTCTCCTGAGTCCCTCAATGACATTTAAACAGTTCCTACAAACAAGGTGGATCTGGTTTTGAAAACCTGCTACACAGTGGGTGTTAAAGTCAGTTTTGAGCACGGTCATTACTATTACTTAGTAAACAATATGAGTTAAAAATGGCTTCTGCATTTCATCAAGAGTTTGAACATTATCAAACTGTAATGTTATCAGAACAAAATTCCCACAAAGTATAATTTTTATTCCCCCTTCCCATATTCTGTAAAAAAAACTTGGGGTGTTAGTTTAAGTACAACATTTTACTATTTAATTTTTTTTTATTTTTATTCTATGTTACTCCAAACCTGGACAACAAAGTTTCTTACCTGACCTTCAAGAACACTGCAGCCCCTACAATGAACTACAGTGGAACGGAATGCTAGTACACACAACAGCTGCTGCCCTCAGTTATTTCAATGGAATAAGCAGTGGATCACCAGAGAAGCTGATTCTGTGAAGCCTAACTCCTTCTGCAAAGTTATAATCAACGATCCAAGTAAAGGTCACTGAGATTGTGCGACTTTATGTATCTTAATTATTCCTAATTAAAAGTGATTGTGAAAATGTGAAGCCAATACAGGGAGAATGTGACATTCTTACAACGCCAACATAGAGTAAGAATAAAGGGAACACCGAGACGTGTATTAAAGAAGCTGTTTGTCATTCTTTGTTTAAGAGATTACAACACATACAAGTGAATTTTATCAAAATACAGAACATTTCTTCTACTATATTCATAAAAATCAATTCCTATGTAAAAGTACTGAAAATCAACTAAAAATGAGTTAAAATTTACAAAGAGTTGTTAAAGGGTTTCAATCAAAATTATTAAAACTATACAGTACAATACCCAATTGATAACAGCTTGAAAGAAGTGCAATATTGAAGTTCAAATATTTTTAAAAGTGCTGACTATTTTGACTAGAAATGGAAATGAGTCCGACTCATTTGTAAAAATAATGTAGGTGGTGCTTTAGCTAGTCCTGTAAGAACAACCAATCAAGGTTGAAGAAAAGAGCATAACACATTAGAAATACCCAAATTATGCTTCTCTGAAATTAAAAAAAAATGGATTAAAGAACTGAGTATTGCTTTAATAAGAGTTTTCAGACTAGCTTCTACTAAAAACGGTTGCTGGTCTCCTATGGCACTTGTCTCTGGTCCAAATAACCGTGCATTACTTCTTACCACTGCATGTTACCCAAATTTTATTTGATTATATTGAACAAAAGCAAATAAAATTAATGGTTTGGATAAACAAAATTAATAAACTTCTATCAATACTTGTTACAGTAACTAGGAACAAAGGCAATTGGTGGTAAAACACTATCACATCGGTACATTTAGAAACCCTTTAAAGACTCTGAAGTGTGGAGTTCACATTGAATGCTCTCTGTAAGAACAGCCCTTAATCTTGACACTTTACACACTGGCAGGCTTCCGGGACCATCCGTCTGCTCTCCGCGGCAATTCTCTATCGCTGTGTCAGTCTCACCGACTTGCTTTGGTTTCCTAGCTCCATGCACACTCACGTTTCCTCTCACTTTACCAAGGCAACGCCAGGCCAACAAAACCAAGAGGCTTTCTGAAACCTTCTGATATTTTATATTATGGGTGAGACACAAAACTTAAAACTGGCTTTTTAGTTTCATTTGCTTATTATAACAAAAATTATAAATTAGGTTATGATGGAGTGCTAATTATAAAAATGAGGTTGCAAGTACCACCATTTATCAAAGAAAAAAGTATCAGAACTTCATAGTATGAGAAATGCATGGACATGCATCTACATAGTTAAAAACTTCAGTAACTAAAAAATTAAAAATTGAATCACCAGTAGCAAATGTATAGTCAATAGCTATGACAAGAATCGATCTTGTAGAGCTCATAAAATGCAATTATTGTCTTTTAAAAAGACATTACGTATTTTATTGCATTATTCTATTAATAAAAATACATTATCAGATAACTTTTTTTCACCATTTGCCTCAGATTTTTATAGGAAATAATGCTTTAATCTGGCCTTGAAAAGTGAACCCACCAGCACCAACTTCATGTACTCACTCTTCAGTATGCACATAGCAAAAGCCAACACTTCAAATCTCTTACCACAAGGAAAAAGTAGTTCGGCAGAAAAACCATTAATACCAGTTGGATAAAAGTTAGGACACAAAAGCTAGGAGACAGAGAGCACTGCAATCTGTCTCTGGGCTACAATCAAGGCTAACTATTGCCTTGCATACAGTCAGTCATGTGTATGAAATCCAAAAATAAACCTACAATCTATACAAAAACAACAGAACTTTGTTTTTGTAGCCTTGATTTGCTAAGTTTAAAAACCTAACAACAAATCTTAAATGATTTGAATCCAAGAGTCTCTTTCATCTTCTGTACAGTGAGTGGTTCTTCCCTCTAAGCACAAGCTCCATTATTTCAGTAATGTACAAGTTCCAAGCCAACAGTTTTTGTTCTTCTTTATATATAAAAATAAGCAAAATAGTCATTTCCCTTGTGTCTTCAATAATCTTGCTATCGTCCCCATTTTTTTTTTTTTTTTGTCTATACTGCTTATGAAGAAACTTCTCGTACAATGATGAGTTCTACTGCATTATGGAAAGTTTTTAACAAGGACACTGCTTGTCCATGTTCAATGTTGATAAAACTGTAGCCATTAGCCTAGAAGAAAGAGGAAAAGAACTGTTAGGAAAAATTTTAGAAATGTATTTGCAGTTCTAGATGTAATTTTCTGACAGTTCACAAACATCTTAAAAAAAAAAAAAGAACTATTCTAGCAATTTAGAAAAACATACTGGCTAATGAAGTGGCTCAGAGAGTAAGGCCATTTAATTGCATGTGGGGAGCCTTGAGTTTGATTCTGGGGACCGCCACCATAGAAGGAGAAAACAGACTCCTTCAAGTTGTTCTCTGACCTCTACACTCATGAAGTGAGCACATATCTGTACACACATATATGTAAAATTAAAAACACAAATAGACTAATTGCCCCTACACTATATACTTATGGAAATACAATCTCTGAAGAACTAACCAGGAGCTTGTGTTCTGTATGTGTATGGGGATTCTGCCTTCATATGTGCCAGGCTTACCAAACTGCAAGGGTTAACTGAAGGCAGTGTCTAGACTTCTGGTACCCAAAGAGGCCACAGAGGGTATTAGATGCCTTGACACTGGAGTACAGATGGCTGTTTCTGGGAACCCACCCTGCATCCTCTGGAAGAACAGCCAGTACTCTTAGCCACTGAGCCCCTTAGAAAATTCTAACATAGTGATGAGATACCGGAAGTACTTGTCCAAGACAGGATCAGACAGGTGTTGTGTGTATGTGTTAAAGTACACCCAGCCTTGCCAAGAGGAACTGAAGGCAATGTCCAGACTTCTCATTTACAGGAACCCTTGGTTCAAGACCAGCATACAGGCTATAGAAAGGCTAGTCGTTATTTATTGAGCTCTTACTCTGCAACCAGATTTCCATGTGGTTCAGAATAACCACTCCTCTCTCCCTGCCTCATGTGCGTGCGTGTGTGCGTGTGTAGAGGGAAAATAATAGTGGATACTACAGTTGAGTATGTCAAAATACAACCACTTTTGTTACCTGGTTCTTGTGAGTTTTCAGAGTTAGAAAATTATTTAAATATAAAATTAAAAATTAAAAAGTTGGAGTACCATGAGCTTGTCTGTCATTATTTGAATCACTTCAATTTTATTCTATGCACTGCTGGTGCAGGCACTAAGTTAACATTAAGAAGGGTTGAGCAGGATTCAACCTGAAATCTCTACTGTCAGCCATTAAACTCTAATGTGTCTATCATTTTGGTTTGAAGGTCACTTCTTGTTATCTGAACTAACAACAGTGGAGTAGAGGGAGGAAGTGGCCTATCCTTGTGTCCTAAGAGAAGGCCATAGTGATATTTAGGTAAAATGAATGACTGAAGAGTATTAGGAAAGGACTACAAATACAAAAAGTTTCTCAACTTTTGAAATTTTACTATTTGCTATAATGATAACTCACTTCCAAGTAAATGCCTTAAATTAGTAAATATTAACATTTCTAAACTTAAAATGATTTATCAAACGTATAATCATGATTTGTAATGTGTAAAGCAGAACTATTTAAAAATAAAATGTATATAAACACTAGAAAGTATTGTAAAATAAAATGATTATAAAATGAAAAAATAATAAAATTACTTAATTTTATTAATTACCTGAATAATTTTATCTCCTGGCTGTAGTAATTTTGATGCTGGTCCTTCGGGCTGTACCCTTGTTACAAATATACCCTTTAATGAACATTAACAAAAAATAGTTATTTATTGCCAAACTACAAACTGAAAGCACGAATCAATAACAAGGAAATATTTTTTCAATACATGTTAATATGCGAATATAGTGGAAACTGTCTCCTTTACTTTTCAGAATAACACTCTGACAGGTCACAATAATTTCTCCCTCTGACTTTATCAATGTAGCAATATCACTTCTACTGCTTTTTTGGAGAAACAATAACAAAACTAGAAATAACAGTAATATCATCAATATTCACACTTTTGGTTAAATTCTTTCCTTCAAACAACATGGAATGATCAAATTTCAAAAACTAAAGGAAATAAAGAAAGAAAAAGAATGAGAGCCATATAGATTTATATTTTCACTTCAGTATGGGATTAATAAATGACACCTTATGAATATTCAAGGACACATTACAAAACAACTTACATCATCATCAGGTCTGAAAGGGTTTCCTCTACCCCCGACACCTCCTGATATGCTAAATCCAAGTTCTGGATCCTTTTCTACTCTTACTCGAATCTGATTTAATATGAAAATAAAGGAAATATTACTATATCAGAAAAAATACAATAATATCCTATTTATATACTGGTGAATTAAATTTAAGCAGAATATTTAAGGATTCATGAAAAGCCTTTGGGCAGATAAGATGACATGACAACATAGAACAGCATTAATGTTAATGAGTTAGTGAGTTAAAGGCACAGTGGGATCACAAAGTGTAGCCCCTAACTTTACTACTGATGAACTTAGTTCATCAGCTGATGCTGGCCCTATTTAACTTTCGGCCAGCATGATTTTTAATGGCACGGTGCACACCTACAGAACACATATTCCCATCAGTTTTCACTTACAGACCATCTAAATTCCATGCTGTCATTGCCATAAGATATGGCATAATAAGATACTTATGACGGTCAGAGCTGGTTTTAAGAAATCAACTCCCAATTCCCTCTGTTTATATGCTTCAGGGGAGTTAGGATGTTAAGATCAGATCAACTGACAGCAGTTTTTATAAACGACTGTAAAATGAGACTCCAAAAACATTTTCTTGAGACAGGGTCTCACCATGCAGTTCTGGCTGACCTGGAGTCAGCTGTGTAGTAGACCAGGTTGGTTAAACTCACAGAGATCCTTCTGTCTCTGGCCCTTATGTGCTGGATTGTATTTTGACACAGGGTCTCACTAAATAGCCTAAGCTAGTCTGGACCGTCTGATGCATCCAAGCTGGCCTTGAGTACACTACTCTCCAGCCTCAGGCGTCAGGGTGCTGTACACAGTGGGTGGTAGAAGCTAAATTCTGTTACAGGATGCTCCTGTTTACACAGACTCAGTCAAAACAGAATGTCATCACTACCAAAGGTTTCAATACAATCAGCATCATCTCATAATCAACAACTAAGGCATATGAAAGCATGACCTATAAGCTTGAAGACCAAACCTCCAGCCCAGTCTGGAGACTACAGCTGTATTTCTAACTCTAGGAGCCAAGCCTCTGGGGTAGAATGGAGACTAAATGGTCTACAATTTACAGTCTTAGAAGAGGATCTACTGGAGCACCATCAATCCATTTTGTACAAGTAATAGCCTTAGAATTAAAAAATACCACACCCCAACACTAAATTTTATGTTACATGATTATAAAGCCAAGTTAAAAACTACAAAGTTTAATACTTTAGAAAACTAAACTTTATAAATAAAACAGTAAAAACTACTGTTAAAATTCAATATGGAGTTACTGCTGTACACCTATAAGGATATATGAAAAGTTTTAATTTCATATTTCAAACAGTCTTCGTCTTACCTCTTGCTTTGCCAGTTCATGGCCTTGTCTAGGAGAACAATGGGGATGTGTATATGGAGGCTGGTGGGCCACTTTCAGCATCAAATAATCAATTAGTTGTTCTCTAGAGGGATGCCTTGCCACAGATGCCTGAGGGGGATGATGTGTTTGACTATAATTTGCCTGAGGCCTGAGAGGCTGGCCCATTTGTCCATTACTCAAAGGCATCTAAGAAAAACATGAATTATCTTAATATTCTTCTTAGATTAATACAAAAGCACTAGAGTTCTAACATTCTACATCATTCAATACTGAGTTACTATATTCTTCTAAATCATTTGATTAAACCACTATATTTCTCTAAAACTATGTTTCCAAAACAAAAGTTATTACTGTCTTAATTCTAAACTTGGTTGAATGTTTACTTATTGAATCTAATGGCAAACTTTTAAAGGAAGGCCTCATGTATATTTTACTGTTACTTTGACCAAATGTTAAAATAGAAAACAAGTATATTGAAAAACCTTAACTATTGATATACCTAAAACAGAACAAATCTTTATTTACTAAAAACCTTAAATTTGTTAGCCTATTAGAAGGGTATCTCTTCATACCAAATCATAACACACATACACAAAAAAAGTGTATTTTTTTCTCCTGACTGTCCTGGAGTACACTCAGTAGACCAGGCTGGCCTCAAACTCAGAGATGCCGATGCCCCTGCCCCTGCCCCTGCCCCTGCCCCTGCCCCTGCCCCTGCCCCTGCCCCTGCCCCTGCCCCTGCCCCTGCCCCTGCCCCTGCCTTCCTAATGCTGAGATTAAGGACATGTACCACCACCGTTCACCTAAAAAGGTAGATTTTTTTTTTTTTAATGTTTTTTCCACTGCAGGAAAAAAATAATTTAAGAGTGCAGCTTTTTCTTGATTTGAATATATTTGCTACCTCTATTTCTTCCTTTTCAGAACAAGTCAATTCAGCTATCTACATAGGTATTAAGTGATTTATTGTTTATGTATGTGCGCATGTATTAGCAATTTTCAAGCTCTCTAAATATTAGTTCTGTGTAATATTAAAATTCCAAGACTTAAGTACTGATGTTCTATTTTATTTTCAACAAGAGGAAAAAAGAACCCACCACCAGATTTAAACCACCTTTAATACCAACCACGTGTTAAGAAGCTGACCCTGGATTTAGACTTAGGATTATACTTGAGGCAATTAGTTTTTCTGTTCTATGAAGGATCTAGCAAAGAAGTAAGCCTACATTTATGTTATAAATGTTCATATGTAAAAGGACTTTTAAACAGAAGAGGAAATAAATACTTCAGTTACTTAATCACTTAAAATATCTTTGTTGGCTAGCAGAAAAGTATTTTTGAGCAGAAAGTAGCAGAAAACAAACATTTTTAAAAATTATCCAAAACTAGGTTTGGCAAAAGTTTCAGAACTGTATATTGTGAACTTTACCTTGCTAAAAGTAGAGAAAAGTTTGGTGTTTGGTAAGAAAACCTATTCCAAAAGGACACTTTTGGTCACTGTTACACTAAACTTTCTCAAGTCTATGGGTAGTTCATGACAGTGGACAAAAATGATAATATTCTGTGACAAATCTTATACTGGGATAGGCACTATATTATGCTTACATGTCTGGAAAAAAATCTACTACAGGTATTTGTTACTGGATAACTGCAGATTTAAAGCTACTAATGTATCAGAAAGCGCTCTACCTGGCTGTGCTACTGTCTTACTATTTACATACAATTCTATAGGGCCCCCACTTTTTTCTCTGTTTATACCATTTATTCCATATGCAGACTTCATTATCCTCCTCTGACAAAAACCAAGATAATGCCTTCTTCAAATGCTCTGTCCCAGTTACAACTCCACCTTCTAGATGCCTGAACGGCTCTTTTTGTTGCTAGTGTTAAGTAACACTTATTTATGTGTGTATATATGCATGCGTGCAGGTGCATGCATGGCCATGACATGTGTGTAAGGAGTCTGTTTTCTTTTCCCACCATGTAGGTTCCAGAGATTGAGCTCATGTTGTCAGACTTGAGGACAACTGCCCTTATCCATTGAGCTGTCTTTCTTGCTTGGCTCTCCTTGACTTTAGCCCACGCTGGCCTCAAACTCTTGATCTTCCAGTCTTGGGTTTCAAGTACTAAAACATATGTGATTATGAGCCTATCCTATTCTTAGGACCTGCTGACAACCGGCTACTTGGTTCTGTCTAATCAGTATTAAATAAAAGGAACATATTAAGCTATGTTTAGCCAATGTCTCATGAAATTAAAAAAAAGTTAAGAACAAAGTTATAAAGATGCATATTGAAAAGAAAAGGAAACTGAATGATAACTTTGACTTAAGAGGAAAAGGGATAAAATAAGAAAGCACGTATTAGCTCACATATGGTATGCCTAGATGCTTAGCCTCAAGAGTAAATTGAGAGTTTTCGATAAGAAACGTGACCCATAGTTGTGTCTGATTACATTAGGGGTATATAATTGGTTAAAACTAGAAAGTGGCTAAGAGAGAATGAAAATTATCTCTGACATTGACAAAATAATTTATATGTAAGTTTTTATGTATAAAATACTAAAAACCATAATGATCACCTGTTCTATTATATATAAATGTCTTTCAAGATGATTTCTAACTATATTTAAAATTTTTCAAATGATCTTAGTTAACAGTAAAAGATTGTAGAATGCAGAATTTAAGATAAAGTCATCTTTTAACTTCCCAAATAGGTTTTTATTATCAAGAACACAATTTATTCTTGATCAAATAAATACTAAAGTAAGCAGGTGGAACTATAGAAACCAAAGTAACTATAAAATGATTCTCTAGTGTAAAATATCATGGAATATACTGGGAAACAGCAGAGTCAAATTCTATCCTGTATTTATGAATCATTTCAAAATAATCCTACATAATGAATGAAAGAAAGGCCTCATAAAATATTTGCAGTCGAAGTACATGAAATTTCAAACACTGCGATGCATAGCTGGTGTCTCTGGTGTGGGCACCTACTTTCATCAGGCTGTCTCGAAGATCTCTGTGACTAAGTGCACCCAGTGGGTGGTTCTGCTCTCCTGACATGAATCTATCATCTTGGCAACAATCTCCTGGACTGGATGTCTGGGGATGCTTCAAATAAGGAAGAAAAAGGTAAACAAATTATATACTTTAAGATGTGAAACAGAACAATGATGGCTCATGAAAGGAGGAGGAAACACTGCTAGACTGCAGAAGGAGAAAGACTCAGACTGCACGCTGTGATCATCACTGCCTTCGTGCCTTTACCTTTCTTCAAAGGTACACGTAAAAGTTCATAATGTATACCATTTTTTGTTCTTTCTTTTTATTTATACTCCTAAGTTAGTATCTCTAATCAATAAATGTAGTCAGTGGTTAAATTCTCTCCAATTTTAAGAGGAATTAATACATTACTGTTAAGCACTAAGGAAAGTGTTTTTCATTAAAAGAAAATGGACTTTGACCTTATGGTTCTACATAGAAAGTTCCCTGAATTATAGTGATGTGCAATCTCAATAAGCTAACTGTATGAAACTCGCTGGCTGTAATTCTGTCACATGAACATTAGCTCAGTATTTTAAAGGCACTGTTTTACAGAATGCTTTAAAAATTAATTGAGGGGCTGGAGAGATGGCTCAGCAGAAGAGCACTGATCGTTCTTCCAGAGGTCCTGAGTTCAATTCCCAGCAACCACATGGTGGCTCACAGTCATTTATAATGGGATCCGATGCCTTCTTCTGGTGCATCAGAAGATGGCTACATGTGTACTCATATACATAAAATAAACAAGTAAGCTTTTAAAAAATTCATATCTTCATATGTTAAATAGTTACTCATTACAGTTTAACTTAATGAGAACCTTAAAGGGAAAAAAAAGGCTCAATGTCATTCTCTCTGAATATTTATTACACATGATATGAATAAAATATCAATATTTACATTATGCTTATGCTAAACACACCTAATTTAGAAAATAAAACACAGTACACTGTTTTACTATTATTTTCAACCTTTCAAAATAGAATATTCCTAGCACCAAAGAAACATATCAATTTTATATTGAAAAGTAACTCAAAATACACTCCATTATAATGCACCATGGAACATGTAACAAGTTTAAGGATTTGGAATTTAATCTTTAAAAAAAAATGAAACAGACCTATCATGTCCAATTATTTGCTAGTTCAACACATGGCTAAGCACTTTTTCGTGTGATTTGATCTAATTTTGTCTACTAACAGTATGTATTTCATTTTTCTTCTCTTATTGTAACATATTTCTAGAATACATAATGATAAACATAGCTCACTGTTGAAACTTAAACTCCAGCCTGAACAGACAGCTAGTGTTATGCACTTAAAACAGCAAGCACATCATGAGTGAAAGACTGAACTTCAAGCCAGACGGGCTTTAAATTTAATAAAAATACAGGCAAAATATTAATGTAAAACAAATTGGAAAGAACAATTGTTCTAAATGACTATGAATGCCATTCGTGATCTGCTGAAATCAAAAGCTGGCTCAGCCTTTTCTTCCTCTTTTACCCTAAGACACTCCAATGACTGTTACTGCTATACAGCAAAGAGACCAAGTAATGGCTAATGGCAGAGTATAGGCCAAGACCAGCTCAGAGCAGCCACAACGAACTGAATCTGGGAAACAGTTCCTGCCCTGGTACATAACAGAGTACAGCCAGGGACAAAGGCAAGGGAGACTGACAAAAAATAGAGAGCCTAGAAGGAAAGAGTCCGGTGGAAGTTACCCATAAGAAAGAATAAAGTAAGGTTGTAGAGAAGAAAGGGCTTTCGGACCACAGGAATATTTATTTAGGAGCTGTGCTACCTCTTTATGTCCTTACTGAGCCACGACAGATTTGTATTTACTTTTAAGCTTTCACTAGAATAATAAATCTTTCACCACTAAAGACCATGATGAAATGTGTTCAATTAAGTATTTGGATTTTTCCTTTCCGCTGATACTTTTACAACTTCTCCAGTCTCATATTTAATCATATTCTGTGAAACATGATTAAATTCCAGTGCATATAATGCTTATTACTCGAATTAAAATCTAGCTGGCTAAGCCATCAACATGTGGTGACCAAAGAAACAGGGACAGATACTGTAGAACTAAGTCATGAACTCAGAAAATACCAAGATTTCTAACTTGCACAAGTTTTTCCCCTAGAAATGTCCAAACAATCTGAATTCTCTCATGTATGTGCTAAAAGTGGTGGCCTACTGTAGGTACTCACTCGAAAACTGTGCCCACCAGAACCTCTTCCGTCTGCAACATTCAGGGCAAGGCTGCCCTGGCTGCCATGCAGATCCCTAGAGCTGCCATAGTGAGAGCTGCTTACAGCAGTGAGATTGGAACTAAAGGACCTTGACAGCATGCTCTGAATAAAGAGAGGATAGAGGTACAGAGATTAGTACAGCATGCAAACCCACAAGACATGTTATACACACACACACACACACACACACACACACACACAGAGAGAGAGAGAGAGAGAAATGTATTACAAGTAACCCCACCCACACCACGAAAAATGTCATGCAACACTGGAATTCAGAGCCTGAAAGAAATTGGTATATAGGGCTACATAACAACAAACATATACATGAAGAACATGTATAATCATAGCTGCTCAGATGCTTAAGAACATCTGAACATGTTAATAAGTTGCTTTTGTTTATTAAATACTACCATTTCTTTTATGCCTAATGTATATGTTAGAAATAGAAATTGATATATAGTTGTATATAAGCCACTTTTTATTATCAGATGAAATTTACCAGCAATTAGTAATTCTGAGTCAAATTTCTGAAGGCTATATTTCATTCTACAGGAATTCTTGTTGAATAATATCAACATTTAAACACACATGCTATAGCCAAATGCATTTGTGATAAGCACCTGAGTATCAGTTATTTCACTCTTTCAAAATTTATTTTCCACATTTTAAAAAATATTTTAAATTTTAAGATGCAACTTTAAAAAAGATTTTCTATTTTTTTATTTGAACATATGTCCTGTGCACATGTCTATGTATAGCCATGTATGTAGGTGCCCACAGAGACCTGGGGGAAGAGTCAGATCCCTTAAGTTGGAGTTATGGGGCTTGATGGCTTAACTAGGGAAACAATATTTAAGGAATGGGCTAAAATAGGGGAATGAAACAATAATTATTTACAAACTGCTCTTAGGAAACATAGGGCTTCTCCAGATTTGAAGTTGATAATACCAAGAAATGAGAAAGAATTGCAAAAGAGAAAAAAACCTATAAAATTATTACTCCTCTTTCTGTGGACTCTAAGGAGATTTGAACCTGTTAACCTGATCAAATGCTAGGTATACTGCCCTAGGCACTGCTGTTCAGTGTTGCTGATGGTTATCTAATAGCACAAACCAGGGCTGAGTCCACACTTGAGTGTTAGCAAGGTCCTAGACCAGTGGTCCTCAACCTTCCTAATGCTGAGACCCTTCAAAGTTCCACATGTTGTGGTGTCCCCTGCAAGTTTTCCTCTCACCACTGTGCATGTATACACACACACACTAAATGTAATTTAAACATTTAAAAATTGGTAGTTGTGTGTGTTGGTGGTAATTCCAGCACTAAAACTGGTAGTTGTGTGTGTTGGTGGTAATTCCAGCACTTTCAGGGATTGGAAACGGGGGTTGGTTCTAGAAAACAAACAAAATCAGAAGAATACAGTCTAGAAAGAATACAGCGGACCTAAAGATAACAGCAATGCTATTCTGGTATTTGCTAGAAATATTTCCTAAGCAGTGAGCTGGCCTATACTACAGCATTCTCACTAGTCATTTAGTACTCAAGGAGGTAGGACTATGGCAAACCTAAAAACAAGGACAACTCCATGTAACAGAGTAAGTGGTATGTACCCTAGGAAAGACAGCTCTCCTGGCAGCTGTGGGTTTGTATCCAATGTCCCAGTTCCTGTTCTCACAAGTTTTCTATTTCATTAATTCACTGAATTAGTTTTTGACTTATAGGACACAACTGCAAAACTATTGTCATATTTTCTAAGAAACTGTATATCAAATTTCTAAATTCATATTTTATGCAATAGAAAACAGAAAAGCTAAAAAGCTCACTCAATAATGAAGTAGGTATTACTTGCTTCATATTTACTTTAGTCCAGACCCACTCCTGTCAAACAGAACAGTGAGAGAACAGCTACTTACACTGTAAACTACACCAAATAAAAACCTTCTTCCATATAAGAAACCCCTTCTTTATATCTGGCAATAGTGGAATTCCTAACAGCCACTTACCCAAAGCAAAAACCTTCAAGTTCTGTCCCTTATTCACAGCGACTTTAGAAATATTCAACCAGAAACAAATGCTAAGGATGTCTACTCTACTTCAAGTCTCCTGAATTCATTCCTATATCTCAATAAACTGATAAACACTTCATTTGCTCCTACCTGTGTCTCTGAAACAGCCTCTTTGACAATAACTTTTTCCTTCTAAAATCCATTTCTACACGTGCAATACAACTTTATTAAAAATTAGAGCCGTGGGGTTGGGGATTTAGCTCAGTGGTAGAGCGCTTGCCTAGGAAGTGCAAGGGCCTGGGTTCGGTCCCCAGCTCCGAAAAAAAGAACCAAAAAAAAAAAAAAAAAAAAAAATTAGAGCCATGCTCGTCCTCTCTCAGCTTAAGAAAATTTAAAATTCCCAACAAAATGAACACAGCCTCAACAGTATGGTGTAGAGATATAGCAAACAGAAAAGACAAAGGAGCTATAGCTCACAGATATTAGCTAAAAATCTAACAATTACAGGCTGAGATTTAATACAACTGGATAGAAGGTAATAACCACATTTTAGGCATTATTTTATCAAAAATATTTAAAAATTTAAAAATAGTAGACTAGCTATGTTCAGCTGTATTTAAAATTTGTTACATATTTAATAAGAAATGGTAATTTTAAAATAAAATCAGTATATGTGCACATATATGTGCTGAGTCTTAATAAAAACATATGTGGGAGCAGGTGAGCAGGGGAAGCAAGGACCCTATAGCACAGGCTGGTTTCAGACTGGAGATGCTCCTGCAGCCCCCTAAGTGCTGCAATTACAGGTGTTATGATGCCATACCTGGCTTAAAGCGTGTTCTTTATACATTTGAGCCACGTGGCAGTGTAGTAACATCACTTTTACAGGATTTTGCTTTTTAATTCCTTTCAAAAAACACAATTTACCAATAAGATTATGAAGAACACAAGCACTAGTTATTTTAGCAATATGTCCCAGTTGCATTAAGCCACAAAACACTCAACTGACTTGTTCGAGTACTCAAGATGCAGTCTAGCAATGTCAGGAATAAATGCCATGCCAGAGTCACCTGTGTCAGTGATGATGTTAGTTCATTTAATACAAACTGGAGAGAAAAAAGGCTTTTTCGATGAAATATTTACATTTGGAAATACATTTTCTGTTATTTTAGTAATTATACATTAAATTGATATTTTCTTAAAATATTTACATAATCACTGGTAGTGAGCAGAAAACACTGAACACAGTTGGTATACGTACTGTATCTAGTATGTGTGTACTAGCTACAAGGGACATACAGGCATGTCCATTGGAGATTCTGAGGAGTTCGAAAGCAGCTTGCACAACCAGCTTACCTGGCTTCAGTTAAATATAGAACTATGTTCCCAACAACAAGGGAAAACAGATTATAAGTAGATTAAAAACTCAGAGTGTCTTATTTCACTGATTAAAAACAAAGGATGAACCAATTCTAAGAAAAGTAAATTCATAAAGAGAATAAAAAAACTCATGTTCAGTTACCTTTTCTAACTTTTTGGCCTCAATGTGTCGAAGTACTTGTTCCCGCCAGTCATGAGGAACTTTACTTTTCCCTGGAGGATCTAATAAAGAATGCTCAGAACCAACCCTTGCATTGGGTCTTTTGGAAGGACTAGTCCGTGAGTAATTGAAATCACTGACTGACATAGTTCTCTCTGGTATTTCACTTATAGAGGGCCGGGCACTCTGAGGCCTTGATGTATTTGGGCCATCAATGCTGAATGCTCGTGCGGAAAGAGGTCTTTGTGATCCTGACGTGACTGGAGTTCTTCCCATTGAATGTAACTCTCTGTATGATAAATAATCCCCTTCAGTACGCCTCGTGGGACCAGGATCACCAAGATTTACAGACGCTGTTGAAGACACACTACTCTGTCGCTGAACAGTAGTCCGAGATACTGCTGGCACTAGCCGGTCATTCGGAGAGACAGCCCACATTTCTCCATGTCTGGTTGGGGCAAGTCGCTGATGTAAATGGTATGCAGTATTGGCTCTAACATTGTTATGGTTAGAGAAATTCATATTGGCAGAATGCTTTGTGTAACTGTGATTTTCTGCACTCTCAGATCTTGGAAGGCGCTGAGGAGGAAAACTGACAGGATCTATCTGTGGATTTTGTTTAGGGTGCCACAGAGTGTCTTTCATTGCAGCACTGCCACTGTATTGGACATTATATTGTGGAGGACCATACAGTTGAGGTATAGACTGTGGGCCAGGTACTATGGAAGCCCTTATTATATCTGGGTCTTCAGGGTTGTGATTTGAATCAAACTTGAAAACTGCCTTTGTACCTGACAGTAACTCAGAAGATGAGGAAGAGGCGGTGAACACCTGCAGGGGCTGATCATACAGCAGTGTGGCCGACTTGCTCCTGACTATGTTTTTCCCATCCATAGTAGAAGCGACTTTCACTGTTGCACTTGGTGGCTGAGGACCATCGTCACTAAGAATGTCATAGATTTTTAGGCCTCCAGTCTCCATGTTAGTTATACTATGAGATTTCACAACAGATCCGGCTGGACCGCTTCTCTGAGGAGATAGATCTTCCGTGCTTTTAGAAATACCCACATCAGCAGGACTGGTATTCTGTGGTTCAATCCTACCAGGAGACTGTGCAGTATCCTCAGAAAGACCATTTACCTTATTTATGGACTCCGAATTTAGAAATTTATTTCCATTTTCAATATGCTCAGCTTCACTTTTAGAATGAATACTTAAAAAGCCTGTTCCAAGCACTATATCCTGCATCTTTGATCTTTCCATTATTTCTGGTTGAAAAATATTATTGGTCACCAGTTTATTAAGATTCATGTTAATATGGTCTAATTGGTGAGAATCCTCAGATGTGGCTTTTGAATCAACATCTTTTTCAATCAGAACTAATTGCTCTTCAATATTCAAATCATACTCAGGTAACTTAAAATCCTTTTTATCATTAATTTTGAATTTTTCCTCTGGTGAATTGTTTAAATTAACTCCATTTTGCAAAAGGCTGTTAAAATTTTCATCTTCTTGTCTAAAATAAAAGAGAATTTTATGAGAGAGAAAAAAAAACAAAAAACAAAACCAACAAGTTTTCTTGGTAACAAAAGATCACTAGTTGTGTAGCTAACACAGGAAAAAGAATTGGTGAAGCTCCTGAAGAAGACCTTTGTTACGATATGCAAATATCAAAACAATACCCTATTGAATGTACAAAATTTGTGTTTTTGTATCAGTTAAAGTTAATAAAAAATTCTGTCAAGTACAGACTTATATTGTTAGGGAAACAAGTAAAACAGCTAAAAGTCATCAATAACATCGAGATCAATTTTCATCAACATACTAAATATAGCTTGTTACAGAAAAGGTTACTAGGACTATGCTGAGAACAAGAGTAGAATGGTGTATCTTTTGTGTCTTTTCACAAATGTGCTAAAACTTAAAAGTTAAACTAAAACAAAACTGTATAAACGCCTAAGTTTATAAAGGAGTCAAAAGAGAAACTATGCCTGAACATCACTCTGAGGTACAACTTGGCACCTAGTACTAAGTCTACAGCATAAAATTTAGCATAAAATTAAGAGAACAAATAATGTAATAGCTGTACTCTCTCAGACAGAAATTTTTTACAGTAAGACAAGTAACAGCTTTCACTGAAGCTCAGCTGACTCTAGTTCCAGTACATGGTTCAGAGGCCACCTAAACCTTCCCTCAAGCAGACTTCTAGTCGACAGACTGAATCCACAAAACTGTATGCACGGCATGGCCTTGTTTTGACCTTATTCTGGTAACCAAGTGTCTTTGAAGCTTAATAATAAAATTACTTTTAAACTTCTACTGAACCCAGAGTAAAAGAATTTAAGTTTGCATAGTTTTCTCTCAAAAGATTTTCCCTACAACACTGAGGCTGAATACACAGCAGCAAGTGTCTGAATGAACCTTTATGGCGTCTCCCCAGAGTGACCCAGCGTTTCTGTGGTGGTCCAAGTGAGAAATGTCCCATATAGGCTCATGTGTGGGAACACCTGGACTCTAGTCAGTGGTGCTATCTTGGGGAAGTTTTAGGGCATAGGGACCTTGCTGGAGAAAGGCTACTACTAGAGGCCAGCTTTGAAAGTGTATAGCCTTGCCTCATTTCCAATTTGTTCACTCCTTTCTAGCTGTGATTGGAGATGTGATCTTTCAACTGCCTGCTGCCACGACTCTCCCACCATAAAAACTCTTCCTTTGCAACCATAAAACAAAATAAACTTTCCCCAAAAGTCACATTTTGTCATGGTGTATTATCCAACAACAAGAAGACAGAAACTGGCACCAGAGAGTAGGGTCATTGCTGTGAAGAATCTGACCAGGTTCATTTTTGGAGGAATTTGAAAGACCTTTGAAGGCTACACTAAAAATGTAAGCAGAGCTTCCAGGCCATTCTAGGAGAAGTTGGAGACAGCAGCACTGAGTAAAGAGGCTCAGAGAGATCCTGATCTGTAAAGTTTCAGAGGGAAGAAAAAAACATCTCAGCAACTATGCTGCATGCCATCTAGTGATATGCTGGCAAAGAATTGGGCTGCCATCTCTGTCCTAAGAACTGATGCTAAACAAAAATATATCCAGCTGTGGCTATGCATGGGAGGCTGAAGTGAGGATCTCTGTAAGTTCAAGGCCAGCCTGGTTCTACATAGCAAGGTGCAGGCCAACCAGGGATCTGTGGTGACTCTGTATGAAAACAAAAACAATAAGGAACTGATTTCTTTGGTGGGTGAAATCTGAAGACAGCATAACGCTGAGTCTCGGCCACAGTTACTACTGGTTACTCTTTACAGTGGTCTATAGTGAAAAACATCAGGTAGAACAAAAGAAATGAAAAAGTACAGTGTGAAGAGACCGGGAACACTGGGAAACAATATTATAGCGATGAACATGCTAGAAAGAGGAAGTGTTTTAGAGATATCACCATTAAGGACAGTGCCCTGCTCTGCACTGGAACAATGAGAAAAGTGCCCTCAGGCCAAGACCCCACTCAGCTGACTTCCAACTTAAGAAAGAGCCTAAAGGATTTCTGTTCCTAGAGAGCAACTGCTTAAACACATAAAAGACACTACTAAGGTAGGGTGAGGATCAAGGGTCCGTCCTATGTGGTCAGTTTAACTTGCTAGTGTCATCTACGGTGGGAAAGACGGAAGGGTGAGGTGGTCATGGCAGTGGCCATAAAACCTCCTGTACAGTTTCAGAGAGCCCTGAAGACAGGCAAAGTCTGGCAAAGCTGGAGATGCTGTGAAAGGAAAGTACACGAAACATTAAAAGAAAAGCTTGGGGGTTGGGGATTTAGCTCAGTGGTAGAGCGCTTGCCTAGGAAGCGCAAGGCCCTGGGTTCGGTCTCCAGCTCCGAAAAAAAAGAACCAAAAAAAAAAAAAAAAGAGAAAAGCCTGGCTTACAGCAGAAAACCCAAACTGCTAGATACCGGAGTCATGAGACATCTGCTAAGAGCTGATCACATCAGAGGAAGCAGCCCCAGAGAGATGCATGCACAGGACTCAAAGCCGGATGGGCGGAGCCACCTAAGCATCTGGCATGGAGATTGAGGATTTGGAGCGTTCTCTGCTGGGTTTTGGTTCAGTGTTCTCTCACTATGTCTTCATTCTTCCCTTTTAGAATGGAAATGTATATTCCATACCATAATGTCCTGGAAGTATCCTTCTTTAAATTTTATGGGTTGGGAGGTCACAGTTAAGAGACTGTAGTGAGTTTGAGAAGATACTGCTGACTTTTGAGTAGTGTTAAGACTGTTGAGTACTTTTAACACTGATTTAGAAGCATTTTACATTTTGATATGGCCATGATCCATAGGGAACATAGCACTACAGAAGAAAGTCATCACTAGGAGGGGCTTGTGAATTTTAGCCTCACCCCACTTCCAGTTTGCCCTCCTGCTTTCTACATGCGGCTGGAGGTGTGTAGTGTGATTTAGTTTGTGTGCAGAGCCCTTTAAGTGATCCTACTATGCCCTTCAATGTTGGCTGCCTCTTGGAATTCTGGGAACAAGAAAGGCTATAACAAAGCCAGCAGAGGCTGAGAGTATTTGGATTGAGCAGGTTCCAGGTAGCAGAAGAGCAGGGTCCGTGTCTAGGGTTAGAGAAGACAGTTGGTGACAGTTAAGACGGGGGAAACTGAGCCAGAGAAAATATTGTTAAGAGACAGGAGAAGAATTCACACAAAATAGCTAAAAGAGAAAGAAAAGCAAAGCTACAGAGGTGTCGTCTCTCAGCTTCCTGCTGTCATGTCCCCTTCACCATTATGCACCATCCCTCTACAATTATAAGCCAAAAAAGCTGTATTTCTCCCATAAGTTGTTTTTGGCTATGGTGTGTTATCACTGCAACGAGAAATAACATGGTTTCTAAGAATAAAAATAGCTCTTTTAATCTGAAATTCCTCCAATCAGCTGTTTATATGTTTTGACACCTAAAAATATTTTTGTTCATTTCAACAACAAAAAATGGTTTTAAAACAACTTTATAATCACTGTAGACCCTGAGCCACATTACAAGAGCTGTCAAAGCTATGATGGCTACTTCTCTCCCCAGCCTGTGGCACCTTCACTGTAAAATACTACCACAGGAACTACCGAAATGGTGGCTTCTGTCAAAACAGGGGCACTTCCTCAGCTTGCTGCTGGCATGAGGTACCACCACAAGAGCTGTTCACCTCCTCTCCAGCCTCCCCAAGCAGCTCAATAATGGCACCTCAGCCAAAGCCGACTACAGTCTTCCAATCTAAACCCATTGGCCTGATTCAGAGAAAGGTGTGGAGGGAAAAAAGCCACCACTCCCTGAGTTGGAGTACCCACCAATCTCTGAGCTTCTTACAAAACCCCACCACTCCCTGAGCTGGAAAACCCACCAATTCCTGAGCTCTCCAAGTCAGGGCTTAAAATCCTCACCTCACCAATCCTCACTCTAAAAATCTGCCCTGAAAAGCACCGCCCCCTATATAAACTCTGTTCTTTGTTCAATTCCTTGCTGTCCACTCTTGGGAACAGAAGCAGCCAACACTGGATTCATTACTCCATACCCTAAACCCTCCTGATGAATCTCTTTTATGCAAGATGTTGCCTGGTATGACTCTCATCAGAAAAGCCAGGAAGCAATGAAGAAAAGAAGGGAAGAAGTGAAGAGAAGGAGGAGGGCTGGGAGCTGCAGTGGCTCTGCTGAGGAGGTTTTCTCTCAGAGCTTCGTGGATCCTGGGCCCCCATGTTTCAGGACGCCATTCCATCTAAGTAGGGACACTAACAACCTCTACTCAATTACTTCTAAAATGGAGTAAAGAAATTTATTGTATAAGTCACTTAAATATTTGTGAAACCATTTATGTTTAGCCCTATTTTTTCTCTTATTTGTATTATTATTTCTATTTATTGTATAAGTAAATGCACTGTTCAAATGTTCACAAACCTGATTTTGGAGTTACTATCGATAGGAATTTGTTTCGCTGGAGAACAGAGTGCGGTGTCTTGACTGCTGTCAGTATTAAGAGACACTGAATCAGACATCCGAGATGGGGAAGAACAATTGCTGTTATTTTGATTACTATTGTGTGTGACTTCATCTGATAAAGAATCTGTATCCTTTGCATCATCTGAAACAAAGTAAACGTGTTTAAGCACAATGATAAATTCACCAAGAATTTATGGAAACCTTTTTACCGATTCTATGTCTGAGGGGATAAGTTAAGTAGGTATTAAGTCCTCTGTGTCTCTCCACCTCAAACACCTGCTCATAAAGTGGTAATCTCTCAATGAGTGAGGTGCCTGTTTAGAACAATGAGAAGCAATCGGTTTATATTCACTAAAGTGGAAGTTTAAAAGGAATTTGAAAATAGTTGTAAACAAGCTCTTTATGAAGACCTCAATACTAGCCAATTCAAGGATCTATTACACCCAGACATACCCACATATGGATTAAAGATATGTTTTTTGTTTTTAGAAGCAGTGCTCAAATGGTTTAGAAACCCCAATCTCAAGGTACTTAAGTCTTGGTTTCTTAATTTATAAAAAGTACCGTGAGACAGCCTTTGAAGTACTTTTCATGGAGCTAGGATGACACCCAACTGTTCGGCAGCCTAGTAACAACTGCCTGGTACCTAAACAACAGTGAAAGGACTCAGGAGCTTCTAAGTATCAGTATACACCCCGCTAACCAAGTGCCAGCTTGGTGATGTCACTAGCTTTACGGGAGCAATGGTCTGGACAAGCATTTGACAGAGATAACGCAGAGCTAACCAGGCACTACTTGTAAGAGCGGTGTGATGAGATGGGCGTTCTTTACAACTTTATTTCTAAGTCTAATATTTTGTTACATGAAAATTGGTTGGCAAAAACTGGGGAAAAGAGCTTAATATCTACCATTGCAGAATAGATAAGAATAAAATAATGTGCACATAGAAAGAGGTACTATGCTATGTATTATATGCAAAATCCTTCATTAGCCTCACTACAACTCAAATATGTCATCTATTAATGGATAGAATGAAGCACACAAGGAAGGATAAGTATCTAGAAAACACTCAATAGAGATGGAGTTATAACCTAGAATTCCATCCTTCTAATGCTCATGTCCTTACAAAAAAACTCTGCGCGGGAGTAGGAAGGGACTACCAATCTCTTTAAAAATGGGAAATATGGAGAATATTTTGGAAAGGCAGTTTTAAATTTTGTTTTTAAAATGTTTCAATAATGTGACTCCCACATTTATTTATTCACTCCCAATAAAATTTACTCCCACAAGTTAATACATCTTACTTAGGAAATTTCTAGTCTTAATGTTACCCCTTCTTAACATCTAACCTTTTTTATTATTACTAAGTGCTACGACTTTGGGCTGATTAATCGAGGTTTCAATTAATGGAGGTCGCATCTCTGCCATTTTCATTTCTTCATCAGAAGAAAGTTCTTCAGATTCCTAGTTTAAAGAGAAAAGAGATAAATACACAAATTAAACTTTGGACTCTGTAAATGAAAAAAATATAATAAAAACATCACTGGGAAAACAAAACAACTGTTAAGACCATGTATAAAAGTGCTTTTTAATGGTAAAATAGTTGACAAAACTGCATGACTCGGCTTTTTCAAGTGCAGCAATCAAGCTCCAGGAGTAGTTTAACAACACATTAAAACTTCTCATGTATCATTTTTTTGGAGCTAAGCCTTACCGAGTAGATATTATGTGCCAGAGTGTGAGGTTACTGGCAAACAAAAATGACCAAAGCACAACCCTGTTCTGAAATTTCAACTTAAGCAGTCCCTCCACAGAGTCTCTTCTGAATTGTTGGGTAGTCTCATAACTATGCTTGGCTTCTACAATGAACTACTACTAATGTGAACTATTAATTCTATTAACAGGTGAAAAAAACTTCACCTATTTTGCCACAGAATTGTTATTTTCCATATTTATTTCCTGTAATATGCCACAGTTGTTCCAGATTACCTATTACTGAGTAGTGTCAGCAAAGAAAATGACTTCTTACTCATCAACTATTAATAGAAATTTTAATATCATATGGCACACAAGAAATGAGATCTCTCACCAGTTAAATCATTCCTGCACACTAAGATAAAACTAAAGCAAATGCTTTACAAAACTTGCTTCCCTGAAGGAAAAAAAAAAAAAACAGTGCTAAGGACTTTATGTGTTTTAAGTGCCATAATGAAGATATGAATAGTGGAGGAGTCACTCAGTGACTGAGAGCACTTGTCTTCAAGAGGACAAAGATTTGTTTTCCAGCACCCACATAGTAGCTCTATTTCTTCATACACAAAAATACTATTTTAATGAAGTAGTTCGCAATCTCTATTTATATCTTTACAGATGTATTTATTTCTATTTTCTGTGTATGAATAAACATTCATATTAAAGTATGACTGTGTGCTGTGTATTTGTGATATCCATGGAGGTTAAGAGGGTGATGAGGGGTTGGGGATTTAGCTCAGTGGTTAGAGCGCTTGCCTAGCAAGCGCAAGGCCCTGGGTTCGGTCCCCAGCTCCAAAAAAAAAAAAAAAGAGTAAGAGGGTGATGAGTCTCTGGAACTGGAGTTAAGAAAGAACCAGCACCACCATAGAGTTCCAGCTAGGCATAACAGCTCACACCTAGCATGCGAGAGGCTAAGACAGGAGTAATACCACGAGTTACACTAGCTTGGGATGCACAGTGAGCTCCAGACCATGGCCCATAGAGATCTAGTCTCAAAAAATTGAGAGTTCTGTCAGTAGCAGTCTCACTTACACCTAAGACATACTTTCAGCAGAATACTATTCAGATGCCATAGAAATGAGATGCAGCACTGAGAGATACTACAGTATGAACTTCAAGAGAAATGCCAAGTGAAGGAACGATAAAAGACCACTTAGTGTATCAATCATAGGCAAAGTATATATGAGATGCTTACAGCTAAGGGGGATGCAAAGCCTTAAGAGACAAAAAGTATGCAATTTCGTTTTTTATGGCTATAAAAATATTCTGCAAGTAACTGTGGTGATGGTTTTACAACTTTTTAAATTGTTTAAGCCACTGAATTATATATTTGAATCAGTAAACTGTAGGGTTTGAGCTATCTCTTTTTAAAAAGGCCTCCTGCCTAAACTAGACAACTTTTACTTATTCAATAGTAGAAATTATATCTAGGTTCTCAGACACTGAACAAGGGTAACAATCAATGATGAGTGTTTCCATAAGTTAAATGATTGGGTATATCTAACACTTTCTCTTGACCTGCCCCCTTTTTCAAATGCTTGAGATAGAATCCAGGGCCTTATGCAAGCTGGGACAGCACTCTACCACTGATCTACATCTTCAATGGTCATTTTGATGCTACAGAAATAAAAGCAAGGACTCAGGATGCAGAAGACAGACCATGAGCCTACTATGTACAATGAACTGAACTTGATCCCCATTACTGCAAAAAATAAAGATATAAAGGCACCTGTAATTAATTATTCACTTTATATAACACATCATAATTTTATTTACCTACTAGTCATTTACTCACAAAGATAAAAAAAAAACAAATTTCATGTGATGAGTGATTTTTAGCAGTCTGAAATTTCTCAAGGATACCTCAATATAAATACTTGTTATATTTTTCTGCAGTCATACTATCAGGCTTCTGTTGTTTACAGCAATAAATCTGAACATAGAAAACTCTCAACATTATGTCAGAAGTCATACCTCAAAAACGTCATCATGGTTGACAAGATGCTTCATGTTCCCAGACGATTTCCTATTTGTAGTCACTGGTGAATTCCCCGCATTGGTCTCGGCTTCAGGCTCACTCGTTTTCGGTACAGAGTTCATATACTTTTCTCTCTCATCAAGCTTGCTTTTTGTTGTAATACTTTCTGAAGGCTGCATAAAACATAAAGATCTCATGTAAATTATATATATATATATATATTCTTGTATTAAATACTACATAAATGTAAGTAATATATCGACTTTCAATTCTAAATTAATATTAAAGAAACTATGACTATGCAAATTAGACTTGGAGAGAGAGACATGATTATATTGAAGTACATCATTAGTAAAAGTTACTTTCCTACAAGAAGACTGGAAGGCTGGTGTCGTGAGTCACTTAGTTCAGCATACTCACAAAAGGATAGAAGGTAAACCATTTTTCCTGCTGTGGAATGTTCAGTGACTCTAATGGCATGACAGAAGTTTTGTTTGGAGGTGGGGAGCACTGAGAAAAGTGCACTGAAAAAATGCATAGCTTAAGAAATTTGTGAGTGCTTCTGAAACAGTCCAGAGAAGTGTCAAATGTCTATAGTATCAATTAGCTAAAAATTGGAATAAAGCAGATTAGTGTCATTAAAACAGGTAGGGAAGAATATTTGTAGAATATTATGTCTTATTATTTGTTCAAGACAAGGTTTCTCTGCATAGGCTTGGTTGCCCTGGAACTCTGTAGACTAGGCTGGCCTTAAACTCAGAGATCTGACAGCCTCTACCTCCTGAGTGCTAGAATTAAAGGCGTGTGCCCTCAACCCAGAAAATATTATAGTTCAAAGCCTTGGAGTCTTGGTTTGGTTTTGGTTTTTTGAGAAACACAGAGGGTTTCTCTGTGTAGGCCTCACTGTTCTGGAACATGCTCTGTAGATCAGGTTAGTCTCAATTCAAAGAACTACCTGCCTCTGCCTCTCAAGTGCTGGGATTTAAGGTGTGTGCTACCACTGCCCAGCAGCCAGTGATTTTTTTAAACAGCTATCTAGATATTATCCTGATAGAAGATGAGCAATGGGGAATTCAAAAAGTTTAGGATTTAGACATCTGAAAACAAAACTACAAACTAAGTATCATATAATTAAGATCACCATATCAATTATGTCAAAAGCTTCAGGTCACTACGAACATAGATCATTACTTGGAACTGAGTTTCCTAACCTTCACACCCTTGTCCTTATTTACAACCTGCTGATCTTCATGTTGTTTTAAATCTCTCCCGGACTCCTCATTAGTTTCTTCATCCTTTAATCTGTGTACAATGGTTTGTACAGTCTTGACCATATTCTTAAGCTCATCTGGGTACGGTGTTGGATATCTCTTTAAGTTTCCCTCCTAGAGAAATAAGAGAAACATGAAATATTAGTATTTTTAACATCAACCTCAGAACTTAATGTATAATCCATCTGAACTGTGAAGACAGATAATGGTTTTTTTTTAAAAAGTTCTGTTTTTCTCATTTATTTATTTATTTATTTATTTATTTATTTATTTATTTATTAATACTGCAAATTAGGCAGTTTCATTTATTTTTCTCTTTCTTTCTTCCAGTGCTAGGGATCAAACTCTGGGCCTTTACATGACAGACAAAAGCTTCCCTAGTGAGCTCTCTCCCTCCCTGAAATATACCTTGTAATGGCAGATTTATATTGATCTCAAATCTTTTCGTACGTGACATAATTTGGATTAGTAATTTGGATTGCTTTAGGGTAAGCAATGAATCCAATACGTCTTTGTAAGCACAAATAGCATAACATAGGTATACAGTACGGACGTTAGTTAGTGCATCTGAAAGAAAAGCTGACAAGACTCACCCTGGGAGGTGCCTCCCTTTCATCTTTGTCTTCATCACATTCAAATGCTACTTGAGCCCGCTGTTTTCTCTGTTCTTCCCACAATGCAGGGTTAAAACTTTCATTATCTGATATGAACATAACTAAAGGAAAGTAAAAGAAAAGCTACTATTATTTTACAATGATCAAAGAAGACTATTACTCATAAATTTTATTATAAAAACAAGTCTAAGGGGAGATGATAATGCATGCCTTTAATTCCAGCACTCAGAAGGCAGAGGTAGGTGGATGTCTGTGAGTTCGAGGCCAGCCTGGTCTATATAACAAGTTCTAGGATAGCCAGGGCTACAGAGAAACTCTATCTTAGGAAAAAAACAAAACAAAACCCAGAAACAAACAAAAACAAGTTGATGGCAGTTAAAACTGGTCCAGGACAACAGCAACAAATTCCAGGTGAAATCGTTTTATTTCTTACAAATATTTTAAGTACTAACATTCTTTACTACCAAAAGGATAATTATTTGATCATATTATATAGTAATATTATTTATAGGACTCTCAGAGATTCTTACTGTATCAGCCAGGCTTTTGCATTATTAAGACTAAAGAATCAGGAGAAACAAAGGAAGAAAGCTTTGTTTTAGTTCCTGGTTTCAGAGGTCTCATTTCATCTTAATGAGGCAGACATAAGTAGATCCAGAGAAGTACATGTCAAGGCATCACAGAAGCAGAGGTGGTGTTGTAAGAAATAAAACGATTTCCTAGTTCACAGAGGATAACATTTTAATGTTCTATTTACAGAATGACATACCATTTCAGTAAAGGGCCATATAATAAAGTACTTCTGTTGCTAGCACTCAAGTATAGGCTAGAAGTAGTCAAGGACAGTAATTGGCTGGTTCAAAAGGAACTGGTAAAGTAATTTAAAGATGAGGAAATAGAAGCTTAACCACCTAACTTGCCACGGCATATTTTACTTTTATTCTATGTGTATGTGTGTTTTATGTATGCCTGGGGCCCATGGAGTCCAGAAGACTGATTGATCACCTTGAACTGGAGTTACTAGCAGCTATAAGCTGCCAAGGGGATGCTGGGGACAGAATCTGGGTCCACTGGAAAAATAGAAAATGCTCTTAATTACTGAGGCTCTTTCCAGCTCCCTGGAAGAAGATATGTTAGACTAACAGTGCACTTTTCTTCAACATTATATATTGAGTTAATTTCTAAGTAACTTCAGACCATAGTTATTTTCACTGTCTTAAATAAAGGAGGAAAGACACATACCTACATAACCTACCTACCTACACACACACACACACACACACACACACACACACACACACACACACACAAAGACATTTCAAGTATAATTTTAAAAATGTTATATACACACGGAGAACAATTTATAAATATATGAGGCTGGAGAGATTGCTCAGTGGTTAAGAGTACTGGATGCTCTTTTAGAGGTCCTGGCTCACAACAATCTATAATGAGATTTGATAGTATCTTCTGATATATATTAAATATACCAGAAATAGTTTGGACCTCTGTCTTCACACACTAATCCACAAGTACACACTTGTGGCCAGTATGAAATAATATAGTCTCTTTTGATGGGCAAAACCCAGGAAGTAACTTAGCAGTAACATATGGTCAAAGACTATAGATTCACAGATGGCCTTGGTCTAGTGTGTACATTGCAAGGGCATTCTATATTTTAGTACAAACTGCTAATCACACAATGTTAACAAGCACACTCAAAATTTAGCTAAGGACTATTGAAATAAAGAAAGCTACAGTTAATAACATTATCAATGGAACTTAAAGAAAACACACCTCTAAGTTCAACTCAGAGATGTTATTATCATCCAACTACTGAAAACTTTCTGACCAATTTTCCAAACTCTTGATGAAATAATAAAAAATTCTGGGGCTAAGAATTCTCTTAGTACTTTTGTTAAAGGGAAGGGGAGAAAGTAATTTTCAATTCCTACCATCTTCAGTCCTTGGTTGCTGAGGGAACATGTAATTAGTAAGCACCATTTTCTGAGTTTCTGAATCAGTTTCTTTTTGAAGAGGTATCAGAGGTTTGGACTAGGAAAAAAAATAAATTGTTAATAAAAAAAAAACCTACAAAAATACATATCTAACAATCCCTTTAATGACCACTACCAATTTGATAAAGTGTCAAGGTGCAAGCTAGAAAAACACATTTGTGTATAAATACAATAGCACTATGAACACTCATTTGAAACCATGGAGAAATCTAAAAAATGAAAATTAAATATTAGTAAAAGACAGATTCAATATATCCTAATTATTACTGAAAAAAATTTACAAGATATCAATAAGCCAAGACTATCTATGGCCTATGAATTATTTATTACATAGTAATTGTACTAATAAAGTTATAAAACACATTTCTGTTTTATATTATTTTCTGTCTCCAGCATTTCCTTTTACAAAAATGCTTTTAAGGGATAAATATTTGCAAGGCTTAAACTAATTATCTAAACATTTATTCCAGTCGCTAAACAGACAGCAAGTTGAACACTGCTT
The DNA here is from genome assembly GCF_021556685.1 of Rattus norvegicus. Taxonomy (NCBI): domain Eukaryota; kingdom Metazoa; phylum Chordata; class Mammalia; order Rodentia; family Muridae; genus Rattus; species Rattus norvegicus. The sequence goes on from NC_141535.1 coordinate 36,682,203, forward strand.
CTCTCTTACACTCTCTCCGTCAACAGTACCAACAGGACACTTGTTGGAGGTCCCAGGGATTTCAAACTTCATTCTTTTCTTACTATATTTCTTCTAATGGTTAATAAATAGTATCAATTCCTATTTTACATAAGTATACCTAAAATTCTACCAGTAACAGCCTTAAGTGATTCCATGTAGATAAGGAAATAGAAGTGAATCCTATCAGTCATTCTTTGGACAAACTCTTGTTAAAACATGATTTTAGCCTCAAATCTTACTCCCAAATATTTTAAAATTTTGGTTCCTCCTTGTTAAAAAATATACTGTCCTATATTTTCAAATCTGATCATTTTACTTGATTTCCTCAAATAACAGAATGGTCGTCCTACTCTTCCCTAAAGACCTCTCTCTTGACATCTCAAGTCCAGGGTGGTTCTTTCCTGCCTCATTTCCCACAAGCCAGACAGGGTGACACCTACTTACACTGCTGTGGGCACATCCTGTATTCAAATATAAAGACGCTCCTGCACTACCATCCTCATCCTGGTTTCTAAATTCAATCTCTTTCTTAATACCCACCAATCCCCTCCACTCTCCATAATACTTATCATCCAGGAGAAACATGCTTAATTGAAATTTTTAAAATATCCCAAAACTTTGAAAACCCTGAGCATAGACATGATTGTCACAAGTAGAAAAGAACACATTTGACCTCAAGAGACAGCATGATAAAAGCATGAAATTGATTTTTAAATGTTACATAAAATTATTTTCAGGATATATAGGTAAGCAATGCATGAAACACTAACAAAGTTTATATTTAGACTTTGATTCTTAGTCCATTAATTGTGATTATTAAAAGAAAAATTTAAATCTCCAAAATATACCATCCTAAGCATGTTAGTTAGTCTGCATTCCTACCTTTCTTATACCAATTATTTACACAGTCATAGTTCAACTGATACAAAGTATAAATAACACAGACAGACTTTTGGCCTATAGCTTCTTAGTGTGCAAAGAAGAAAAGAAGACCCCGGTAAATGGCATTATCAAAATTATCTAGGGCATTTTAAAAATCAATTTCCCTGAAAGTATTTTGCTATTATTCTTTTATTACATGACCCACTGTATATACCAAACCAACACATTTAAAAATGGGTCAACTGAATGAATGGCATGTGAATTAAACCTCATAAAATTTGTAACTAGCCATTACTACTTATTTAGTACATAAAACAGAGAAAATAATTTAATCAAGCTTTTCTAGTTTCCTTGAATGCCTAACTATTGATCTATAATCTCATTTAATTTCAGGTACTCACTTCTTTTGTCCTAACATTTAGGACATCGGTATTCTTGCCCAAAATCTAAAATAACTCATTTGCTAAACATAAATACTTAACAGCATTTTATTTCAAAGCATTAAGCATTAGATGCAGAAGGCAGCAAAAGAAGTATCTTCACTGAGTTTGCAGTATAGAAGAGGGATGATATACCTAACAAAGCTGGCTATTACAAACGTCGTCACAGGCTGACAAGGTGTAGGTACTAGAGGACACAGGAGACTGCCACTCACTTAACAAACAGGACAGCACGGCTAAGAGGTTTAAGGTGAGGAAAGAGAATAAAGTGGGCAGGGCAAAGAATGTTCTCAAAGAGAACTCAAGTTGGTGGAAAGAACGAATGGGTAAAGGATAAAAGAAATACCTACAGCATGAATGAGACCTCGAGGCCTATGATATGCAGGAAACAACCAACATAATTTAGGGAGTGGAGTGCAAGGCTAAGACTGAGAGATCATGTGAGTTACACTATCAGTGTGATGAGGGGCTAGAAGAGGAAAGCAGTTAACAGTAGAGGAGAGACCCAGAGTGTGTCAGCAATCTGAGTCAGCCTGTCCATTTGTAATTATCCAGTAGCTATACTTTTTTTTAAGGAAAAGAGATGATCTAGTGCTTGGCTAGTATAGAGGAGGCTCTGGGTTTGAGTCCTATTAGGGGTAGGAGGGAAGCTGGGCTATCAAGATAGCATATGCCTATAATCTGAGCATCCCACATACCAAGACAAGAGGATTTTGAGTTCAAGGTCACCTGGGCTGCATACCAAGTTCTCAGGAGAAAAAGTGGATGCAGGGAGAGTTCAAAAGAGATAAAAATAATTTTAATAATGCACTCAGTTTAACCTTATTAAAAACATTACAATTTTCAGCATAAAATCCAAAATGAAAATTTCACATTTTTCAGATCACCCCAGGGCAAAAATTTAGAATATAGTTAATTAGATGGTATCTGACTTCGGATTAAGCACGCATGATACCCCTGGGTTCTGCACTGAACAGGAAGGTATACATGAAATGACATACACAAGGTATTATCCAATACTCCTGAGAACCCGGTGATGGACTGGGCTGTCACAGTGATGGTAGGAGCTGCACTCCCGTGTTTGACTCCATAAAACATTTCTCAATGAGCTAAGGATCCCACGAAACATTTGGGGCACAAGACTACGTATGCCGTCTTAGGGAAAGCCGAATCTGAGATAGCTAGGTATCAATATTGGAGAGATACTTGGCTATATGTATGATCCAGACATAGCTACTAGGTTAAAGATGTTGCCAGACGTAATGAGAAATATGGAAAGTAATTTGAAGGATAGTGTACAAAAAATAAAGCAGAGGGATGTCATTCTGAAAGGCACTGAGAGAAGAGCCATCAAGTAAGCAGCAGAGGCAGGTGCGGACAGCAGGCAACACTCAAATCCACCACTCTCACCGTGCCTGCTAGTCATCGTCTCACCAAGACTGCTCAGTTTACATCTTTCAATTCCCTTTCATTTGTTCCTTTCTTTACTACGTGGCAACATTTCACTTCAACCACTCTCTTCTCAATAACCAAGATCTCTTTCCTGTGATGGCCTTCTCTTATACCTAGGTTGGCAGTTCTATTCACAGACCAGTCATGATGGCATACACCTTTAATCCCAGCACGCAGGAGGCATAGGCATAGACATAAGCATAGGAACAGGCACAGGGACAGGGGTCAAGGGGCTGAGAGAAGGGGAAGGGCAGGGGATGGGACAGGGGCAGGGGCAGAGGCAGAGGCAGGAGGATCTCTATGAATTTATGACTAGACTGGTCTACATAAGAAAATGCCAGGCCAGTCAAAGCTGTACAAAGACATCCCTTATACCCATCTCAAAACACCAAATAAAATAAAGTATTTGTATCACAAAACTAAACAAAATATTATCACTCCAAATCTGATCTTTAAGACTTTCTCAAAATTAATTATAAAAGTATCTCCTTTTTCTACTACTATTACAAATTTCTGCTTTATTACATCCCCACAAATCTGCAATGTTATTCCACTGGGGGCTGTAAAGACAGCTCAGTGGTTAACAGCTCTTACAGTGGACCTTGGTTTGGTTCCCAGCTCCCACATGACAGCTTACAACCACCTGAAACTGTAACTCCAGTTCTAGGGAATCCTATGCCCTCGTCTGACCTTTTCAGGTACCAATCACATATATATACATTCATGCAAAACACTTAAACAAACAAAATAAAAACTAAGAAAACAGAAATCAACCTAAATGTTCATCAGTGAATGACTGGCTAAAGACAGTGTAGCACACACACACATAATGAAACACAAGTAAGTCTTTAAAGGAAAGAATATCTTGTGAAACAAAAAGATAACTATCACATGATGTCATTGAAAGAGGAAAACTCAAAGAACGAGAATAAAATGTTCTAATGGATTTCGGATGAGAGTGTATTGGAACATGTTGGTTCAAGCACATAAAGCTGATAGAATAAATTCAAGAGCTTTACTGTAGACTATGGTAATTTCACTCAGAAATATTTTAACACTCAAAATTGCTGAATTGATTTTATGTGCACTCAAAACAAAGTGACAATCACAGGAAGGCACAATACAAAGTTACATGGAGTAGAGTAGATTGCCTCATCTTTATAGTTTTGTGGTTTTGGAAATTTGCTAAAATACAGTAAAATTTATTACTCATCTATCTATGTGTTAAAAGTGTTTCTAAATACAGAAAGATAAATGTAATTTTACATGTGAACCAAGGTATAACTGTCAAGTGGCTCTATATAAACTAAAGAGTATCATTATATATGCTTGGAAAAGAATATATATTGTTATATACATGAAAATGTATGCTATATATATGAAAAATACATACAACTGGAATTCTAGCCAAATTTACTAGGTCAATACCTACCTGATTATCTGACAGCCACATAGCAGTCAACTGTTGTAGCTTTGTAAAGCTAAAAGGCAAATTCTTTAACCTGAATGGAAAAAAAAATTAAACTTAAAAATAAAAGTATTTAAATAATAAAAGATTACATCAGAAACAGTGGTATAGCACTTACCTAGCATGAACCCTATCTTCCTACCTCCTACCACCAAAAAATAACGAAAATGAAAATATAAATCACCTGAACAATGCTATATAATGGTATATTCAGGTAAGATTTAAAAAAAGAAAGTAAAGCCACATGCATAGGTTAATATAGGAAAAAGGACAAACACATTATCCAGTCTTAAATATCATATGCGCAAGCCCAGGGGAGGCTGTATTTCCTGAGGGTGAGGAGTACCTTTGTCCACAATGTAAGACATGAAAAGCAACCTCCAATATTAGTACAAACCCTTCTAGGTATATCTGACAACTCTGTTCTAGGACTGGTACATTAACTTATCTAATATTAGCGTTCCTACTTTTTTTTAATAAACTGAAAAAAAATCAAATCTGCTAAAAAAATAAAAACTGTCCATTCCATAAAGAAAGGCAAGGCTACATTGAGTACTTACTCACAAAACGGCTTGTGTTTTGTATTCAGAGAACCAAAGCTGTAGTGAGATTGTTTTTAAAAACACTGTACTGTTTAGGGGTCCATTACTATTTTAAAATGATAACATGCAAAAAGAAAGTGACCTATGTGTTTATTACAGTCCAATTAAAATGGGATTTTAGTGGCTTAAAAGAAAATGGTCTCCATAAGCTCATAGGGAGTGAGACTACTATTGTGGCCTTGCTGGAGTAGATGTGACTTTGTTGGACGAAGTGGGATGCTAGGCGAGGGTTTGAAGGTCTTAGAACCTCAAAAGCTAGGCCTACTGGCTAGGTCACATCCCATTGCCTACAGATCAGTATGCACAACTCTCAGCTCCTCTTCCAGCACCATGCTGACTGCACGCTGCCATGCTTAGCACCATGATGACACTGGACTGAACCTCTGAACCTGTAAGCCAGGCTCAGTTAAATGTTGTCCTTTACAAGAGTTGCCTTGGTCACGGTGTCTCTTCACAGAAATGAAACCCTCAACCTCGGCAATCACTGTTCCGGTCTAGCAATCGTAGTGGTCAATCTGCTTGCTCTGCACTTTGGCTTTTATGGCTCAAGCTGTGTGAGTAAATCTATGCCCAGAAAAACATTAAGCCAAGATTACATTAAAAAGTTGCTTTGCTCAACATCAAGCAGTATTAAGGTGAATTTGGGACTTTAGGAATTGAAGGTCACATTTTGTAGTAATTGTGTTGGCCGAAATGAACCATGACAATCGCAATATATTAAGTAACATCATATAAGCTTTGTTCATTCTTTTAATTAAAAAATTTAAGAAACATCATGTAAATCCCATTCATTCTTTTAATTAAAAAATTTAAATATATGTAAAGAGAAATAAGCTTCAACTAGTGTAGTATTTCATATGAAACTTTAACTTTATTCAATGTATTCTATAAGCCAACTAAAGATTACAAACCTATTATCACTTAAATTGATAACTTTTAATTTCTGCATATCACCCATTTCCTCTGGAAGCGTCTCTAGTTTATTAGAATGGAGAAACAGCACAGTTACATTTTTCCAGTTTCCAATCTGGAAGAGAAACAAACTGGAGATCACAAACCTGGGATATAAACTGAAAATATTAATATATCTGAAAGTTCTCAAAAATACTCTTTACATTTGCAAAAATATTACTTTTATAATAACTATTCCTTTTAAATCAAAAGAAAAGCATTTAGGAACATCTTCAAAGTTACACAGCATGTTATTATTCAGATAATATATAACTTGATTAATCAACTATTTTAGAAAGAAATAAAACACAAACCTACTTAAGCTATTTAAAGAGCAGGCAGAAATGTAAAATAAATATAAAATGCTGTACCTCTGGGGGTAGCTGTTGTAAGTAATTGTGATCTGCAGCAAATGTTCTTATGTTTGTGAGCTGTCCGATAGAGGAAGGCAAAGCCTCAATTTCATTGAAACTGCAATCCAGTTCTTCTATTGACCTTAACCTTGAATAATAAATAGTAACACACGGTTTTTAAAATCTGTACTATACTCAAAACTTAACATGAACTTTAGCAAACAACCATAATAAAATTTAATAAAGTGCTTACTTAATGTTATCAATAATAAATAAGCCTATTTTCATTATAAAAATAACTAAAATATGTGTCAATTACTTATTTTAAATGTTTGTGGAATCTGCTTTAGATGCTCCTTGTGTGAATCTGTAAATCTCTGAAACACATGCTGAGAAGCATACTAAGTTAACAGTAACATTTTCCAGGGTCTATATGTTCACACACAACTCACCCTCCTATTGAGTCTGGTAGATACATTAATTGATTTTCATCTATTTTAAGAGTTGTGACATTTTTCAATGAACCTATTAAGAAAAAATAATAAATCATTTTCAGCTTAGATTAGAAAGCAAGTCCATCAACAGTCAATGTGAAACACTTTAGATTTGACAAGAATTAGAAAACATGATTAATAAATCTACCTACAAGAGATACTATCCCAACATCAGCCACTCTTACTCTCTTGCCAAATACTTGCTAACTTCATGCACCTCGTGTGTGTGTGTGTGTGTGTGTGTGTGTGTGTGTGTGTGTGTGTGTGTATGCATGCACGTGCTACATGCATGTACTTGTAGAGGGAAGAGGTAAAGCCAGGGTATCCTTCCACAGAAGCTGTCCTCCCTGTTTTCTGAGCCAGGCTCTTCTCGTACTGGGACATGGGGCTCATATAAGGTTACACTGGAAGGCTACAGAGCCCAGGGATATGTCTCCTCAGTGCTGAGAACAGAAGTGCATGCACCATTAAGGCTGATTTTTAATGTTAGTACATGAAATCAAACTCATGTCTTTATGCTTGCCAGGTAAGCCCTTTAACCAAGTATCTCTTCAGCCCCCAATGCATTCCTTAACCTAATTTGGATAATAACTAGTTTACTACCCACCCCCAAACTAAAATACAAACTACACAAGAAGACAGACATTTTGTCTCCACTGTTCACTTTGTCTGCATAATTCACATTCTTAAAGACGGTGTCTTTAGAATCCAATTTGCTGAATTAATAAAGAAACAGCAGTATGAAGGATGTTTATCACTAAATAAGAAAACAGTATATATAAATAAATATATCTCAATTTGAATATTGAAAGTACTGGTTAAATGAGGAGAGAATTCTAAAATGTAAAAATGTGCTTAACTTTAAAACAACTGGTGCATTTCACACTTCACCTGAGAAATCTATCATATCACCTTGAACTCTTAAGGTTTTAGACTTTTCATCAAAGTGATCTATCTCCTAATACTTCATCAAACAAACAATTTCAAAGTAGATTTAAAACAAATTGTAGACTGTTGCAAATTTTAAAAAATCCTTCATTTTCTTATCTGTCAGTCAACAGTGAAGTAACTACAGTTTCCAAATAATGGCTAGGAATCCAAGAAAACCTAGGGGCTAGCTTCGTTGTGAACAATTTATTGAAGTTATAAAAATGGAATTTGCTTAGAATAAGAAAAAATATCAAAAACAGTAAGCAGTACAGTGTGCAATGGAGCACGTCAGGGAACTGCCAAGTAACATCTGTGTGCGACAGCACAGTGAGATGTTAACAGGAATACCGAGTTTCTATGGAGGTCTGGAGTCAAAACAGACGTCTTTAGTAACTTAAAAAAAATGGTTTGAAAGCAATACAGACCGATAGTCTCAGGCAGCTGCTGAAGGGAATTACTTGATAAGAGGAAGTCCTGGAGATTTTCGCATGTTGAAATTCCTTCTTCAACCATTTCAATATTATTTTTAGAAACATCCAAGTATGTGAGCTGTCTCAAACTACCAATAAACTATAAGTAAAAGACAAAAAATACCACTATTATATCAAATAATTTTTAAAATTTAAATTAATAATTAAATGTGAATGCTTTCTAAATGTAACCAGACATGTTTGATAATGAAGATAAGGATTAATATTAGTCAAGCAGAGTTATGTTTTCTTGGGGAAATATTCATCACCTCCTGTGGAATGGAGAGGCTATTATGTCTTCTTAAGATATAAGAGCATGTAATTTCTAAGTTGATAAAGCAAATATCATTTTAGTTTAACTATTTCTAGAAAGACTGAATTGGTACTAATACAAATATGTTTTTTCATTAGTAAAGACCATTTTTAATAAAATTTGTTATGGAAGTTTTTAGATTTTAATCAAGAATGGGTACATGGTTTTTAAAAATGATAATTTGTTTCAAACTGCTTAAGAACAAACTAAATAAAAAATTAACTAAATGATTAAAAATATCTTTTGAATGTATGATTCAAATACTGAAAAAGAGAGGCAGTAATAAATGAAGAACCGCTGAGATTGTCATGTACATACCCCTGGAATAAAAGTCAGTCTATTGCCATCCATCCAAAACTCTCTCAATCCACTCAGTTGTTCAAGTACTTCAGGCTGTTGACACAGGAGGGAAGAAGTCAGTTAATTTCCGTGACTAGGTATCTGGCCCTGGAATTTCCAAGGTAATCTTTAGTTAGAACATGAAAGGAGAGAAGAGCAGGAAGCACTGCCAAGGTGTGTGCACACTTGTGTATGAACTACGGTTATCAATAGGAAAACCAAAGTTTTCAAAAGTAGATCATATAAGTTTAAGTTCTGAATTACCCAATTGGGTCATATATTTATATAATTGATAATTAAATGGGACCCACTATTTAAAATGTATAATTAAAATATCACTATTATCAAGAGATAGAACCTTTTAGAAAACTTTAGGAAAAAGGTCAAAAGTGAAAAAAGTCAATATATGATTCCCCACTCGTGTGTGTGTGTGTGTGTGTGTGTGTGTGTGCGCGCACACGCGCGCACACATGTGTTTACATGTGTGAATGCAGGAAGGTGAAGAGAGATCCAGATCCCCAGAACTATAGTTACAAGTTGTGATCTGTCCAATGTGGATGCTGGGAACTAAACACAAGTCCTTTGACTGAAAGAAGAACATGACAACAATATTTTATGTAAATTCCAGAGAGAAAATCAGAATATGTAAAGGAAAATTATACATGGTAAAGAAGAGCTAAACTCACTAACCCCCTTATGTTGCTGTGAATCTTGGTATCTTGTTCTATGTACACTGGATTGTACAACCCCTTGAAGTTATATGTCCCTTAGCCCAAAGACCCACATATAATCATTACGTATGCAATGGAAAAGAATATGATCATGAACGGCACGAGTCATACTTTAAATTCATATAGTTCTTATTTATTATTAACAAATACAGGTAAGTTTTAAGCTGTAACTTCAGTTAAAAAATACTTCACTTTTATAGAAGGTTTTTTTACCATTGTTAATTCTAGCAGTAGTAAGTGTTAGGGGATTGATTTTTGTTTAGCTGTACTCCCATGTGGTGGGATTACTGGTGTAGACTACCTGGCCTATCTTCCAAATACTGTTTTGTTATTCTGACTGTGACATTTATACAAATTCTTTTTTTTCAAAGGATGATTCTGAAAGCTAATAGGACTCACAAAACAAGGACGAAAAGGATAACTTAGGGAGCACAGCATGCACTTTACATTAAGTGTGCCTTTGCAAATATAGAAAAAAAATCACAAATCATCTTCAGTTAGAATATGAAAGAGTAGGCTAGACCAGTGGATAGGTAGTAAAAGTGTATGGCTCAGTGGTTAAGAAAACTGCTGCTCTTTCAGAGGACCTGAGTTCCATTTCCAGAGCATGCTGGCTCATAAATATCCATAAGTCCAGTCCCAGGGGATCCAGCATCCTGCATTCTAGCTTAGTCTCTTCAGAAGCCAGGCACACAGTGGTGTACAGACACACACACAAAAGCAAAACATCCATACATATAAAATTATGAATTAAAATATATTATGCAAAAGTACTTCAGAGAAAGTATAAGGTATTCCAAATATCCTGGTATTTTACCGACTATTGTTAAAATGCACAAAACGCACAAGAGAGATTCTTGTTCTTGACACTATTGTTTGAAAACTGTGAATTACAGTTATTAAATACCTTTTTTTTTTAAAGGCACCTGGCTTATTTTCTCAGCTATTTTTTAAAACCTACTTAAATACAAACACTGCATACTTTTGCCATTCCTTTCAGATTCACTTAGAATACAAAGAACAAATTCAACTGACAGATCTCAAGGCAAAGTCAAAACTAGTAGTTTACCCTCAATAATTTCCTTTTTAAGCAGTAAGTAAAACTACCTCGGTGTGACTTTAACCAAGCAAGTAAAAGATCTGTACAATAAGAACTTCAAGACTCTGAAGAAAGAAATTGAAGAAGACCTCAGAAGATGGAAAGATCTCCCATGCTCATGGATTGGCAGGATTAATATAGTAAAAATGGTCATTCTACCAAAAGCGATCTACAGATTCAATGCAATCCCCATCAAAATACCAATCCAATTCTTCAAAGAGTTAGACAGAACAATCTGCAAATTCATCTGGAATAACAAAAAACCCAGGATAGCTAAAGCTATCCTCAACAATAAAAGGACTTCAGGGGGAATCACTATCCCTGAACTCAAGCAGTATTACAGAGCAATAGTGATTAAAAACTGCATGGTATTGGTACAGAGACAGACAGATAGACCAATGGAACAGAATTGAAGACCCAGAAATGAACCCACACACCTATGGGCACTTGATTTTTGACAAAGGAGCCAAAACCATAAAATGGAAAAAAGATAGCATTTTCAGCAAATGGTGCTGGTTCAACTGGAGGTCAGCATGTAGAAGAATACAGATCGATCTATTATCACCCTGTACAAAGCTTAAGTCCAAGTGGATCAAGGACGTCCACATCAAACCACATACACTCAAACTAATAGAAGAAAAACTAGGGAAGCATCTGGAACACATGGGCACTGGAAAAAATTTCCTGAACAAAACACCAATGGCTTATGCTCTAAGATCAAGAATCGACAAATGGGATCTCATAAAACTGCAAAGCTTCTGTAAGGCAAAGGACACTGTGGTTAGGACAAAACAGCAACCAACAGATTGGGAAAAGATCTTTACCAATCCTACAACAGATAGAGGCCTTATATCCAAAATATACAAAGAACTCAAGAAGTTAGACCGCAGGGAGACAAATAACCCTATTAAAAAATGGGGTTCAGGCGCTTACCTAGGAAGCGCAAGGCCCTGGGTTCGGTCCCCAGCTCCGAAAAAAAGAACCAAAAAAAAATGGGGTTCAGAGCTAAACAAAGAATTCACAGCTGAGGAATGCCGAATGGCTGAGAAACACCTAAAGAAATGTTCAACATCTTTAGTCATAAGGGAAATGCAAATCAAAACAACCCTGAGATTTCACCTCACACCAGTGAGAATGGCTAAGATCAAAAACTCAGGTGACAGCAGATGCTGGAGAGGATGCGGAGAAAGAGGAACACTCCTCCATTGTTGGTGGGATCGCAGACTGGTACAACCATTCTGGAAATCAGTCTGGAGGTTCCTCAGAAAATTGGACATTGAACTGCCTGAGGATCCAGCTATACCTCTCTTGGGCATATACCCAAAAGATGCCCCAACATATAAAAAAGACACGTGCTCCACTATGTTCATAGCAGCCTTATTTATAATAGCCAGAAGCTGGAAAGAACCCAGATGCCCTTCAACAGAGGAATGGATACAGAAAATGTGGTACATCTACACAATGGAATATTACTCAGCTATCAAAAACAGTGACTTTATGAAATTCGTAGGCAAATGGTTGGAACTGGAAAATATCATCCTGAGTGAGGTAACCCAATCACAGAAAAACACACATGGTATGCACTCATTGATAAGTGGCTATTAGCCCAAATGCTTGAATTACCCTAGCTGCCTAGAACAAATGAAACTCAAGACGGATGATCAAAATGTGAATGCTTCACTCCTTCTTTAAAAGGGGAACAAGAATACCCTTGGCAGGGAATAGAGAGGCAAAGATTAAAACAGACACAGAAGGAAGACCCATTCAGAGCCTGCCCCACATGTGGCCCATGCATATACAGCCATCCAATTAGACAAGATGGATGAAGCAAAGAAGTGCAGACCGACAGGAGCCGGATGTAGATCGCTCCTGAGAGACACAGCCAGAATACAGCAAATACAGAGGCGAATGCCAGCAGCAAACCACTGAACTGAGAACGGGACCCCTGTTGAAGGAATCAGAGAAAGAACTCAAAGAGCTTGAAGGAGCTCAAGACCCCTTATGAACAACAATGTCAAGCAACCAGAGCTTCCAGGGACTAAGCCACTACCTAAAGACTATACATGGACTGACCCTGGACTCTGACCTCATAGATAGCAATGAATATCCTAGTAAGAGCACCAGTGGAAGGGGAAGCCCTGGGTCCTGCTAAGACTGAACCCCCAGTGAACTAGACTATGGGGGGATGGCGGCAATGGGGGGAGGATGGGGAGGGGAACACCCATAAGGAAGGGGAGGGGGAGGGATTAGGGGGATGTTTGTCCGGAGACCGGGAAAGGGAATAACACTCGAAATGTAAATAAGAAACACTCAAGTTAATAAAAAAAAAACAAAACAAAACAAAAGAAAACAAAACTAGGAGCTGTGTAACATAAGGCACATTTGATGGGTTTCCCCCACCCACTTGTAAGCTGTCAGATTTTCTACTAACATAAAAACATTTTTATTATCTCTTCCACAGACTTCTCATCAATTTCCTATTTTGTCAAACCATTTGTCAGATTATTCTTTGGTTATTTTTTTTTTACTGGACTTAAAGAGTTCGGGTTAAGATTTTTAAAAAAAGAACTGGGCAGTTTCACCTAATTTTTACCAGAAATATTATCATTTGCACATTGTACTCCTGATCAAAGGCTGGACTTATGGCCAGTGAAACTTAGAGGACTTACCACTTCTGTGAATTCATTACTTCCCAAATCCAGTCTTTCCAGCTGGGTCAGTCTATTCATGGTTCTATTGACAAAGTAACAAAGAATTAATCATACAGAAATATCAACAAAACAGACACTTTCAAATCTCATGGTTTAAAACATACCCATATAATGGAGAAAACTTTCAAAGGTTTTGTTAAGAATACAAGCAGAATTAGATACTACGTTAAATTAAAGCAACACGGGTTGTAGAGATGGTACAATGCTTGTAAGTACTTGCTCTTCCCCAAGAGGACTAGGGGTTCAATTCTTAGCACTCACATGGTAGTTCACAACCATTCACAACTATAGTTCCAGGGTATCCAATGCCTACTTCTGAACTCCACAGGAACCAAACATACTTATATGGTGCACACTTATACATCCAGGCAAAAACACTCACACATAAGATGGGTACATCTAATAAGAAAAAATTATAAGTTAAAGCAATAATATATCATGTTCAACATTCACCCAAGAGGTTAATATTTCTTTGTAAAAAAATTAAAATTAAGCGCAAGGCCCTGGGTTCGGTCCCCAGCTCCGAAAAAAAAAAAGAACCAAAAAAAAAAAAAATTAAAATTAAAGCAACAGGGCTGGAGAGATGGCTCAGTGGTTAAGAGCACCGACTGCTCTTCCAGAGGTCCTGAGTTCAAATCCCAGCAACCACATGGTGGCTCACAACCATCTGTAATGAGATCCGATGCCCTCTTCTGGTATGTCTGAAGACAGCTACAGTGTACTCATATATAATAAATGAATAAATAAAATTTAAAAAAAAAATTAAAGCAACAGCAGGGGATTTGTTTTAGGAAATCTACAGTCAGTTCTCAGCAACTCTGCAGTGGCTCACAATCATACCTAATTCCAGTTTTCATGGACCTGCTGCCATGCCTGACCTCTGCAGGCACCAGGTACATTCAGACAAAACATTCATACATTAAATAAAATAAATAAATCTAAAAACAAATTAAAAATAAATTAGAAAAATGCAGATTCTGAAATGAAGGAAATTATGCCATAATTTTATTTCTATGACAAAAAATGTTTTAAACAAAATTAACTGAAAATTCATTCAAATGTATATTTATGTTAGGAATTGCTTAATTAGAAAAACAACTCTTTGTATACACTTAGGCACTATCACATTTCACACAAGAAGTGTGCTTCTTACACACTAAGATTTCGCAGCATGAGATAAAGTAATATGACAAGTTCATTGAGCTACCATTAGTATTAGACTTTCAAATTTTATTGTATTGGAAACAAAATCTTAAAAACAAAGGGACCTGAACATTTTTTAAAGTATGTAAGAATAAACAATAAACTCTATTAATATATTTTTCCAGCTTTCAAGAAAAGAATGTCTTTCCACAAATCCACCCTACAAAGGATAATAGATGGAAAATTCCAACACATGGAGGGAAACTACATCCTAGAAAAACCAAGAAAGCAATCTCCTTGCAACTGAACCAAAAGAAGAGAGCTACACAAACATAATTCCATCTTTAACAACAAAAATAACAGGAAACAACAATCACTATTCCTTAATATCTGTCAACAACAATGGATTCAATTCCCCAATAAAAAGATAGAGACTAACAAACTGGATGTGTAAACAGGACCCAGCATTTTGCTGCATACCGGAAACACACCTCAGAGAAAAAGACAGACACTACTTCAGAGTAAAAGGCTAGAAAACAATTTTCCAAGCAAATGTTCCCAAGAAGCAAGCTGGAGTAGCCATTCTAATATTGAATATAATCAACTTTTAACCAAAAGTCATCAAAGAAGGAAGGACACTTCACATTCATCAAAGGCAAAAATCCACCAAGATGAAGTTTCAATCCTGAATATCTATGCACCAAATGCGAGGGCACCTACATTCATAAAAGAAACCTTACTAAAGCTCAAAGCACACACTGCACCTCACACAATAATAGTGGGAGATTTCAACACCCTGCTGTCATCAATGGACAGATCACAGAAACAAACTAAACAGAGACACAAAGAAACTAACAGAAGTTATTAACAAAATGGATTTAACAATTATTTATAGAACATTTCATCCTAAAACAAAGGAATAAATCTTTTTTTTTTTTAATTAACTTGAGTATTTCTTATATACATTTCGAGTGTTATTCCCTTTCCCGGTTTCCGGGCAAACATCCCCCTCCCCCCTCCCCTTCCTTATGGGTGTTCCCCTCCCCAACCTCCCCCCATTGCCGCCCTCCCCACAACAGTCTAGTTCACTGGGGGTTCAGTCTTAGCAGGACCCATGGCTTCCCCTTCCACTGGTGCTCTTACTAGGATAAGAATAAATCGTCTTCTCAGCACCTCATGGTAAGTTCTCCAAAACTGACCAAATAATCTCAGTCACAAAACAGGCCTCACCAGATGCAGGACGACTAGAATAATCCCATGCATCCTATCAGATCACCATGGACTAAGTAAGGCTGACCTTCTTCCTTTTTTATTAATTTTAATATTCTTTATTAGACTGGTAATACCTGAGAGCATTTTTGACTCCTTGGGAGACATTTGTTAATTTCTAGAGACATTTTTAGTTGCCAAATGCTGGTGTATCCATTGGACAGAGCCCAGGGATGTAGTGAAATTGGTTATGGTGGATAACATGGCTACCAAACAAAGATCTCCCTGGATTGCAAATTAAAGTGGAGGGATGGAAACTGCACCCACCAATTTTACTTGGACAGTAAAAATAAAACTAACACTTCCCATAATTTTTCTAGGTAGGGGTGGTCACAAGACCTAGAAACTTATGAAAAGAAAATGTCTTGAGCAAAATTACAATGCATGTTGAGGTAAAAATCCCAATTATTCCACTCCTTCCAGTGATGGACTGCCCCTTCTTCTTTTTAACATTTTAAATTGGATTTTTAAAAATTTATTTACATTTCAAATGTTATCTCCTTTCCCAGTTTCCTGTCCATAAACACCCTATCCTATCATCCTTCCCACTTCTTCATTGAGGGTGTTGCCCAACCCATCTACCCACCTGTTTGTGCCTCCCAGTCCTGACATTCCCCTAAACTGGGGGGTCTAAAGCTGACCTTCAATAAAATCAAAACAGTACAACAGTAAGCCCACACATACATGGAAGCTGAACAATGCTCTACTCAATGATGACTAGAGACTTTTTAGAATTTAATGACAATGAAGGCACAACATACCCAAATTTATGAGACACAATGAAAGCAGTGCTAATAGGAAAACTCATAGCTCTGAGGGTCTGCAAAAAGAGACTGGGGATACAATAACAGCTTGATAGCACAACTGAAGGCTCTAAAACAAAAAGAAGCAAACACACCCAAGAGGAGTAGACAGCAAGAACTAATCAAACTCAGAGCTAAAATCAACCAAGTAGAAACAAAAGGAACTATACAAAGAATCAACAAAACTAGGAGCTAATTTTTTGAGAAATATAAACAAGATAGATAAACCCTCAGCCAGACTAACCAGAGGGCACAGAGAGTGTACCCAAATTAACAAAATCAGAAATGAAAAGAGAAATATAACAACAGAATCTGACGAAATTAAAAAAAAATCATTAGATCCTATGTCTATATTCAACAAAACTGGAAAATCTGTGGAGGAAATGGACAATTTTCTAGACAAATACCAGGTACCGCAGTTAAATCAGGAACAGATAAACCATCTAAACAATCCCATAACTCCTAAAGAAATAGAAGCAGTTATTAAAAGTCTCCCAACAAAAAAGAGCCCAGGACCAGATGGGTTCAGTGCAGAATTCTATCAGACCTTCATAGAAGACCTCATCCAATACTATCCTAACTATTCCACAAAATAGAAAGAGATGGAGCACTACTCAATTCCTTCTATGAAGCCACAATTACGCTCATACCTAAACCACACAAAGACCCAACAAAGAAAGAGAACTTCAGACCAATTTCCCTTATGAATTTCGATGCAAAAATACTCAATAAAATTCTTGCAAACCAAATCCAAGAACACATCAAAACAATCATTCACCATGATCAAATAGGCTTCAACCAAGAGATGCAGGGATGGTTCAACATACATAAATCCATCAATGTAATCCATTATATAACAGACTCAAAGGAAAAAAAAAAACACATGATAACTTCATTAGATGCTGAGAAAGCATTTGACAAAAACCAACACTCCTTCTTGTTAAAAAGTCTTGAAAAGATCAGGAATTCAAGGCCCATATCTAAACATAGTAAAAACAATATACAGCAAACCAGTAGCCAATATCAATCTTAATGGAGAAAAATGTGAAGCAATCCCACTAAAATCAGAGACTAAACAAGGCTGTTCACTCTCACCCTACCTACTCAATATAGGACTCCAAGTCCTAGCAGAGCAATTACACAACCAACAGAGGTCAAAAGAATATATATTAGAAAGGAAGAGGTCAAAATAACACTATTTGCAAATGATATACTATACTTAAGTGACCCCAAAATTTCCATGAGAGAATTCCCAAACCTGATAAAAAACTTCAGCAAAGTGGGTGGATATAAAATTAACAATCTGCAATTTGCAAATTCATTTGGAATAACAAAAAACCCAGGAAAGCAAAAACTATCCTCAACAATAAAAGGACTTCAGGGGAATCACTATCCCTGAACTCAAGCAGTATTACAGAGCAGTAGTGATAAAAACTGTATGGTATTGGTACAGAGACAGACAGATAGACCAATGGAATAGAATTGAAGACCCAGAAATGAACCCACACACCTATGGTCACTTGATTTTTGACAAAGGAGCCAAAACCATCCAATGGAAAACAGACAGCATTTTCAGCAAATGGTGCTGGTTCAACTGGAGGGCAACATGTAGAAGAATGCAAATCGATCCATTCTTATAACCCCGTACAAACCTTAAGTCCAAGTGGATCAAGGACCTCCACATTAAACCAGATACACTGAAACTAATAGAAGAGAAAGTGGGGGAAAAGCCTTGAACACATGGGCACAGGGGAAAATTTCCTGAACAGAACACCAATGGCTTACAATTTAAGATCAAGAATCGACAAATGGGACCTCATAAAATTGCAAAGCTTCTGTAACGCAAAAGGACATTGTCTATAGAACAAAACAGCAACCAACAGATTGGGAAAAGATCTTTACCAATCCTGCATCTGATATGGGACTAATATCCAATATATACAAAGATCTCAAGAAGTTAAGACTCTAGAGAGTCATATAACCCTATTAAAAATGGGGTACAGAGCTAAACAAAGAATTCTCAACTGAGGACTATTGTATGGCCAAGATGCACCTAAAGAAATGTTCAACATCCTTCATCAGGGAACTGAAAATCAAAACATTCCTGAGATTCCACCTCATAACAGTGAGAATGGCTAAGATCAAAAACTCAGGTGACTGGGGTTGGGGATTTAGTTTAGTAGTAGAGCGCTTGCCTAGGAAGCGCAAGGCCCTGGGTTCGGTCCCCAGCTCGGGGGGGGGGGGGGGGACAAAAAAAACCTCAGGTGACAGAAGATGCTGGCAAGGATGGAGAGAAAGAAGAACACTCCTTCATTGTTGGTGGGATTGCAAACTGGTACAACCACTCCCGAAATCAGTCTGGCAGTTCCTCAGAATACTGAACATAGTACTACCTGAGGACCCAGCTATACCTCTCCTGGGCATATACCCAAAAGATGCCCCAACATATAACAAGGACACATACTCTACTATGTTCATAGCAGCCTAATTTATAATAGCCAGAAGCTGGAAAGAACCCAAATGTCCTTCAACAGTGGAATGGATACTGAAAATGTGCTACATTTACACAACGGAATACTACTCAGCTATTAAAAACAATGACTTCATGAAATTCATAGGCAAATAGATGGATCTAGAAAATATCATCCTGAATGAGGTAACCCAGTCACAAAAAACACACATTGTATGCACTCACTGATGAGTGGATATTATCCAAAAAGTTCCGAATACCTAGGATACAATTTTCAGACCATATGAAGCTCAAGACAAAGATTAAGACCAAAATGTAGATGCTTTGGTCCTTCTTAGAAGGGGAAACAATATACTCATGAGAGGAAATACAAGGACATAGAGTGGACCAGAGACTGAAGGAAATGCCATCCAGAGACTGCCCCATCTGGGGGATCTATCCCATAAGCAGCTCCAGTCATTTTTGCTGATGCCAAGAAATACTTCCTGACAAGAATCTGATATGGATGTCTTCTGAGAGGCTCTGCCACAGTGTTACTAATACAGATGAGGATGCTTGCGGCTAACCATCAGACTGAGCACAGGGAACTCAATGGAGGAGTTAGAGAAAGGACTCAAGGAGCTGAAGGGGTTTGCAACCCCATAAGAAGAAAAACAATTATCAACCATCCAGATCTCCCAGAACTCCCAGGGTCTAAACCATCATCCCAAGAGTACACAGGGATGGACCTATGGCTCCAGCAGCATATGTAGCAGAGGATGGCATTGTCTGGCATCAACAGTAGGAGACGCCCTTGGGCCTGAGAATGCTCATTTCCCCAGTGTAGGGGAATGCCAGGGTGTTCAGGTTGGAGTGGGTGGGTGGGAGGGGGAGCAACTTACCAGAAGCAGAGGGAGGGAGGATTTGAGAGGGGTGAACCGCAAAGGGGATAACATTTGAAATGTAAATACATAAACTATTCAATAAAAAAGGATGTTTAGGCATGTAGTGATAACATGGAAAAATTATAGCAATGATTTGAATAATATGATCAATAAACTAATGGACATTTTTGTAAAAATAAAAAAGAAAGAAGAGAGATGGCGGAGGGAGGGAGGGAGAAAAGAAGAAAGAAGAACGTTAACAACACACACAGCAAATGTAGTGCAATTATGTCATGGGTCCAAACTGAATAAAGACACTTTTCTCCAATCTGAATATTTTAAACATGGCATTCAATCACAACTTCTTTAATTCATTTCACAATTTGAAAAAAAGTGACTTTTACATAAAAGTGACTTTGTTAAAGATTACATAAGAGTGCCTAACGTGTGGAAGGAAGTACAGTTTTATTTCCCTTATTCATGTCCATCTTTGTCTATGAAGCCTATTAGTTCTAATTTCCTTCCTAAAATACAACAATTTCCAGGATCTTTATCAAATGTATAAAGTCACATGCTGTTATCAAGTGGATATCTTCCAACTATTATAAAGCTAGATGGGGGTATGAGAAAAGTGAAGCAGGTTGTTAAGAGAAATAATTGAAAGAACACAGACACACATTCTTGTTTTGATATTGTCAAACTGACAAAATGACAGAAATTTACTTGTAGCAATTAAATACACAGTAAACAGTTGGGCAGCTTGAAGAAATGTAACCTACTCTTGGGCCAGGGTACAAAATAAAAAGCAAAGTATTGGAAAAGCTCAATCACTGATAGTGTCCTGGAAACAGTTCAAAGCAAATTTAAAAATGAAGAATAATATAGGTAGATGACAAAAAGAAAAAATCCATTACAAGTAATCAGCATTTAGTTTCTGATCTGAGCAACCTTGGTTCTATTTGTATATTTCAGAAACCTCAGGGGAAAAACTGCATACTCGAATAAGAAATGCTGCCTAATTCAAGGAGAAATTAGACTGCTCCTCAGAACTTATCTATCAGTGCCCTTCAGAATCCTCCAGGCAGTATTATTTCACTTAACTGTACATGTAAAACAAGTTTTCCCACTGTTTTAATCACACACAAATCTAGAGTTTGCAAGATGGATCAGTGGATAAAGATGCTTGCTGCTAAGTCTTACAGTCTTAGTTTTATTCCTAGGAGAGAACTGACTCCTTCTCATTCTACCCACATATGCACACATGCATACATGGTTGCTTTCTAAAATTTAAATCTGGTCACACAATCTAAATGCCCATATATATTTAATATTTAAAACATGGCCTCTGTATTTATACCTTATAAGTTATAGATTAATTTTAGTTATACTGTTTTCTAAAATAAGAAAAAAACTGTATTAAAGTCATTTATATGGCTGCATGACTCTCTGAAGAGTTCAAGTTCACTGAGTTGCCTATGGCATCAAAAGGTCTGGAGGCTACAGCTTGCATCTTCTACATCCCTGTGAAGACATGTTACAGACGTGGTCCCTAGCCTGTAGTATACACAAAAGTGGTGGAACCCATAGGAAAGCAGTCCAGTGTTAGAAAGCTAGACCAGGGGAGGGTAAAGAAGGGGCCATAGGAACTTGACCACCTGACTCATGCTTTTCTCTTTCCTTCCAAAATGTCACACAGTGATCACTTTTCTCTACCTCACTAGAGTGTCAAAAGCCAGGGATCAGCCAACTACAAGAAACACTGGACATCATGACCTTTCCTGAAATAGACCTTTCCTGAAAGTCTACATCAGGGCAATAAGATGTCAGAAGGAAGACACTCACCACATGTGACTCTTGAGACTGATTCCCAAAGCCCACATGGCGAATGAAAAGGAACAGACTCTGGTAAGTGGTCTCCTGACTTTAACAATCAAATCATGGCATGAGCGCGCGCGCGCGCACACACACACACACACACACACACACACACACACACACACACACACACACGAGAGACAAAGAGACAAAGGGCAATAAATTGAAACTGCACTTCTCTTTTAAAGTTTTGGGGTTGAAAGTGTCCGTATTAGCTGTGTTTCTCATTACTATGATAAAAATACTTGAATAAAGCAAAAAAAAAAAATTTTTTTTAACCAGGCATTCTGTCACAGTGAAAGAAAGCTACCTTCCTGTCATTTGCTACTACAATAAACAATTTTTTAGCCTTTTCATACCCTTCATACCCAGAAAAGCTTTGAACTAAGCCAGTACCAAATCAGTAATATATACCTCATAAAATCATAATATGATTTTCTAATTTATACTTATCAGTATGACTACAAAGTTCTACATAATAAAGCAAACCACTAGGCTTAATATAGTCACTTGTAATTAAAATTAAGTGTGGTCTCTGCTCTCAAAGACATATAATCATATAGTTGACATACATGCATGTGTACATGTTAATCAGAGAAGAAGATAACAGAAAAAAGATACATTAAAATTATTTAATATTTAATATAAAGCAAGAACAGCTAGAGAAAATGTAACAGCTGTGGATATGTTCTTCTAAAATTTTATTTGTAAATATGTATGGTAATTCATGTTTAACCACAGACTATTAAACTTTTTAGTGATGCATTCAAAATTCTATTTGTTTAGTAAATGGCCACAGACCACAATCTATTTTGAATTAGAAGTTCTGTCTTACCAACCAGACCCCACCAGAACTCCAGAAACTAAACCACTAACCAATGAATACACATGGAGAGACCCATGACTTAAGCCACATATGTAGCAGAGGATGGCATTGTCCATCATCAATAGGAGGAAAAGCCCTTGGTCCTGTGAAGACTTCTTTCCCCAATGTAGGGTAATACCAGGGCATTGAGGTTGGAGTGGGTGGATGGGAGTGGGAGCATCCTCATAGAAGCAGGAGGAGGGGGGAGAGGGTATCAAAGAGGGGGGGAAAAGGGATAACATTTGAAATGTAAA